>NC_037094.1:16910000-17510000 GCF_002994745.2 Rosa chinensis | reverse complement strand
CCACGGAACTTCCAAAATATACAGAAGCTGGGAAAAACCAATTGATACATAACTTCCTATTGAGAGGGGAAACCTTAAACTTGAGATCTTTCTTTGACATCAATAAACCCCCACACCTTGGCTCTCCTACCATAAATGTACCACCTCTTACGCACCCTCTCCAGAAGCCTCTAAACGAAGAATGGCAGCAATATTTTTCTCTTTTTTCACTGTCTGCATTTCTCTTCCAACCTTAATTTTCAATTCAGCTTTCTTGTCCTCTCCACTTTGGCACATAATCAAGTCAGTAAGGTGGCAATCATATGGTACAGAGACTACACCGTTTTCAAACTTTGCACTCAAGATAGAACATACCACCCAAAAACCAACCCAAACCACCGTACTCAAACCAAATCAAAGTCTGAAATCAAGTCAAAACACGAATTACTTTCCTTTCACTGCTAATACTTAGTTTCAATCTACTATACTACTCTTGCTTCACTTATTCTAGCTCCAAAATCTTTGGCTAGTTCAGGAACAGACTCGAACAGCACGAACCACTCAATCCGAAAACCCGGAATAATCCCATAAACTAACAAAAATACCAGCAAATAACCCTTCACAACTTCACATTTCAACACTGGAACTATAATGCAAGCAAAACAAGCAAAATCCAGTACGTGCTCAGCTTGGGTAACTCAAATTTCAAACCTTTACACCATTCAACAACACCAAAACCAAAAACCCCTAATACACACGACCTCCACTATCCTCAAAACCCTAATTTGTTAGGGTTTTGCCAACTTTTCTGAGAAAAAAAAGGTCAACAAAGACAAAACAAAAAAAGCCTGAAACTTTGGAACGGAAAAGCATTACTTACGGCGGCGGAGTCGGAGTTGGTATCTGATAAGCCGAAACGTTTGGCTCCTCCCATCATGATGGTTTTGGATGAAAAGGCAAACTAGGGTTCTTCAGGGGTTGTGCTTTTTTCCTCCGACCTAGAATTGCAGGCAAAACAAGGACAAGGGAACTTTCCCTTATTTTCGTGATTATTTTTTTTTAAATAAAGGAAAATAAAAATTGGAATGGGGGTTGACAGGAGCCTTTGGATGAGGTGGGGAAGTAACTTTTAATTAGGACCGTTGGTCTGGCTTCGCACTACAGCTCCACACGTGTGCCTTCTGTAGATTGGGAAGCGAGCACTTGGCTACTGCTTAGTGCCTTCTTTGAAAATTAGAATATGTTCAAGTAAAATTCTAATTTGTGTTTAGATCAAACTTTAAGTTACTTGACTTACTGATAATAAAGTTTAATTAGAAGAATCTAAAGACTATCTTTCCTTGTATGATTCAGACTCTATGCTTTATAATCCTCTATATAAAGAGGCTCATATTATCAATGTGAACACACAACAATTTTCTCTCAATTTCTAATTCCCTAAAACACGTTATCAGCACGAAGCCCTAACCCTGAAAACCCTAATTTCGTAATCCTCAAAATCCGACAACCACCACCCCACATATCAAAGCCCTAATCCCAAGGAGCCCAGAACCGGTGGCGGAACCACCTGGACCGGTCTGAATCGACCTGAACCAGCCATCGGAAAATCCGAACCGGCCCTACCTTAAGCCTGCCCCCTGCGAGCCCTGCCGAGATCTGCCGAGCCATGTGCCTGCACCTGGCGATAGCCCCTACAAGCCTTCTGCCGACAGCTACCAAGAGCCTTGCGCACCCCAATGCCTGCCCCTGTCGACATATGCCGAAAGGTTGGCATAACCCATGCCGACACCTGCCTAGACCTGTGCACCCCTGTGCCTGCATCTGCTGACAGCTACTTAGTCCCTGCCGAGCATCTACCTGCCAGCCCTGCACAGCCTCCGCACGTCCCTGCACAGCCCCTGCAGCAGCCCAGCCTAGCTCCAACCACTTTTCCGGCCACCTCGGTCAACTTTTCATGTCAAGAATTCCGGCAACTTTTCAAGGTAAACTTTTGTAAAAGTTCCAGTTTTTAAAGTTTTTCATTCTTTTCTTCTTTTTCTCGGGGACTTGCAACCTCCCTTCTTCTACCCCCATTTCTTCTTCATAGGGGAGACCAATAGCCGAACTGTGAGGGTTCGTGCTCACGCTAAACTTGGAGCTTGTAGAGTCCTCCAAACTTAGAGTTTGTTGAGAATAAAAAGATCGACCACATACATCGTTGTTTCGATCTAATCCAAAACCCCTCTTGGAATCGGATTTTCTTAGAAGTGACTACGCTCAGAAGATCCCTAATTTCTTATAAGATACTACGCTCAGAAATTTAATAGTTTTTCGTGGTAACCTTTTTTGCTCCTAAACTAACCATAATCTTGTGTTGTTTTTCAGGATGAGTAACCTGAACAAGTTTAACTTTGTTCCACTGGAGACAACTGGCGCATGATACCATAGGTAGGTCCTAGATGTGAGCCAACATCTTAAGGCTGATGGACTTCTGGAAACCATCGAACAGCCTAGTCAGAACGTGCTCTCCATTGAGCAGGCTGCTGCTTTTGAAGCAAATCAAGCTAAAGCCATAATTCTCATCACAAGGCACATGAATGACTCGCTCCAAAGTGAATACCTCAATGAGGAAGACCCCAGAAAACTATGGGTCGAACTTGAGCAGCGATTTAGCAACTTTCGTGACTTCATGCTTCTTGATTTAGAAGTGAGATGACATAGCCTCTGCTTTTGTGATTTCAAGTCTGTGCTTGATTATAACTCAGAAGCTCTTTGTATCAAGTCTTTAATGGAGTTTTGTGGCAAAACCATAACTGATACTATGTTGATCGAGAAGACTCTCTCTACCTTCCCTGTCTCTGCCCTGATGATTTCAAAGAATTATCGGATTATTGTGAATGCAGGACGTATCACAAGATTTCATGAGCTCATTGGCGCCATGAACGTAGCTGAAAAGCAAGACAATATTCTTGTGAAGAACTATAATGCTAGACCCGTGTGAACTAAATCTATTCCGGAGTCTAACTATAGTCGCGCCCCCAAGGGGGGACGCAAATAGCGAAACCCTAAGACTAGGGACAATTCTGGACGTTCTAGTCCATATTCTAGCCCTAAAGAGGAAGGAAATCGCCAAGAGAGGCGTGCACGGAACCGTGGATGTCAACGTGTGAAAAGAGAGAGAGAGAGGCTGAGCCTCCGACCATGGTAATAACGCCACCAAGAGCAATGGTCGTCCAAATCGCTCCCCAAAGGCTCCTCAATCAAAGGAGCCTGACCATAATAATATTTGTTTTCGATGTGGATTAACTGAACATTGGGCCAAAGCATGTAAAGCATCCCAGAAAGTTGCAAACGCATAAGGAACGTATCGTGAAGCAAGGGAGGCAAATTACATGGAACAAGAAGATTAAGATGGCGATCTCGATCTAAAGGTGGAAGACTACAAGGATCAAGACCCAGAAATTGGCAATTTTGATTAAGTTTTTTTATTTTCCAAGACATGTAGGCAATTGCCATATTATTTTTGTAGTAAATGCCAATGGTATTAGTCTTTCTTCAAAGTAGGCGTACTCAATGTAAGTGTGATGTCTAGGAAGGTTTTGAGATAAGTGGAACTTAAGCGAGCTTTGCTCCACCGACATCTCTCTACTCACCTGGTCACATTTGCATTGGAATTACCGAAAGGAGTTAGACGACTACCATTGTTTTGCATTAGCTAGTTTATTGGATTAGATTTTCTTTGGTAAAAGAAACAATGATGTAATTCCTTTTGGTTTATTAATAAATGTTTAGTTCTTTTCTTTATGACTCATTTTTAATTATGATATTTTCTTTTAGGAATGGATTATAGAGAACTAAAATATCTTACGGATAGTGTGACTACGCACACCATTCTACGCCATAGGCAATTATTCTTAGAGATATTGCCTATACAGTCCTCTATGACTACGATGGCTGGGCCATCAGGTTTAGCTCAAGGACATGGAATAGCCCAATTCCTATTGCCAAATGGCACATTGATTAAAGTCACAGAAGCTCTCTACGCTCCTAAGGCAAATCGAACCTTATTGAGCTTTAAGGATATAAGAGCCAATGGATTCCATGCGGAAACTCATACTGAGAACGGAAAAGAGTTCCTTTGCATCACCTCTAATGATTGCGGACAGAAGCGCATCTTAGAGAAGCTTATGTGTCAATCTAGTGGACTTTATGTCACTACAATTCTACCAATTGAATCCAATAATGTCATAAGAGAAAATCTCTTGAATTCTGACACATACTGGCTTTGGCATGACCGACTAGGGCACCCTGATCGTGATATGATGCTCCATATACTAAAGACTTAACAAGGACATCCATTATTCAGAGTGAAAAGAAGCAAGAATCGAAAATTGATTCCTGGACTTAGCAAGACCTCAACAATTGCAGCATCTGGCGTTGCAGCAGTCTTGAGGCGCCATAGGGCCGCTCAAGTCCCATGTGATGACGCCATCAATGGTGCCAACCATGAGCATGACGCCATGGTTGTTCCTCCCAATGGTCATAACACCATACACAACAATTCCCATGGCTCCACCGCCATGATGGGAGATGCAGTCACACATTTTGCTTCTAATAGCGCTACAGATGCGCAAGCCCAATCAAAATCCTCATTGGTTGCTTCTATGGCCCCTCGCTCATTTTGCAAAGCCTCTTCCTTCGGGAAATTAGGACCGAGACTGTCCTACGCAAAGGATCCCAAAATACTCATTCCGTTCTTATAGAGAATCCAAGAGGATATCTGTGGACCAATTCAACCATCATGCAGACCTTTTAAATACTTTATGGTATTGGTTGATGCGTTGACATGCTGGTCACATGTCACACTGTTGTCCACTCGAAATGTTGCTTATGCTAAACTCCTCGCCCAGATTATCCGTCTACGGGCTCACTACCCTGACCATCATATTAAGTCAATTCGACTTGATAATGCTGGGGAGTTTACATCGAAAACGTTCGATGACTATTGCATGTCACTGGGGATTGATGTAGAGCATCCAATTCCCCATATTCATCCCCAAAATGGTCTGTAGAAGCCGTTATTAAACAACTACATATGATAGCACGGACATTGTTTATGCGCACCAATCTCCATATTTCTGCTTGAGGATATGCAATATTGCATGCAGTGACGTTAATTCTTCTACGACCTACTGTAACCCAATCTTACTCTGCGTTACAGCTAGTTACTGGGTACGAGCCTGATATCTCGCACTTATGAGTTTTTGGGTGTGCCATTTATGTACCTATTACGCCGCCATAGCGTAATAAGATGGGTCCTCAACGACTAATGGGCATCTACGTTGGCTATGAATCTCCAACTATTGTCTGCTATCTTGAACCCTTGACAGGCGATCTCTTTACCTCTAGATTTGCAGATTGTCACTTTGATGAGACAGTCTTCCCATCGTTAGGGGGAGATAAGAACACAAATGTTCAACATGAACGACAAGAATTGTTGTGGTCTGTCCCCACTATGTCTCATCTCGATCCCTGTACCACACAGTCCGAACTTGAAGTGCGACGAATAATCAAGCTCCAGAACGTAGCAAACACTCTGCCTGATACGTTTTCTGATATTGCTAAAGTGACGAGCTATATTACACATACCTGCTGATATTGCTAAAGTGACGATATTGCTAAAGGATCGATGTCCCAAATACTGGACATAACGCCACTCCTGTGACACCAGGAGATGGCGCCATTGCTCAAAATGGCAATGATGTGGCATCTATGGCCATAGGTCCCGCAAGAAAGCGTTGTAGACCGATTGGTTCGAAGGATACTCGCCCTAGAAAGAGAGCGAATGAGGCACAAACAAATCATTTGATCATCGATACTCAAAATCCATCCCATGAAAATGTTCCGGATTATGGTTATGTCCAAGAGACATCATTGGGGGACGCCTCAATGTCAGAACCTATCCCTGAGAACGTAGAGATCTTTGTGAATTACACTAGTGTACATGGGACGTGGGAAAGAAGCTCCATCATCATTGATGATGTATTCGCTTATTCAATAGCGCGTGAGATTATTGAGATCGATGACATCGAACCACGCTCCGTTGATGAATGCCAACGTAGAGCTGATTGGCCAAAATGGAAAGATGCGATCCAGGCAGAACTTGATTCTCTAGCGAAAAGAAAGGCATTTGGCAAAGTTGTACCAATACCGCCCAACACCAAACCAGTTGGTCACAAATGGGTATTCGTTAGAAAGCGTAATGAGAGAAACGAGATTATAAGGTACAAAGCTCACCTTGTGGAGTAAGGCTTCTCACAACGCCCTGTAATCAACTATGAGGAGACCTATTCTCCCGTAATGGAAGTTATAACGTTCCGCTACCTTGTCAGTTTGGTAGTTTCCAAAAAACTGAACATGCAGCTTATGGATGTGGTTACAACATATCTATATGGGGATCTAGATATAGAGATATACATAAAGGTCCCAGATGGACTTCAGATACCCAAATCAAGTAGCTCTAAACCACGAAGCGCGTTTGCAATTAGATTGAAACGTTCATTATATGGATTGAAACAATTAGGGCAGATGTGGTATAACCGTCTAAGTGATTACTTGATTGGAAATGGATATGTCAACAATGAACTATGCCCATGTGTGTTAATGTCTAAAAGTCCGGCGGTAGCTGGACCTTAGTTAATGCTGATCCGGTGGGCGGATCGGTACTTGTGTTGCTCTCGGAGCTCCCGCTACCTGTCAAATAAAATACAATGGGCGTCAGAGGGAGACCGCGCCGGGCGGTCTTCAACTCTCCGATGCCTAAGTTAGTCAATGTATTTATGTTGACAAAGTAACAGTGGGTAAGTATTGAATGCGTAATTAATGAGGAGAGAGGAGAGAACCTTTTATAGGTGAGGAAGAGGTTGATCTTCTCTTAGTTTTCAATGTGGGACTGACATGCTTCAGATCCCAGTTTCAGAAGCTTCTGATGCCATCTTGGCGTGGCGCGTGGCTGCGCGTCGGTGGCGATCCAGAGGTGGTCCGACTCCGAGGTTGTAGCCCACCTGGCGGTGTGTCTGCATGTCATTCCTTTGGCTGGGATTGGTACCTTTGGGGGTACAATGAGCATGGCCCATTATAGCTAATTATGCTTGCAAATGTACATGCCTGTACAATGTGTGTTCATAAAAAGGACAAGTTTCAGATTTGCAATAGTAGCGGTTTATGTCAATGACATGAACATAATTGGCACCCTTAAAGAGTTAAGGGAAACCGCTGAACACTTGAAATTCGAGTTTGAGATGAAAGATCTTAGGAAAACACGGTTTTGCCTCGGTTTGGAACTTGAGCACCGTAAAGATGGTATCCTGATTCATAAATCAGCTTATACCCAAAAGATGCTTAGCCGTTTCAACACTGACAAGATTAAGCCATCAAGCACCCCAATGGTCGTCCATAGTCTTGATCCAAAGAAGGATCCATTCCATCCAAAAGATGACGATGAAGAAGTGCTAGAGGCAGAAGTGTCCTACCTGAGTGCAATAGGCGTATTATTGTACTTAGCACAATGCACAAGACCATATATCTCATTCGCTGTGAACTTGCTAGCTACATATAGCTCTGCGCCAACATGATTCCATTGGACTGGTGTTAAAGATATTTTTCGATACCTAAGTGGTACGATCGATATGGGGTTATTCTCTCCCTACAAAGAGAAGATGGATTCAGACCCATCAAGTGTTAGGGACGCCACATATGGCGGACTACGTTCCCTCTCCGCATCCCAAAATGATATAAGTGTTTTGAAAAGTTTTGCTGATGCTGGGTACCTCTCTGACCCACATAAAGGTCGTTCCCAAACTGGTTATGTTTTCACCATGGGAAAGACCGCGATATCTTGGAGGTCTACAAAGTAGACCTTAGTCGCTACCTCTTCGAATCATGCAGAGATTATTGCTCTTCATGAAGCAGTTCGTGAATGTATATGGCTTCGATCCATAGTTACGCATGTTCGAACCAATTGTGGTCTGAAGTCTATCACAGATGATCCAACGAGCATTTATGAGGATAATGCTGCTTGCATTCAACAAATGAAGTAAGGCTACATCAAAGGCGACAACACTAAGCACATATCGCCTAAATTCTTCTACAATTAGCAACAACAGAAGCTCCTCAAGATCAAAGTGAACCAGGTTCGATTTGAGGACAATGTGGCAGACTTGTTTACTAAGTCATTGCCTAAATTCACGTTCGAGAAACATGTGGCAAGAATTGGCTTGCAAAAATTATCTGAACTCCCATGATCGTAGTCATCAGAGGGAGACGTAGACATCGGGGGGAGATATCTACATGTTCGTCTCGAAGCGTGAAGGGTGTGTTGTGCTCTTTTTCCCTTTTGACCGAGGTTATTTTTGTCCCACTGGGTTTTTGTTACTCTACAAGGTTTTTAACTAGGCAACGAGAAAAGCACCGCGTTTGGGCAACACAAGGGGGAGTGTTTAAGTAAAACCCTAATTTGTGTTTGGCCCAAACTCTAGGTTACTTGACCTAGTGGTAATAGGGTTTAATTAGAAGAATCTAGAGATTATCTTTCCTTGTATGATTCAGACTTTATGCTTTGTAATCCTTTATATAAAGAGGCCTCTATTATCAATGAGAACACACATCAATTTTCTCTCAATTTTTGATTCCCTAAAATAGAACAATAGTTTTTTTTTAAATATATTTGTTTGACTCCAAAACCAGTCTGGTTGCAAACAATCTCTTTTGAGCGTGTGTGCAGGCATGCCAGCACCATGGGGTGCAGTCATGCCAGCACCATGGGGTGCAGTCATCGGGGAGTCCCTGGACATGACTTCTTCTCAAATGCTGTGGACGAGGAGAACACCAACCTAGTCACCAGGTTCATTTCTATACCTTTCGGAAAAGGACTTCTTGTCGTACTGGTAAGGGCTTTGTTGTGATCTCTAGCATTCACTGAATCGATACTTAACGTTGTAAGTTAAGCAAAGCAATCACTGGGAAGTTTGGAGAAAGCACGGGTTTGCTAAAGAGTATCTTTAGCTTCGCTGGGTTGCGAGGGCGTTATCCTTGCTTCGCTGGTTTTCAACTAGGTTGAAGGTAAGTTTGCTTCGGAGAGGCTTTGATAATCGTTGCGATTAGTTGATTGAAGAGTTGTTCTTGTTTCAACCTTAAAACTTGGTATTTATACTTTAGGGTTTTGACTGTTCCTTGCCATAGAAGGATTATTAATTGAAGTTTCCTATTCAATCTCCGCTACTTGATTCCCATAAGGGTTCGTTTTCCTTATGGATTCTGGAACGGGTGAAGCTGTAACTCAAACCCAAGTAGGCTTATGTTTGGGCCACAGGTATCGGCCCGCTATGCTAAATCCCTTAAAGGGATCTTGCCAAAAATACTTTTGGGCTCAAACATTGCCTCCCAGGCCCTGAGATCAGGCCCACGAAAATGTAACTATCGAAGCGGACTTAAACGACACGCTTGATGACCGAAACGAGGCCATTAATGAGGGCTCGCGTCCATTCGCTTTGCAAAAAGTCTTTTCGTCACATCGTTTCCCTCACAAAATCTCTTATTTAAACCCGTAGCCACTTTAGACCTGTCATATCAGAATCTATTCCAGTCTCTCTTAAACCCAGAAACCTTCTTGTTCCATACTATTTCTTCACAGAAACCCAGAAATGGTTCCCCCTAAGAAAATGATCATCGATCAAGAGGAGGAAATCAACGAGAAAGCTGCTCACACCTGGGGAATCAGTATCGGTGCCCGCTACTTCATTCACACTGACATTTAGAGACCTCTGCTCCTCAGACTCCTAAATAACCATGTCGGACTGGGTCCTTCATCACCCTCTACGGTCTACCCATCCGTTGACCCCTGGAGATTTCAATAATTGGGGTGTGCATCTGCACAGAGCAAAAATAGGGCACTGGCCCACCATTAGGGCGGCAGAGCTCTCTAGGTATCGAGAGATCTGGCTCGCTGGAATGCGGCAGGTATCACACACATCATCAATCTGTGTTTTTATCTTCCACGCGGTGGCAATCGCTCACCGCTGGCCGCTATTCTGTGTTTCTGGAACACCGCCACTAATACCTTTGACTTCCGCTTCAGCTAGATGAGCATCACCTTGTTAGATATTCTCACCATTACCGGTCTACCCATTGACGGCGTGCCCTACAGTCACGGTCAATTTGACTCCGTCACCTTCACTTCGACAATGGCTCAAACCGGTCGCGGTTCCTATAGCGGCTCCTACCCTCGGTGGCTGGCCCATTACCTCAAAGAGCACAATGCTACCGGCTGGATTGCTTTCCTGGAGTATTGGCTTTGTAAATTCATTTTCTACACTTCTGCCAATAAGCCCATTGGTCCCTAGACTTTCTTGGCCACGACCCTCTACAACGACCGCCGCGTAGGACTCGGACAACCGGTACTAGCCGCTCTCTATCGCACTCTGTACCAAGCCACCATGCACCCCTTCGAGACCTGCATTTCAGGCCCTTTTTGGATCCTTGACTTCTGAATTCAGACTTATTTCCTGTATTTCCGCCGAGAAGAAATTCCACCGCTACCACCGGCCGATGAACTTTTTGGTCAATGGCTATGCCGCGAGGCAAGGTACACATCCCTACCTTATTTTGAATGTTTCTCATACCTGTACCTCCTGGACGAAATGTCATACTCGGATATGGTGCTTGATAGATGATTCCCGCCCATACTTGAACATGGGTTCCTTCCTGAGGACCCTAATTATGGCCATCGAGCGCGTTTAACCTTTCTCCGCGTGATCTCCTGCTCAGATATCCGGCTCACTGCTGATGAACTCAGTTACGAGCTCTATGCCCCCAATCACTTTCCTCGCCAACTTGGCCTGATCTAGTTAGTGCCATTCCCCCTCTATGATGCTTGGAATTACAACACTTCCTAGCACAGAATTGGCCCCACAACCGGGCCTCCACCAGCCCAAAGTATGCTCGCGCTGGTTGACCTTCCTAATTGGGCCAACAAGATCGTTCCCGTCGATGGGTAGCTGAGGACTACGACCAATGGTGGTCAGAAGTCTCTGTCAACTGTTGGAGATAGCAGGATGACGAGCTCTTCGCAACCCTCTTCCAAGACTTGAGGTATCCCTATGAATCTGATACTGAGTTGCTTGCTCACTTCCCAAAGGATGAGGCACAACCTGCACCTACTCCGCAACCCACGCGAGCCCCGCGTCCTGCTCAAGCCGGAATAGTAATCTGCGAGCCTTCACATGAGGTAATTTCCTTCTCATGTTCTCCATTATTCTCCTTCTGCTTTCACTCTTTTATCCTCCTAGCTCAAATTTTATTGCAGATGAGTTATGCCGCCTTCCTACAGTTAAGTAGTTGATGCTACTCCGGCCATCGGTTAGGCCGCTAAACAAAAAGCAATAGCGACGGATCTTGAAGTTGAAGACTCTTCTGATGATGATGACCCACAGACGGTAAGGAATCTCTCAAAGAATCTATTATCTTGATGTTTTCTTTCAAAGTCTAATGTGACTTCCTTACTCTTTATAGATTGCCGCCGCTCTGGCCCGCAAGCACAGTTGCTCCAACCCCCGGACCGATCCCTAGGAAGAAGATGAACCACTCGCTGATCGATTGGTAATACAATACATACTTACAACAAGCCTTGAAGACCTTCGTTTTATCCTTATCTGAACCCATAACACTTCTCACTTGCAGGTCCACCACAGATCCACAGGCTCCTCGAGGCAAATCGGGGAAGGATCGTCCACCGCTGGCGGTGAAGCCTCTTCCTCACAAGCACTGCCACCAGCCTCCACTGGCGCAACAACCCCAATCACCGCTATGAGTGACTCACGGCTGGCTTTGGTGCCAGTACAAATTCTAGACGACAGCTCGCCTGAGGCAGAAAGAATGCCACCTCCAGACACTCCTCTCGAGGAGCCAACCGTAGCACACATCCTGGAACAAGTAGCACCTTACTCGGTTCCTGACACTGTCGAGGCTGTCTAAGAATAAACGGCAACAAAAACTCCCATCTCATTAAGTGCTTCAGGAACCCCTCGCGAGCCAATTATTGAAGAGGTACACTCTCATAGTCGCCTCTGCTCTGACTCATGCCTTAATCCTTTTGATATTTTAACACTTCTTTTTAGGATCAAAACCCTGCTCCAAACGAGGAGATGGTTGTCACTGCCGAAGAAGTAGTTGGCTACTATCCCGTTGAGCCAGATGGCAAAAATATGGGTGACCAGGAACCTGGCCCCCAAGTGCTTGAAACAGGAGGAGGAGTGAACCCTGAGCCGGTGCCAGAGGCAATTCCTGTCTCGGAGCCTCTTGAGGCCCTTGTCGTTGTTCCAATTCCGCAACAAACACCTCCTTCCAGACTAGAGCGGTTGGCTCGAGTGCTTGAAGTGACCTCCCCCTCTACACTCTCATAGTCACCTCTGCTCTGACTCATGCCTTAATCCTTTTGAATATTTTAACACTTCTTTTTAGGATCAGAACCCTACTCCAAACGAGGAGATGGCTGTCGCTGCTGAAGAAGTAGCTGGCGACTATCTCGTTGAGCCAGATGGCAAAAATATGGGTGACCAGGAACCTGCCCCCCAAGTGCTTGAAGCAGGAGGAGGAGTGAACCCTGAGCCGGTGCCAGAGGCAATTCCTGTCTCGGAGCGTCTTGAGGCCCTTGTCATTGTTCCTGTTCCACAACAAACCCCTCCTTCCAGAGTAGAGTGGTTGGCTCGGGTGCTTGAAGTGACCCCTCCTCTAGGAGTTGTAGATGATGCTAGAGAAGGCCTTCGCAATCTCCTGGGCCCTGGCATTCTTACATCTGGCGCGCTCGCGAGAGCTTTAGAGTACCTCTGAGTTCTTCTCCACGAGGGTGCCATCACTGAAGCCTAGTTCCGCGACATAGACAAGCTGCTAGATGATTTCCCCAGGTGGCTTAATGAGAAAATGGCCGCGATAGCGCAGGCCAGGCAAGCCCAGGCCCATTACCAAGCCCTTGCCCAACAAATGGACAACATGCAAGATTTCCTGAGTGCGCGGGCCAACCTCATTAGACATTTGAGGATCGCAAAGAATCACCTTCAGTCCCAGATTCAGGAACTCCAGGCCCAACTCAACACTGTGAGGGTCAGGCTTGCCCATGAGGAATCCCAGGTGGAGCAACCCTTAGCCGTTTCTGAGACGCTGTCTCAAAACCTGGCACAAGCACGCGGAGAAGTACAACAAGCTGAACAGGACGCTGTTGACGCTGGCTTTCGCCTGGACGAGCATTTCCTTCGCCTAACTTATGCGGGCCGGGGTATTCAGGCCTCTAGTGTTAGGCCCATTATTTTGTATGAACAATATTATTATTAAAATTATTTAGTTATTTAGCCCACTTTTATTGGCCCAAATACTTCTTTAAGTTTTGTAGGCAATGCATTGTTCAACTTTGCCATAACTGCACATTAAGGCAATTTTAAAGAGATAATCTCGAAATGGAGCGGTTATCTCCTTGAAGACCGTTCCGTCACCTACGCGTCTTCAATTTCCTTCAGTTCCCTGATCAACATTGAATTTTATTGATGGCGTTGAATCTACTTCAATCGTCTATCAGAAGGCTAAGGCTACCGAGGTTGGCCTTATAAATATCCACATTTGGGGAAACGAAGATACATGCAAACATGACTTAATCTTGCAAGCTTTGCTTCTCTTCCTTCTTTTCCTGAAATATTCTCCTCACAAACTCACCATCAGCCTCTAAATCTTAGGCTTTATGGCTTAATCTCAAGCCCTGGGTAGGCCTTATGGCCTAATTTTAGGTCCAGCCGCATTCTTTAGCCTCAGAAAGTCTGGATAGGATTCACTGGTTTCAGTTAGGTTGAAGAACACACGGGCTCCTAACGTGGGATACCACATTTTGTAGAGTCCTTCTCCTTAGGTTCCCCTACACGCAGCAAACCGAAGAAGGGTGGGAGGCCACCCAAGGCCGTATGCTCTTCTTCAGAGCCCCACCTCCTGGACTTAATTAGCGGACCAAACTTCCGTTTTGTCCCAGAGGGAGATGGGGCAACTGGGCTGCACTCTCCTCTGGAGACCACCTTCATCCCTGAGGATAATCAACTAGAAGGGTTGAAATGGATTATTTCCTTCCCTCTCCTTGCAGTACAGGTGATAGCAACTGCAGCTCAGATATGAGGAGGGTGAAGAGAGAAAGAGGAAGAGTGACCATCTGACTGCCCTCCTAGCAGAAAACCCAGAATCTCTTAGAATATCTGAAGTCCAACATTTCAGCCACTTTTGGCTTTGTAATCCTACAAATGTACCTTTCGCGAATGTACTTGTATTGTTTTTGGCCGCAAAGCCACTTTATGAATAAAATCATATTTCTTTTGCTACTTCGTTTTCCTATTACATAAAAAGGCCTCTGTTGTAGGCCATGTTACACGCGCTCATACTCTTAACACTTATTGTCAAAATATTTGAATTTGCCAAAAAAATCGAAAACAAAGAAATCTGAAGGCCGTGAAAACAAAGCCTAAATGCATAGAGTGTTGCCCCCCTTTGTCTTACTAGGTGAAGCGAATACATGAGAATGAGGCCACTGAGGAGGCCTAAATGTAAGGGAGAATGTGAACATAGTAAGACTATGGTTGGCCCCTGCCCCAGGAACAAGTGGGTCTTGGGGATCTTCAAATTCCCAGACGCTTGGGTAATTTTTCTTCAAGAACCTTCCATTGATTGGGTTTCGATGGAGTTCACCATCCAGATCCTTAAGGTGAAAGGCCCTGCGATCGAGAATTCGATGAATCACAAAGGTACATTCCCAGCGCGGAGTCCACTTACCGCGGCCGGTCAACTTCTCGCCTAGTGGTAAGACTGCTTTCCACACACGGTCACCCTCCTTGGAACTATGCCCGTGTTTCCTCTTATCATAGGCGCGAGCGACACGTTGTTTTTCCATCACCAAGCTGTCTAAAGCCTCCAAGCACTTCTCGCTAAGATCTTCATGCTCCTGCCACATAGCCTGGACATAGTCCTCACCAATCAAATGATGTTGATCCTGCACGCGTAGTGATTGGACATTGATTTCTAAAGGGACAACTGCATCATGGCCAAACATCAGAGCATAGGGTGTGGTGGTAGTAGGGTTCCGCTTGGAAGTGCGATAAGCCCATAGTGTCTCATACAGTGTTTCATGCCACTGGCGAGGGTTTTCGGCGAGTATCTTCTTATGCTTATGGTATATAGGGTTTGGTAACGACATCCTTATGCTCGCCCCTAGCTTTTCCATCTCGTTTCTATTCGGCCGTGGTCGCTCTCAATTTCATGAACAGGTTGGAGTCCTTTGGGGATGGCGGTGACTCCATCCTGTCTCTAGCTTTTGGGCTGGAAGGTTGATAGCTTCAGGATGGCGAATCCCATTTGACTGGTGGGAAAGAGCCAAAGCGAAATGTCTGCTCGACCTCTTCATGTGACACTTAGATGCCATATTCCCCTTTGTATCGCGAGCATAGGACCACTGGTGATGCTTAGCAAATAGGTTTGGCATTCTTCTTTGCTGGGATCTAGTCCTTGTCCTCTAGTAGTCAAGTCTAGGGTTGGTTTCTTTTGGTTTTTCTTGGTCCAATTCACATCAACCATATTGACCCCGGTGTCAGGAAAAGGTTTCAGGTCTACTAATGTTGCTGCGGTCGTCGGAGCTTCCACCTGCAGACTACCATTATTGAGCCATACCTGAATCTAGTCTTTCAGCTTCACACAGTCAGCTGTGTTATGATTCCACAGGTTGTGAAATTTGCAGTACTTTTTTCCTTTCAGCTGATCTAGGCACGAGAAGGGTCCAAAATCCGTCTTTACCATCTTCGCGGCCATCATTTCATCTACGACATCATGTGCCTTATTGGTATCATATGTATACGTCGCGAATTCAGGTTTGGTGAAGGCTACAGATTTGAGCTTGACAGGTTCCTTAGAGATTTTCAACTGCTTCAAGGCTAAGTTCTTTCTTCCTGTCAGCTCGAATGCGGAGACATCATTCTCCTCTTCATCATCTTCATCTTGGAAAACCTCATCACCTTGGTAATAAGGATCACAGATGGCCGGTTGATATTTCAGGGCAGCCACAATATGGTGTTTTCCAGGCACATATGTCCATTTGGACGCATTCTTTCTAGCGTCGGTTTCTCTGAAGAGATGTTCAAAGCTACCCACCTCTGTGATAAGCTCTCCAATTGATTGGATCATGCTGCCATGTTGCTTCTTTTGCTGGCGTGGCTCCAAGACCTTGTTCGCCAACTTGACTAGTTCTTTCTCAGGCAATACCATACTCAGTTTGGCCTTCTGAATCTGGAAGCGTTGAAGATAAGCAACAGTAGATTCAATGGGCTGTTGGGCCATCTGAGTGAGGGAAGCCAAGTCAACCTCAGGCTCAATATCCCCAAAAGTTTCTCGGAAGAGCTTTTCCATTGCTGGCCAATTTGCCACTGATCTTGGTCGAAGCTTAGAAAACCATCTAAAAGCAGCTCCAGAAAGAGAAGTACCAAAGAACCTACTCTTGAGGATGTCATCATTTTGATACTGGCTGCATTGCACCATAAACCTGGCCAGATGAGTTGCCGCATTCTCAGTATCCTCTCCTGAAAAAGTAGAAAATATGATATTTTTGTAGCCTCTGGGAAAAGGCGCGAGCATTATATGCTGCAGGAAAGGCCCCTCATAAACCTCATCAAGGTGGGCTCTAGGATTAGCCAACCTGATCATCTCCTCTACCTCTTCGCGTCTCACATAATCTGGGTCGGGATGAGGACGTATTTCCACAGTCTGGCGAGCAGTATGCAGGGGTAAGGCCTGGGTAGCGGTCGCTGTTCCTTCCTCCAGACGAATGGTCCTGGGAATAGTGGATTGCTGAAGAGTCATCACTGGCGTGGACACATCCTTTACCAGAGCAGTTATCTTGATTAGATTGCCCTCCTGGTCAATGCCATAGTAATTCCCTGGGAGCTCTTGGTATACATTCTCTGCTCCATTGCTGTCATATTGAGCAAACACGACAGGATCTACAGGACTGCCTTCACTGAATTTCAAAGTTTTACTTTTCTGCTATACCGAAGGTGTAAACTTCTCTTTACCACCAATCACCAGAGCTTTTTCCTTGTTTTTAGTTGACGACGCCGCAGCGGTTGCAGATAGTGTAGCGGTGCTGCTGCCAGCCTTCTCACGGGCAATAGGTGGTATGTATTTACCAAAGTCTGAGGATTGACCAAGCGAACCGATGATGGCACTAGGATCTCCTAAAGCTTTATTCAGAACCTCTTTAGCCTGGTCCAACTCAGCCCTTTGCATGGCAACCTGGGTCGCGAGGTTAGACCCCTCATTGCGAACAATTGCCAATTCTGATGCAGTATGCTTGGCTTGGTTCGTGATGTCGGCCGAGATGTAATTGCTCTGGGTGCCCTGGCCATTTATCATATGCATGAGGTCCTTGTGGTTTTCCAGGCTTTGCTTGTGCATATCTTGCCAATATCCCTGTGTTTGTCGTGAACTCACTTCAAGCTTTTGAACTGAAATTGAAAGCTCGTCAAGCCTTCGACGCTCTTCTGCGAGGGCTTTTTCCATCCTTTCATTATATGCGGCATCATTCTGTTGAAAGATAGCAAGCCGCTCCTCAATGCTCACATTGGCTGGGAGGAGAATGGGCACAAATGGATCAGTTGTCTCCGCGCTAGCGACCACCTGGGTGGCTCTGGACGCGTTGCCGGCCTCATTAGGCTGGACAACATGGGTGTTGTCGCCCTCAGTAGCGGGTTGGGAGTTCCACCCTGTTTGGTTGACATGTCGGATGATCGGGGATTAAGTGAGAACTTTTGAGTCACTTGTTTGTCAGAGAGACCATGAGAGTGCGGGCTGTAACTAGAGGTCTTATGCTTCGGGCAATTAACGTAAATCTTTTGGTAAGGGTTTGCGCTTGACTTCCTAATGGCTGCGATCGCTAAGAAATGCTATGCAGGTCTCACTGGGTGTGCCAAAATGTTTGGCTCCAAAACCAGTCTGGTTACAAACAGTCTCTTTTGAGTGTGTGCGTAGACGTACCAACACAGTGAGGTGCAGTCCTCGGAGAGTCCCTTGACCTGACTTTTTCTCAAACGCTGTGGACGAGGAGAGCACCAACCTCGTCACCAAATTCTTTTCTATGCTTTTCGGAAAAGGACTTCTTGCCTTACTGGTAAGGGCTTGTGTTGTGATCTCTTGCGTTCACTGAATCGATACTTAACGTTGTAGGTTAAGCAGAGCAATCATTGGGAAGTTTGGAGAAAACACGGGTTTGCTAACGTGTATCTTTAGCTTCGCTGGGTTGCGAGGGCATTACCCTTGCTTAGCTAGTTTTCAACTAGGTTGAAGGTAAGTTTGCTCCGGAGAGGCTTTGATAATCGTTGCGATTAGTTGGTTGAAGAGTTGTTCTTGTTTCGTCCTTAAAACCTGGTATTTATACCCTAGGGTTTTGACTATTCCTTGTCATAGAATGATTATTGATTGAAGTTTCCTATTCAATCTCCGCTACTTGATTTCCATAAGGGTTCGTTTTCCTTATGGATTCTGGAACGGGTGAAGCTGTAACCCAAACCCAAGTAGGCTTATTTTTGGCCGCATGTATTTCCTATTCAATCTCCACTACTTGATTCCCATAAGGATTCGTTTTCCTTATGGATTCTGGAACGGGTGAAGCTGTAACCCAAACCCAAGTAGACTTATTTTTGGGCCGCAGGTATCAGCCCGCTATGCTATATCCCCTATCTTGCCAAAAATACTTTTGGGCTCAAACAATATTCATGAGAGATCGTTACAAGTAGTATAAATGTTCATTGGTTGTAAATACGATGAGAAGGTTTATATATATGTACAAATTGAGCATCGGGAACATTATGATTCCAATTGGTTAAAGTTGAAAATCGAGGAAGCCTCATCAGGTGAAGAATTAAAATAAATATTTTAATTGTTCCGAACATGATAAAATGTTTTATTTTAATTGTTCCGAACATGATAAAATGTGATTTTCTCGAGAAAAAAAAAATGTAAGATTATGTGCAGTCGTGCACATAACATCTCCATTAAAGCATTACAATCGCTCTAAACCCTTTATCAAAAAAATCTCTCCAAATCATAAGAAACAAGTCTCACATGTTAACCTTGACAAATTGATTGGGGTTGTACCCCAAAGAATGAAGGGAAATATTAGATTTAGATGGCATGTGTGATAATGTTGAGGAGATCGAAACCAGTGACTCTGTGAAAGGTAAATGATCAATACTTAGGTTCATCTTAGCAAAAGTTATGATTTGTAACTTTTGTTCTTAATAAACACATTATTCAATAACACGAAAGTTTAAAATTCAGAGAGGGTTAATATAATTTTGCAATCAAAATGAAGTTTGGTAATGTTTACAACGTAGTAATGTGGCTCACAATCTGCTCAAGTTTTGTGCTCAAATCTCACTAAACAGGGGGTTGGGAGAATCACCTTATTCTCATACAATATGATCAAACTTGTTCTCTCCTCAGAGTCTCTCTGCCTTCATTCTTCCCTCCAACAAAATTAGATAGATGTTTCCCTGAGATTCTGGCCTGACAGTTAGAATTAGATGCCCCCTGGTGAAAATTCTTGCTTTCTCTTTTCCTCTGAGCTCCCGGTGTACGGATTTGCCCAATTTGAAACAAAAAAGAACAAAACAAGAAAAAGAAAAGTAAAACTTCAAAAAATTGCTGCCAACTAAAACGAAAAACAAAAGAAAGGAAATTGCTGCAGTCCCCATATTTACACCAAGGCCTTGTTCTCTTCATCTTCCTCGATATCGTTTGCTTCTGGGACATTCATCAGTACTTCTTTGAAAGATTTTGCATGCTTGTTAACCTGGTTTTCCGGTACCATCTTCAGTATGATTCCCATGGCTATGAGCAGTAGCCCTGTCCCATGCTCTTCTGTCATTGGCTTTGTGAATATTATGTACGACAGCAACAATGTCACCGCCTTTCTAGCAGTTGTAACCTGAACGATGCCAGAATCAATCGTGAGTTTAACTCCACTCCACCAGTTACAGAAGTCCACAACATTGAAGAATTTATGAATATATGTTTTTTGTTGTGAGAGAAAATTTAGAATAAGGAAGCTAATGAGGAGGAGGGAATGACCATAGCAGTGGTGGCAGCTCCAAAAAGTGCAATGAGGGATAGCACAGATACTTGTCCAACAAATGTGGCGATGGCTTCAAACATCAACACCCCATACACATAAGGATGCTGCAATCATCGACAGAAAAGCAGAATATACATAAGGAACTGGTTATGTCACAAGAGTGGCCTTAAAAATTGGATCTCCACTAGGACGTACGTCCATATTAGACGAATGGTTGGCGCGTAACTAATTCCTTGACGGAAACACAAACACCACTCTTTAGAAAATGAAGTGAAGATCAAGCATCACTAACCTCAGCGCAAGAATTCCAGGCCCTAAACAGTTCTCCAGTAAGAATCATAGGTGGAAGTAGCATTGGCAACCCAACTACTGTTGAGCAGAACAACATCTCTGTCTGCAGTCAATAATAACATGTTATTAAGACAACAGCTTTATCGCATATCTTCTAAACCATTTGAAAGACCAGGAGAGGATATATAGGAACTGAAAGATCACCTGTGTGGTGTCAGGATTCATGGTAAAGATTGCTTCTTGTACATTCCCAAGGAAAGCGTCCATAATTAGAGCGCCTGATATCATCACCACACCCAATATGCTGAAGTTGGGAGATGTGTTTGCATCTGCTAATGTGAAAATAATGAGACCAATCACTAGCAGTATTGCAGATATGTATTCATGAATTGGGTATTTCCTTCTCAATCCAGGAACAAATGCCCCCATCACCATCACTGGCAGGACCTGAATACGTGTGACAATGTCATGAGATTTGGAGGACTGTATTTCCGAACCAAAAATTTATCAACTATCAGCTTACTTAGAAGGTCACAAAAACCAAAAGTAAACCATGTAGATTTATTCACAAATTTACCTTTGTGGACTTGAACATAATCTGTGCAGGATAATTGAGCCAGGCCAAGGATCCCTTAGTCAATCCATGAGAACCCATAAGAACAGCAGAGAGCTTCACATATGTTTTCCAAGGATTCACCATTTTCTGCGTGGTGAAACCTTGAAGGTATATGAGACCCAGGTATACAAATCCTTGTACAAATGTAAAGTACCATCCATAGCTGCAAAATTAGAGAAGATTTAGTTAAGCAGATATCATGTTGAAACTATAGAAGAAATCAAATGGTATGGTTCGAGCAAGGTGGACTAACCTGAATTGTAGACGATTATATACGTATTCCTGATATTTAAGGAAGACATGTTAACAGCATGAAAAATGCAACTTGAGGTACAATCATAAGATAGCAAATGAAATCCTATCCTCACCAAAACATTATTCTAAACTCTGTTTGTGACTGAGAAAAATGAATGACAGGAGAACTGAACCAAAGATAGAAGAACATACAAACATGACCTAAACAAAAACATGGCAAGGAAAACCCATTGTTACCTAAACATTGTCCCAAAACTCTGTTTAGGTAGCTGAGGAAAGTTCATGACCTTAAATTTTTTTTATACACAGCAAAGCCACCACACATCCATTTGGAACAAAATGCACTAAACTCACTCCAATCCATTTTCTCCTCCCACATTTCCACCAATCAAACAGTGAAAAATGAAACTAAGAACAACAACAAAGCAAATTGAGAAAATGTTCATAACAAACAACAATTAATCATATCTGAGAATGAAGAAACATTCGCACATAATTCATAATGATCAAATTGAATTAGAAACAAACCTCACAAACGCCATTGACAAGGTAACCAAAGAAGAACCCAGACGAGCAAATAATGAATTGCTGCCACACAGGTCTATCAGAGAGTGAAATCCCAAACAGAAACCTAGCTTGATCCTCGTTCTTCATATTCCAATATTGATAATCAAAACCCAATAAATACCAACTCTGTTAAACCCCAAAGACTAGCTTTCAGACGCAATGCCGTAAACTATAGCCAAAAATCAAAGCTTTAATCAAAAGGGTCGGATTGTTGGAGAAGAAATGTATCAGAATCAGATTATATAGAAATATCAGACCCTCTTTTAAGACGAACAGGCGGCAAAAGTTTCATGTGTGTTGCCCAAAATAACAGAGAAGCTGTCTTTTCTTTTTCTCTGGCTCTTTTCTATTAGGATGAAGGTGGCAAATGGCAATGAGGCTCTCCCATTAATTGAGAAAGGCACGCATTTAATGGAGGGAGATTCAGGGAGCCTAGGATTCGACACACAAGAATCAATGCGCAATCGAAGACGAAGAAAGGTGGTTTACATATTGGTGCAATTTGAATTTTTATTGAAGAAAGAATTACTGGGTTGGGTGAGGTTTTGGTTTGGCTTTGTTCTTTTATCTATGAATTACAGCGATGGTATTGGTGGGTCAACCTGAAAAAAAAATTGGCCCTCACCAGGAGAGCTGCAGTAAAAAATTTAATCCTGACCAATCAAAGGCTAATTGGGCTGTTTTACTTATATTAACCACATTGGGCTTTTCTTTTTCTTTTTTTAACACATTGGGCATTTCGAATGGACATTTTTAATTTGTGATATCATTTTTTGACGAGGGTTTTTAGTTTCGATTTTTTTTTTTGAAACGAAAATCGTTTCATTCAAATGAGATGGTGCATTTAGTAACTCACCATACAGCATACACATACACAAGGTAACTCATTCAATGACCAGTTGTAGCTAGTTATCCACGTCGGCTATCCTATGGCTTAACTCTTTAGCTGTCCCATTTATTACCTCTTTTCATGGTGACACTACTTAGTATCCAACATAGATGGACCTAGTTGGGGAAAAGTGAGGGCTCATGCCCCCACTAAGTTTTTGTGTATGGTGAAGTTAATTGATCATCTATTAACTAGCAGACAAAATTTCAGCCTAAATATTAATATGTATGTCCTTATAACAGTTTAAAATAAAGAGAATATAGAAATATGTCCACATAAAAATAAAATTTTGAGTCCGCCAATGGTATGCGATGCGAGTTATGTTTTCATAACTTTAATGTATGGAAAAAAAATGATATTAATGTTGGAAAATAATGCACAAAGTGAGGATGTAGAAATGGTCACTCAAAATAATGAGAAGGATGATTTATAAAGAATGGAAGGGAATCACAACTGGTCCTCCTAATTTCAAAATTTCATCCCTCTTGCTTCAACCTACACATTTATGTAGCCATTCTAGTCAATGACTTGCCTAATTCCAAATGCATATCAACCGGCCCATTTTGTTCAAAAAAATTCTCGTGTACAACCGTCGAATACAACCTTATTCTCACAAATCGATGAACTGTGTTGAAATAAAATGTGAAAGATCGATGAATTGTACGCGTCAAAGGTTGTATACGAGAATTTCTTCCTACTCCACAGACCACGCTAACCAAGTGACCTATTAACTATCTAGCTAACTAGATCAAGCAGGAATTCATTCAGCAAATAATTCCATACCTCAACCTCCAACTCCAAACCAACCTCTTTTTCTTGTTCATCCAACTTCATCCACTTCCCAAAGAAATTATTGTCCATATCATTAACATAAACTTTTCTACCATTTTCGACCTCCCAACTCGACAACATTGGTGATTCCCCATTCACCCACTCTTCTGCTACTTTCAGTACCTCTCCCATCACCACATTTTCCTTGCTGTTTTCGACACTCCGCTCTCTGAACAAATCCACCGCCAACTTATCGGCCTTCATATGCACTACCAAATCGTTCGATAGGGCATAACTACTAGTTTTGATGATCAACTGCTTCACTAGCTCTCCGGCTTTCTCTTCGGTTCTGTTATCTCGGTCATCTCCATCTGTCTCTGACATTGCCATTCGTCTTTCCAAGTCGATTGGCTCCAGTTGAGCGAGGTTCTCGAATCGTCTGATCTTCTGCATGAATTTGTGTTGTGTACCTGTTCACATGTTCATATACATGAGTTAAAAGTCATAAAGCCAATTGACATTTTTCAAGAATAAAATAATAATAAAAAATGGAGATCAGGAAGAAAAGAAGAAGAAACGGATGGACCTTCCATTCGAGCAAGTCTATAACGAAAAGGAGAGCTACTACTACTCTCATCATCTTCATCCTCAAATGGACAATCGAGCACCGACACGGGACTTAACTGTTCTTTCTCCTCCTCTTTATTCAGCCACACCTGTTATTTTTGGGGAAATTTTCAACAATTAGCTTACTAAAAAGGTTTTGAGGGTGTACATAGACAAATAGAGCCTTTCTACATTTTCCTTAATTCATGAACAAGATCTATATAGACAATGTCCATATGCATGTCTATATATCTCAATTGGAAAAAAAATTAAAATACATGAATTTGAGAGATTTAAGAATTTTGGCTCAAATAGTCAGATATATTTTAGAAACACGTGTACATGGATCTCCATAAAACTCCCCTCTAAGACACTTTGATTAGGATGGTCTTAGAATGATCTCTTTGGTGTAAAACATCTATTAGTTAATTTACTCCTATGAAGATTGAGTCTTTACTCTCTAGTCCAATTATTTATTTTCACTTTTCATATGGGCCTTTTCATTTTCAAAAACCAAAAACAGATGAATATGCATTCGGTGGATTTGATTAGAAAAACACGGAAAACGGTTTTCAAAAATGAGAACCAAAATACTCTATAAATTTGAAAACATCAAATTGATGTTTTCACCCTTTTGAAAATGAAAGAGAGGATTACAAAACACGGAGAATAAAACATTGATGAAGGCCATGATAGACTTGGCTCTTCCACTAGCTCTCATCTCCTTCCTTCCTCTCTTTCTCTAAAAGTCTGATCCCAGTAAATCAGTAGTTCTATGGCATGGACAAACATGTTTGTGATGGAAAACTATTCTCACCATATCTGATTGTTTCTTTGGTTTGGGTGGTATTGATATACATCAATTGGTTGCTAAATATGCAGACATATCAAATTTAATTGTCTATATTGTAAATTGAGGTTGTTTTCTCCGGTCAGCAGTTTTTGAAGCTTCTCCCTCATACCCATGGATGGAACTGTTTGATATTTTTAATTTTGTAGCAACTTACACCCTATTTAATATATATCATGGAAAAGATGATTCGCTAATGTTTCTATGCGGAAGTTGTAGTATAATGACTCATGCCCCTATTTTTTAACTTGCCCAGATAAAAGCTCTGGTTTGAACAGTCTTTATATTTTAGAATAGTGATACATTGAGCAAAACAGAACTGAGAGAGGGAGAAGAAAAGAAGAGTAGTGGGTTTTTATTTTTTTATTTTTATTTTTTGTTTATTATAAATACATTATTTGGTTTGAAGTCATACAGTTTAGTTTAAAAGTTCTTCAATATAGTAATTTGATGAAAAAGCCAATGACAAATATGTCATAATAATTTTATATTTCGTTATTCAACACATTTGTGATGTCTTTATTTTCATAAATGATTTTGAAAAAAGCTACCAGACATGTTCTCAAATCATGAAAATATTAAATCATTTTCTCATTTTCATTTTCAAAATATGTTTTTCAAAAATCGTTTTTCAATTTTGATAAAAAAATTAAAATAAAAAACCAAAAAATTGAAACAAATAATTAAAAATAAATAAATAGTGCTACTGCCCCACCCAACAAAGAGGCCTTAAAATAATAGCGGCAGTTAGAGATGCTCAGAGCCGCCAACCCACCAAGGAAAACGACTAAACCAAACGCTCTTTGTCACCGACGAAACCCAAAAACCCGCTAAATTACCAAAACTACCCATGTGACCTGCCTTTACTACGCGTACCAACCGCGCCATTCCCACTTAAACGCCCCGTTACTATCAACATAACGCAAGGGGCTTTATCGTAAATCAGTCATATATAAAGAAATGGTCCAGTGTCTCATACCCTACGGTACTAGCTAGTCTCGCAAATTCAAATACCGTGGATCCCGGGATAGATAGCACGTGGCAGGATCTCAGGCCTAGAAATACTCGAAGCCATTCAATTCCATAGCAGGGAGAAGCACCTAATACATTTCCCTAGATAAACCCCACGCGTGAAATGCATGCAAAATCGCAATCCCAACATCCCCCACAGCCAGCTATCCACCCGCTTTCCCACTTACGTAAAATTTCAAAGATGTTTAACGATAGTACTTCCTTTCAAAAAAAAAAAAAACGATAATGGTAATTTATGGCACGTTTGAATACACTGATAACGGAACTTCGGAGTATTAAAATTTTAAAAACGTTTTCATTGTATTTATGAGTGTTGAAATTTTAAAATACATGTCATTACTTACGCCTTACGGTGTGTTTTATACATTGAGCTAATTTAACAACTTAATCAAAATCATGTTTTTTTTAAACTTTGCGGTTAATAGACCGAAATGGACGGTCACTAGCTAGCTACCAGCAGACAGAGAGAGAATATGCACACGCGAAGCATTAAATAAACACCCAAATTTGCGCTTACCTCTGCGTTTTGAGGTGAGCAGGTGGAGGTGGAGTTGGTGGTGGTTGGTGTTTCCATGAAATCCTCACCGGCTGTTACGCCAACTCTTCCGCCGACTTTCTTATTTTCTGGTAAACTATTTTTACCTTCCGCCACGTCGTTGCTAATTGAACTCTCCGAGGTCAAACTAAACTCGCTCTCCCCCCAACTGTTGCTGTTGGTTTTACTGTCGGTACTTTTTGTACTGGCGGTGGTCTGATCGGACGGCTTATCTTGCTCCTGTAGAAGTTCCCGGAACGATCTCCACTTTACTATGTCTTTCTCTTCTTGTTCTACTTTTGTCCGGAAGCTCTTCCTCCACAGCCGCAGTGAAATGCTTCGAGGCAGAAGCAGTACCAAGCCACCTTTCCGAGCACTGCTTTGTACCGACGTCGAGGAGGAGGAGGAGGACTTGGCGGTGTGAAACTGCAAGTTTCTAACGGCGTTAATGACGGCGCCCGAAGCTCTTTGGAGAGCGGAGAGGGTGTTGGAGGAGGCGGCTCTGGACCTGCTCCGTCCGAGTAGTTGCTTTGGCTTTTGATTCTTCAAGTTGTTGTGGTTGTGAATGGACTGCGGCGGCGGCGGCGGAAGTTGTGGCCGGGAGGAGGATTTGAGGTCGATCTCGAGGAGAAATCGGACGGTTGTGCAGCATTGGCGGCGTGGGAAGGATTTGAAGCCGCTGGATGAGCAGGAGCTCAGATCGTCCATCAGATAATCTTTGAGCATCATCGGCTTCTTCTGAATCATAGCTGATTTTCTCGGCCTTTGAATTTCCGAGCACGGCGGAGTTACTAAAGCCATTGATAGAGGAATGAGGAAGGATAGAGCAGCTAGCGAGAGTGAACTGAACGGTTAATAAGTTGGTTGGTTTTATATATAATGGTTGAAGAAAGAGTGAGGAAGGTTCTGATTTTCTAGGGTGAAGATCTCAAGGTGAGGAGGGCATGAGAGAGTTGCAGAGAGGACGAAGAGGAAGAAGGGAGAGAGGGATCAAATTGTTTAGAAGCAGGAGAAGGAGCTTGGATGGTTCTGGTTGTGAATTTAATTTGAATCTAAAATGGGCATATTATATTGATAAGGAGATTTGAATTTACTGGGAAGTGATTAGAAATATAATTATTTTTCTTCCTGGTAAGATAAACTATGAATACATGGATGGGAGATTTAATGGCTGCAGCTGTCTGATGAGTTTGGGGTTTGGACTGGTGTGCGACCAGAAGTTGACCTTTAACAGAATTGATTATTTATGGTATTACGTTTCAGTCCTGATCTTCCATGCAGAAAGTGTCGACCTTTCCACGCGCTGGGCCACGTGTGCATGCAGCGCTTCATTGCTCACTCCTGTTTTTAGTTTTTTTGTTGTTGTTGATCTTTTGGCGTTTTCACTGTTATGGGTGTCAGTGCCTACTGCCTAGCTTACAAAATTGCTAATTAGCATGAGGAAGCGCGAGGTTAAATTTACAGTAAATTATTCTATGCACCGACGGTGTAAGTGACCCAATCCTTATAAAATAATCTCAACCTTTGATATTTATGTTGGTGCAAGTGCACGGCGGTGCTCTGAATAATCTCTCTAAATTTACATTATAAGTCAAATTGAACATGTGGGACAGTGGGAGGTAAAAATGTTATATGTACTTAAACCCTAAACAGTTTATATCTTTCCGGTTGCTGGGTGGTCGACGAGCGGGGAGCTTCCGGGTAGGTGAAGCGGTCATCATCTGCCTCAGGACATGGGCGGCAGTGGATATGATGGTCATCTACCTTGTGCACGATGATTAACAATGAGTTAAATATCATTTTGAATCGTGCATTTGTTATTTATATAATTATGTTTAAGACAATTCATCAAACACGTCCGTGAAATTTAAGTGTTTTTATTTTTATTAATTTTTTTGTGAAAGAAATGTAGATTTCATTAACTCATGCCAAGATAGCCATTACATATCATTCTGTTGCCTTTGACTAGACAGATCAAGAAGTTGTAGCAAGAGAAACTACTGTGATACATAGAAATAGACCACTTATATTCGAACTAACCGCTCACTTATTTAAAAGCGAGCCCATAAATTATGGAGAATAGCAAGACATAGTAAATAGGCCCCTACCACACCTATCTATATTTTTTCTTCGCCCTTCAAGCTAGGGTTAGGAGGTTTGGCTAGGGCTGGGATTTTTGAACTGAAAACCCGAGGAACCGACCCAAAATGGTCGGTTTGGTGCGGTTCCAATCGGTTCTTGATCTGAGGCTTTCGGTTCCATATAGAAACCGACCCGAGGAAGAGGGTATCGGTTCGGTCCCGGTGTTTGGTGTTTGTCATCTCTTAGAACTGAATATCCCCATTAATCGACACGTTGCCTAAATCGACTAAAGCCCTAAAGGCCTAAAGTGCTAAACGCCTAAACAGGTCAGAACCCAAAAACGGCTAAGCAGGTTTAGAATTGAACAATACACTACTACAAAAACTGCATCACACAACTGTGGAAATCTGTTGTGTGATGTGGACCATGTCTATCGTCTATCTCGATGTTGTGTGATGAGCACACTCACACAACGGTGAAACACCGTTATCTGAATATCATAGACACAACGCATTGCTTATAACCGTTGCACCAATTCTGCGCATGCCAATGCCAAAAATTGGATGCGGCGCATTTTCGATGGTGATCAGACAACAGAAGTAAGCACATGCTGTTGTTGGTTAACTTCTCACACAACAGAAAAATAACACTCAGACAACAGAAGTAAGTACACGCTGTTGTTGGTTAACTTATCATACAACAGAAATATATGGCGACTGTTGTTGGTTGTTCATTCACACAACAGGTATCATAAGTAACTGTTGTATGTGTGAGGCTCAGTGTTGAATTCTTCACAAGTCATACAACACATTGTTTCTATACCGTTGTGTGATTTAACATTGGACAACTGATACCCATTTATTCTGTTGTGTGAGTACTAATGTGACGACATAATTTTATAGATACTATTGTGTGATTATAAGTGGTTTGTTGTGTGATTGACGACATGCGTATTCATACAACGTAATTTAATTTACTATTGTTCGTTCATTATCGATTATTTACCTGGAATATTTGCACAAAAATAATGCTCTATATATGAAGTACTGAAGTACTCTAATTCAAGCATGTACCAAAAGAGCTAGTATTTATCAATCATCCATACATTCATCTATACCATGTAACAAAAAAAGAAAGCATTCTAGCTAGCTTGATGGCTGCTGCATTCTAGCTAACAATTAAAAAGAGCAAAAGCTGATACAATATAAAACATGCACATATGCAGTTGCTGCATGTGAATATATGTATCAGCAGAACTTAACAAAATGCTTTCGTTCAACCAATTTGATGGCTCCTTCCAACTCTCCTGCAAGATCTTTAAGTGATGGGTCGAGCACTCATTCTCAATGCAGGGTAGCCTTTCGCTTATTTCAGCTCTCTTACTTGCAAACAACAAACTGTACAGGTCATTTCTGTCACCAGACCACATGAGGATATATTGCAAACAACAAACTGTACAGGTCATTTCTGTCACCAGACCACATGAGGATATACCACTAAAGTTTCAAGCTTGATAATGAAAATCAATACTTCCAAATCCAAACTTACAGTTCTATCAATATAAATGAAAGAACATACTTACATTTGAATGTGCAGTGAAGTTGAAGTACTAAAATAAGGATACCATATTTACATTTGCATGTTGTGCTTGCTGATTAGTACCCTGATTAAGGATACCATAAATTAGTTCCCATATGTTAATACATGAATTATAATAGCAAGTTAACTGAAAAAGAACAATAGAAAGTTACTGAAAAAGAACAATCATGTGAGGCATGCAACTCACCAGTTCAATTAAAAAGAACAGTGTTCTGACCTTCTAATCATGATTAGTGCATATGATTAACATTACATTATAGAATCATAATTACAGTAAAACTAAAGCATGGACAGAAACTAGAGGGAAAGGAAACATGATTACTCTTTTGGTGTGATATGTAACTAAGTGATATGTGAACATTTGATTACAATGTCAAACATTTTAGATGATTACAATGTTAGGTCATAATAACTTACATATGAAATTAGGAGACTCTAAGATGATCTGCAGTTCTTTAGGAGTTCACATTTAGGAGTTCACAGTTCTCAGACTTCTGCCACAGTTTATTTAAAAAAAAAGAAGAGTGTTTTTAGTATCTATTATTGAAAAGTTTACATTCCAAGTATTCACCCACATGTGCAAAGAAAAGAACTTCCAGCAAACAATGCAGTCTACGAGAAGAGTATATGTTTCTTAAAGGAAACATATTCCACGCTACATTGTGACTAGCTTATGTATACTCGATTAGAGATCAAATCAGTTTAGGTGATTGTTAAGAGATTGGGAGTGATATACAATGGCTCAATGGAACGCTCTTAGCATGTCATTTTATTCATGCATCTTTCACTACTATTGACGACATTACCTGTGCCACATAATCACAAACAGAAAAATACAGTTACAAAATGAAAAGCCTGATTTGACACAGATAAAACTTGCGGGATTATGTGCATCTTTTATTTTTCATCAATCACAGCTTTAAAAGTGTATTGGTTGTAAAAGCAGGTATAAGGAGATGCATTTGTAGGCCTCTATATGCCCATGCATACAAAGCTGACTCTACTATCCTTTTCTCTTTTTCACTTGAGATGTATAATAAATTGCTTAACTCACCATTTCAAGGATCTACTCATCTACATGTACAAAAAAAACTTGCTGCAACCATGAGATAACACAGGATAAGCATCAATCCTTTGAAGTCGGTTGACGTTCCTTGCTATAAAAGATTAAGGCAATGAATCTTAGATGAAAAAGATTCTGCAGTGACTAGACTATAATTTATATGGAATAAGTAAGAAATGTATTATGCTGAAAAATGGAGATGCATAACTGTCAATAATGTAATATAATGGCCAAGGGGAGGCAAACGATATATGCATAACAAACCTGCAATATGATGCAAAAATTATATGCGCTTCATATGTAGTGTTGGTTTCGATATAGAGAAAATTCTTAGTTTAATCACTTAGCAATACTCATCTTGGATTATGTAATTAGAAACCTCAAAGTTCAGTTCACTGTGCACAGACTTTTCAGTCATGACATTGCATATCTGAAAATTGTGAATGATCCATCTTCACAAATAAGTGGTTCTACTACCAACTGATTCTGCATCCCCAATTTCTTGCTACTTTTTCAATACACAAACTAGAATTTGGAATTGAAAGCAATACATCTCTCATACACAAAATTGGAGATTATAAATACCAATATTATAATTTACAGCTAAAAGGAAGTAAAAACAAGAAATAATACACAAACCTGCAACATAAATGCCACTACTAGCACAGCCATAACCAATATAACAGTCTCAAAGAGTTGAAAATTCATGTCCATAGGATTTCCTATTATCCACCCAACAATTACACAAAAGGGGATCTACAATCATAAAAAGCAAAACACTATCTGTTATCTCCCGAGGGATTGTTAATAAGGTAAGTCTGTTTTAGGAATGGTATTCAACTTTAGAAATCTCTACGTTTCAATGGTCTGCATTGAGAATATGAATTCGAGTCCTTACTGTAAACATGGATGTTTGTATAGATAATCCAATAGCGACTCCAAGCGTGAGGTCCTGCAAGAAGACTAATTCCATCAATCAAATAAATGAAGTCTTTTAAGGGAGGTGAGGTGCATAATCTTCAAAGAACTCACAAGTTTTTCTCTCATGGAAAACAGGATAGACCACATATTTCCTACAACTGGGAGCAGGATGGCACTAATAAATGCTACAGGAATATTGAGCGAGTCGGATGCTTCCTGGAAAAACCCATTGATCATTAAGCTTTATGTAATCACGCAAAACTATGGCCAAAAAACCAGCAAGCCAAGCTTCACCAAATAGCTCCACTTAAAATAGAAAACAAGGAATTTAAGAATGGGAAAAAGAACTTAAGAACTAACAGCAGTCCATTTAACCGAACATAAAACAATAATTATAATAAATAGAATAATAGTTCCATATATGATCCAGAAAATCGGACAACCTAAGGTGAGTGTTGCCTAGGATTATCTTGAACTCCTAGTCCCATTCAGTCATTCACAGAGGCCAAAACAAGCTGCAATTCAATTAATCAAAGCATTCAATTCCCATTTAGTCATTCACAGAGGCCAAAACCAGCTGCAATTCAATTAATCAAAACATTCAATTCCCAAAACAGAGGCCAAATATCATTATCTCAAAACAATACAGTAACTCAGTAAGCAAAGTCCAACACAGCTCCAAGCCTCCAACAATCATGAATAAGAAACACCAAAATCCAAAACTTGAGAATGAGATGCACAAGTACAAAACATTCAAAGTTTGATACTTTGAGACAATGACTCAATGCCCAGTATTCCAGCAACTTAACAAGACTCACAATGTATTGCAGAATCACCGAGCTTGAACTCCTTGAAGCCTTGAACCCAGAAATCGAACCCAGAAAGCCCTGAAAAGTGTGAACCCAGAAATTGTGAAATTGAAACAATGAAACCCAGAAATTCGATTGAAAGTTTGAAAAATTGAAAGACAAAAACCCATAAATCGAACCAAAGTTTGCTGCTTGAGGAGTGGCTTGACAGCTTGAGGAGGAGTCAAAGAAGCAAACCAAGAGTGAATGAGTGATGACTGGAAAGTGAAAACCCAGAATGAGTTCATGAGATTGTGAGAATCATGATTCCGAATTCGATTGAATCATTGAAAACCCAGAAATTCAACTTACCAGAAATTCGTTGTCACCGGGGACTCCGACAGTCGGAGAGAGGTTGAGCCACTGAGAGCCTGAGAATCATGCAGCCGGACCGCAGAGAGAGGGAGAGACTGAGACTCTGAGTCTCTGAGAGAATATTTGTCTAGGTTTGGTAAGACTTGAGTACTTCAATGAATTTGTCAAAGAAGAGTTAAGTTCATCATACAACAGATAATTAAACAACTGTCGTAGGATAGGGAGGGAAATTTGGCTTGCCTTGCTAGGTTTGGGGGAAGCAATTCAAATAGATTTGAGCCTTCACACAACAGAATGCCCACAATCGGTTGTGCCATTTTTTATATCACACACTACATATACCTAGTAGAAGGTGTCAAATTTTTACAACATTGCCGCCCACTCAAAATTTGGCGCAGAAGTTGGCACCCCGTTCTAGTCCTACAACAGAAACAACTACACCGTTGTAGCATGCAGAATTATTACAACGGATGAAACATAATTATGTTGTGTGATTAAATTGGTGAACTTGTCTTGGGAGGGGATTTTGAGTTCAGTGATGGCGGGATATCTGCCGCTAAATTTTGTGTCATTTAGACAACAGAACATGCATAATTGTGTTGTGTGATAGAACTCTGAAGAAAAAGTCATCAATTTGGTACCATTCCTACAACAGAACATGGTTAACACCGTTGTACAATGGAGTTCACGTTATCAGACGACAGTAAACTTTTAATCTCTTGTCTGATGGGTGTTGTGTGATGCAGTTTTTGTAATAGTGATATGTCATAATCTTAATTTTTAAATAATGCAGAATTGCTTGTATCATTGTATGCCTATTCGCCTTGGTGATTGCTCATTTGATTCTTGGATTGGTGGAATGGTGTAATGAGGAAGCTGGGAGGAGTCTGCATTGCTGCCATTGCTAATGGAGTTGTGCAGATGCTTATTGATTTAAAATATTTAACCTATTGTGGAGTGTGTCAAACTGCTCATTGTGATTCTATTGAAAACTTGGAATGTTGCAGAATTTAGAATTTCAGACTTTCTTGTTCTGTTTCATACTTTCAGTCAGAATGTTTAGTTGTTTGAAACTTTCAAAGTTTCAATTGTTTCTGCATTATTTGTTTTGTTTCAGACTTCCAGTTTGTAGTTTCTACTTTGCATTTGCAAGTTGAACAGTTTGGAACGTTGTAATGGCATAATGACATGTGTTTATGACTTTGCATATTGCAATTTTGCAAAATTTCCGTCACTTTTGTTAAATAGGTCAGTTTTGAAACAGGAACCGAAAAAACCGAGAACCGAACTATATGTGATTGGTTCGGTCCCATCTTGGTTCCTAAGATGAAAAAATGCAAACCCGAACCGAAAATATACTAATCGGTTCGGTCTCGGTTCCAATGAAAAACTGCCAAAATGGGACTGATCCCAGCCCTAGGTTTGGCTGTGTAAATAAGCTTCAGAACATCATCGATCAGCAGCAGCTTTTGCCGGTCTAAGAGGCTTGATTATGGTAACCCCAAATGGTTTTCTCTTCTCCACTTCACTAGGATAACTAGAGTGAAGTTTCCAAGTTTTTATGACTTCTGACCAGCAAGGCCCAGAACTAATAGCAAAAAGCCCAAATTGGAACATAGACCCATAAACTAGTCCAGGGAACAAACACCCCAATTGCTAAGGGCACCCAAGCTCTTAGAAGTCTGCTACCGCCTGCCAGTCTTGCAGCGCCGACTTCTGCTGCACATAGTATTCGCCAGGTTACAGGTCGAGCCACGATTGCACCACCACTGCCCAGCTGTGCAACCTCTTTTAGCTTAACTACAATACCAGTAGTGCCATCAGGGCTGTCTCAAACTTTTCGGAGGCCCTGTGTGAAAGCTTAAAATGCAGCCCTCTAAATTGTAGTCTTATACAAAATTGTAGTATTATGTAAAAGGGTAAATTTCGCAAACAGTCCACCAAGTAAAGGCCATTAATAATTCTTATACACAAAGTTTCAAACCAAACATTTCGGTACACGAAATCTGAAACTCGACCCACTATCAGTACACGATGTCAATTTTTGACACCAAAATGTCCATTATGCCCTCAGTTTTTTTTTTAACAATTTTTTTTCTGTTATTTTTTTTTTCCTTCGTTTTATCTCTTTCTTCTTCCTTCTTCCGGGCTCACTCCCTCGCTTCCAACGCCGCCTTCCTCACCTCGCATAACAGAAAAAAAAATGACTCGAGTCATTTATAAACGAAGGAAAAAAAAATAACAGAAAAAAAATTATTAAAAAAAAAAAAGAACTGAGGGCATAATGGACATTTTGGTGTCAAAAAATGATGTCGTGTACTGATAGTGGGTCGAATTTCAGATTTCGTGTACCGAAATGTTTGGTTTGAAACTTTGTGTATAAGAATTATTAGTGGCCTTTACTTGGTGTACTGTTTGCGAAATTTTCCCTATTTTACTTTTTATTTCAGTTGTTTTGTCATTTTAATTAAACGTGGCTTTATGCCTGTAATAAGTCCCTATCGTGTCACGGTAGGGCGACGTGGGCTCTGTCCCGGACTGCACACCTTGTGTGTCTTGTCTGCTCTAGTTAGGCGGCGAGTTCCTAAATGGTCGCAGCCTCCTAGTGGCAGGATGAAACTAAGTGTCACCGGATGCGTTTTCCGGTGGCAACATAGTGGGAAAGCTGATCCTATTAGTATATTATGGCTTCAAGTAAGCATTTACTTTCCGGTATGTCACCACCTCTGTAAAGCGAATAGAGTAGTCAAAAGTGCACTCTTCGCTAATTGGTGCATGGTAGAATACGAACTTTTTGTTGAGACTCTTGTTATTATCTCGAGTAGTTCTCTATATGCTTATTGTAAATTGGGGTTCAAGTTTCATGTCCCCCCCCATGTATTCTGCAGTTTCATTAATGATCAAGGCTTAAGGGCAGCCGTACTGGCCCTCTTTCAAATAAAAAAATAAGGAAGACAAAATCATCGAAATCTCATTAAATTCATAACTGAAACGTATACTTTTTTTTTTGTCTGAACTGAAACGTATACTTAAACAAATAGACAATATCTAATTTAATAAAATAAAATAAAATAGCCAACAATGTCTGATCAATTATACCTCATTAATGAGCCTACAAGAAAGGCCAACTATTCAATACAAATGAAAATTTACAACAAAAAAAATTACAAAAAGGTCTCACATAAAATCCTCAAAATAAAACATTTTTCCAGCAAAATGTTGATTGATATATGAGCATCAGGCTTTCCTCACTGCTTGACTTCTCTGATCCTTGTTTTAGGTTTCTCAATTCCCAGAAAATTGCTAGGGCTTTGCAATTTTAAAAACAAATCAAATCATTAAGAAGATTATACAAATTAAACTATTAAATAATAACTAAACAAATATTAAAGCAAATATTTATTTATATGTGGATATAAATCAATTAATCATAACTGAGTCGTGACTAGGCTCTAAGGATTACTGATGAGCTTCATTTTGCTTCTAGATCTCTCAATGAAGAATGAAGACTTGAAGTGGGAGAGAACTAGGACTACTCTAATGTGGAATTTTTTTAGAGCTATCAAAGAATGAAAAAAGGATGTAAAAGATCATGGGAATGGAGAAAGAGATGATAAGAATTAAGAGGAGAGAGAGAGAGAGAACGCAGAAACTAAGAGGAGAGGGGTTGGAAAAGTCTGGGGCCCTATGATTTTATTGTTATCTGGGGCCATATAATTTTTTTTTGATTGACACTTCCACAGTTTGAGCCCTATTATATATTATTTTTAGTTTAATTATATAAACATAAAGCTTAAAAAAAAAGAAAATGGGGCCCTCCTAATTTGGGGCCCTATGTTGTCGCTCATCTTGTACCTGCTAAGAGCCGGCTCTAGGTGCCATAGCCCTGGACACCGTTCTCGCAACAAAACAACGCCAACTTGCTGCCATTCAACTTCCGAACGCAAGTTGCAAGATACTTGTTTTCAAAATCGAGTTTAGGAGATAACCTAGGAGAGGGAATCTGGCCACCATTTCGACCTAGATTTGGGCCTTCTCTTTGAACCGAATACCACTGGACAACCATAGGATGATCATCAAGCCAAATAAACAACGAAGCTTGTGAATCCTTCCCGCCGCCACCATGAATATCAGTGCTAGAGCTTGAGGGATGTAGATGAAAAGGAACCCAATTGGATGGATTAAAAGATAGGAAAGAACCCAAACGGACATGCCCTGAGATTGGAAGTCGGCCGGAGCTGCTGGGAAGGCTAGGGTTCTCATCGCATTCGTTTTCATTTTTATAAATTACTAGATAGTTTCACGTCATATATATATATATATATATTCAAATTTGTTAGATATATTAAGAGAAGCATTTTACATTCATTCTCACTCTAAAATTAACAGAGCAAACTATATCAAGCTAATTCGTTCATCGCTTAAAAGTTAAAACTAAAGGTTATTGTGGTGGGGAAACAAACAAAAACTAGAATGCCATCATTAAATGGCATCCCCCACAGTCTGATAGTTACAAAATCAATTTTGATGATTGACTAAATCAAGTAATGTCTTCTGCAACTGGCTAAATCAAATAACATTTTTAGCAACTGGCTTTTATCAGAGATCAACATAGCATTCCTATTGTGGCAGGTGCCAAGTGTGTTGGAAAAATCTCTGTTTCAACTACTAAAGCACTTGCTATAAGAGAATGACTAATTAAAGCAAAAGAGAAGAATATCAAGAAAATCATGGTGGAGGGAGACTCCAATCTAGGCTTAGTTTGAGATTATTGTACTGTGAGAAGAAGCGCTTCCGAACTTGCTGTGAGAAGAAGTAGCTGAGTGTTTGGTAAATTGTTTTTAAAAGTGCTTTGAGAACAAAAAGCAATTTCTAAGTGTTTGGTAAGTTGCAAGGCAAAAGTGCTTTGACTGTGTATAATTACCAAAATGGTCATACATGTTAATACACTAGGCACATTACTCATCGCATCATCTCCTTTTTGTATTGTACTATTAAAATCAAACCAAGCAGTAGCCTTGTTAATTAACTCAAGGGCTTGTGAGACATTCTTCCTATGAACTCGGCAAGTTCTAGTTTGCCATAAAAACCAAGCAATCACTGTAAACCTTTCTAGCTCTCCTAATCTTTAGCCACAACATGCTTTCCACAGAAATATTTTCACTTTATTTGGAAGCTTTAATCCCCACAATGAGTTCTAGACCCCGCTTTGGGAAATCACCAACTTGTTTCCACCTCCACCTGAACCCCTTTCCAAGGCCGTATTAGGAGAGGCAACTCTGATGCCAATCAGTATTCACAGAATTGGTAATGAAAAAAATAAACAAAAAACAGTAACAAATGCAATTAGTATTTAGTAACCAATCAGTATGTAATTTCATACCATATGTCCATATCAGATACAAATTAGTTTTCAGTATGCACTTGTCCACAATTGTATATCAAATACAATTTCAATTCCCATCCAAATACCAACATAGATGCAATTCAATTCCCATCAAAACTGACAAAACTGATGCCAAATTTCAAAACAGATGCAATACAAATATACAATACAATTTCAATCAGTAACTAACGTCCAAAACAACTTGATCAATTCCATAAGTCATCCAATAAAGCAACTTGTCAACAGTCGATCAACTAATGGAGATGTTTAGAGAGGGGCTTTAAGCTTGAAGAATCAAAAATCGAACCCAGAAAGAAACCAAGAATTTCGCTTTGCTACTTGAGGAAGAGAGCAACCAAGAGTTCAAGGCTATTCGACTGAAAATCCAAAAAATCATGGAGATGTTCATGAGAGACTAATTGAAAACCCAGAAAGTAAAAACCCACACAGATCGATCAACTATTCGACTGCAGTCCGTCACTGAGTTACAGTCGAGGAGAGCGATCGTCGTCTGATGCCTCGACGGTCGAAAAGAGAGGATGAGAGGGAAAAAATGTCAACACCCTCTCTCGATTTCTTCCGATAAGTATGAATCATGCTCAAGTATTTGATAGCGAATAAGGGAGGAGGAGGAGGAAAGTGCGATGGTTTTGCCTCGTACAGATGAAGAAAAATGACTGGGTTCAATGTAAATTTTAGAAAAGGATAAAGACAAAATAGGTAGTTCGTTTAACTTCATTAATGCTTCCGTGTTTTCAGCCACGTTCCGCAAAAGCTATTTTCAAAAGCTACTAAAAGTAGCTTTTGATTTCCTACTGCCCAGAGAAGCGCTTTCGCCCAAAAACAACAATTTTGAAGTTTACCAAACAACCTCACTTTTCTCTAGAAGCACTTTTGGACCAAAAGCAGGTTCCAAAAACAATACCAAACTGGGCCCTAATCACTGGCTACATCCAAGACAAATGTGCTGTTCCTTGAAGACTGAAGGCAATCGTTCAAGACATTAATAAGAATATTGCTAGCTGCTTTGAATGTTTCTTTGTTAACCATGTGTTTTGAAAAGCAATTTTTTTGACTGATGCTTTAGCTTATAATTATACTTATTTATTTATTTTATATAAAAAACTAATAAAATAAAAGGTGTGCATGATTGGTACTATATTATTTTACTGGACGCACGCCTGCCTTGTTATGAAAGGTCATGAGAGTCAACAATCAAAGTACAGTTGAAACCCCAGTTAAGATGGCAAGGCATTGAAGCAAGCTCCCAAGTCTATGTTCGGATGCAGTCCAAAGAAAGTGGCATTACAAAACCAGGGGACTTGATCCTTTTGCCCTAGTGATATCAAATGAGATATAGAATACGTGTAGCCGTTAAGTCTTTATGTATAACAAAATATCATGTATATCATGAAAAATTTAAAATGTTGAACTTGTTGTAGAGAAACTGAAATTGAAAGGAAATCGCTGTGTCTTCTCATTGATAATAGGAGCCTCTTTATATAGAGAATTACAATGTATATAATCTCAATCATACAAGGAAAGTAATCGTTCATTGAATAGGAATCTAGATCCTTCTAATTTAACCCTATTACCACTAGGTCAAGTAACCTAGAGTTTGGGCCAAACACAAATTAGGGTTTACTTGAACACTCCCCCTTGTGTTGCCCAAACACTGTGCTTCTCTCATTGCCTCTTTAAAAACCTTGCCGAGTAACAAAAACTCAGTGGGACAAAAATAACCTCGGTCGAAGGGGAAAAAGAGCACAACACACCCTTCACGTTTCGAGGTGAACATGTAGACATCTCCCCCTGATGTTTGCGTCTCCCCCTGATGACTACGATCATGAGAGTTCAGATAATTTCCGCAAGCCAATTCTTGCCACATGTTTCTCGAACGTGGATTTGGGCAATGACTTAGTAAACAAGTCTGCCACATTATCCTAAGATCGAACCTAGTTCACTTTGGTATTTGTGGAGAGTCTGTTGCTGCTGATTATGCTTGGCGTTGTCGCTTTTGATGTAGCCTTGCTTCATTTGTTCAAAATGAACAACATTATCCTAAATGCTCGTAGGCTCATCTTGTGGTAGACTTCAAACCACAATTGTTCGAACATGCGTGATTATGGATCCAATCCATAAACATTCACGAACCAATTCGTGAAGAGCAATAATCTCTACATGGTTCGAAGATATAGCGGCTACGGTCTGTTCTCTAGACCTCCAAGCTATCATGGTCTTTTCCCATGGTGAACACTTAACCAGTTTGGGAGTGACATTTGTGTGGGTCAGAGAGGTACCCAGCATTAGCAAAACCTTCCAAAACACTTATATCTTTTTGGAATGGGGATAGAGAATGCAGGCCAGCGTTGGTGACTTTTCTGGTGTGTGATGGTTCCGAATCCGTCTTCTCTCTGTAGGGATAGAACAAGCCCATATCAATCGTACATCTCAAGTACTGAAAAATATCTTTTACACCAATCAAAATGGCGTCGCGTTGGCGCAGAGCTATACCTTAGCTAACAAGTTCACTGCAAACCAGATTCTGGTCCTGTGTATTGAGCTAAGTACAATAATGCGCCTATTATACTCAAGTAAGGCACTTCTGCCTCTAGCACATCTTCGTCATCATCCTTCAGACAAAGAGGGTCATTTTCAGGATCAAGACTATGGACCATCATGGGGGTGTTGAAGGTTTGACCTTGTCAAAATGCCTAAGCATCTATCGACACGATGCTCAAGTTCCAAACTGAGACATAATCGTGTTCTCCCATAATCTTTCATCTCAAAATTGGATTTCAAGTGTTCAGCGGTTTCCCTTAACTCTTTAAGGGCTTCTAATGAAGATCATGTCCAACATGAACCACGATGGAATCCGAAACTTGTTATGGAAACGCGTGGGCTTATCCCTTCCCAATCAAGTAGTCATTTTAGCGAGCGTTTCAAGCTCTTTGTAAACGCGCTCTGTGGTCTAGAGCCACTTGACTTGGGTAAATGAAGTTCACCATGAACCTTCATGTATATTCCATATCTAGATCCCTATAGAGATACGTAGTGACCACATTTGTAAGCTGCATGTTCAATTATTCAGAAACTACCAAACTGACAGGGTAGTGGAGTGCAATGACATCCATTAAGAGAGAATATATCTCATCGTAGTCGATTTCAGGGTGTTTTATGAGAAGCCTTGCGCCATAAGGCGAGATTACCATATCTTTTTCTCATTACGCTTTCTAACGAAGACCAATTAGTCAACAGGTTTTATGTTAAGAGGTGTTGGCATCACTAACTCGAAAACCTTCCTCTTCGTTAGAGAATCCATCTTAACCTGGATCGCATCTTTCCATTTAGGCCAAATCTCTCTATGTTGGCATTCATTCATCAACGGAGCGTGGTTCGATATCATCTGACTCAACAAACTCATGCGCAACTACATCATCAATTATGATGGAGTTTATATCCCACGTCTCAAGTACACTAGTGTAATTTTCATAGAGCTCTATATTCTCAGGAATAGGTTCTGACGTTGAGGCGTCCCCCAACGATAACCCTAACCCGGAAGATTCTAATGAGATGGATTTTGAGTCTTGATGATCAAAGGATTGAAATGTGCCAAAGTGTCATTCGAACCTACGGGCCTCCCACGCATCCTAGATGGGGCCATGGCCTATAACGCCAAAGTGCCACTCTCTTTGGCGTTGGCGCCATGCCTACCTACATGTAGGGTGGCGCTACGTCCTCTCGTAGGGACGTCATTCCTTGCAGGCTTGTTTGCAGCATATTTATGTGATCTCTTCACTTTAACAGGGATCGAGATGAGACATAGTGGGGACAGGCCACGACAATTCCTGTCATTCCTGCTGAACATCAGTGTTCTTATCTCCCCCTAACTATGGGAAGACTATCTCATCAAAGTGACAACCCGCAAATCTAGCGGTAATGAGATCGCCTTGCAAGGGAATTAAGTGGCGGGCGATTGTTGGAGTCTCAAATCCAATGCAGTTGCCCATTCGTCTGTAAGGACCCATCATAGAGCGCTGCGGTGGCGCAATTGTCAAATAAATGTCTCATTGAAATATGCATACGTATGATACTTGTACCTAGTCACTAGCTGTAACACAGAGGTACATTAAGTGGCGGTGGGTCGTAGACGAATTAGCATAGATGCATGCGCTATTGCATCACCCCAAGTGGATATAAGGAGATTGGTGCGTATTACCAATGTTCTGACTATCATCGTAGTCATTTCTGCAAGACCATTTGGGTGTGTACATGGGAACATGATGTCCAACATCAGTCCCATTGCAATATCCATCGAAAGTCTTTCGATATAAACTCTCTAGCATAGTCAAATCCAATTGACTGAGTAGGATGATCTGGGGAGTGAGCCCGTTGTCATATGATATGTGCTAGGAGTGTAGCATAAGCATAATTTATAGGTGGACAATGGCACAACACGTGACCAGCGTGTTTGCGTGTCAACCAACATCATGAAATATTTAAGCATCCGTAAGTTGGTTGAATCAATCCACAGAATCCCCATGGATTCTATGTAAGAACAGAATGAGTATGTTCATTTCCTTTGCATAGGATGGTCTTAGTCCTAATTTCCCTAAGGAACGGGCTTTGTAAAACAAGCGAGAGACTTTAGAACCAACTAATGCGTATTTTGGTTAGGCCTGAGCATCTGAAACGCTATTTGAAGCAAGTTGGTGATTGCAACATCACCTGGGGCGCCATCACCATGATGGACGCTATCCATGGCATTATGGTTAGGGACTGCGCGAGCCCTAGGCTGGTGGTGGACGGAGGCGGTGCCCTAAGCAGTTGTGTCGGTCACACTTAGTCCAGAAATCAACTTTTGATTCATACTTCGTTTCGCTCGAAAGAAATGATGTCCATGTGAAGTCTTTAGTAGACGGATCATCATATCATGACCAGGATGACCTATCGTGTCATGACAAAGCCAATATGTGTCTAAATCCAAGAGATCTTATCTCGTAACTTTATTGGATTTAATAGCTCGAATAGTGACATAAAATCCAATAGAGAGATACATAAACTTCTCTAAGATGCGCCTTTATTCGCAATCATTAGAGGTATTGCAAAGGAACTCATTTCCGTTCTCTACATGCGTTTTCGCATGGAATCTGTGTTCTATTCATAGGTGTGATTCGCCCTAGAAGCGTAGAGATTTTCTGTGACAGTAATTAAGTTGTCATTTGGCAAGTGGAACTTGGGCTATTCCATGTCCTTGAATTAATACTGATGGCCTAGCCATCATAGTAAAAAAATCCATATGTTCAGAATCAAAATGGAGTCATAAATAACTCAAAATTTTATTCATAAGCCAACGGAGTTACATCATTGTCTCTTTGACTAAACAAAATCTAATCCAAAATGATAGCTAATGCAAAACAATGGTAGTCGTTTAACTTCTTTAAGTAATTCCAAAATAAATGTGACCAGGTGAGTATAGAGATGTCCGTGGAGCAAGACTTGCTTAAGTACCACTAATCTCAGAACCTTCCTAGACATCACACTTACTTTGAGTGAGCCTACTTTGGAGAAAAGCTAAACCATTGGCATTTACTACAAAAATATATGGCAATTGCCTATTACATCTCTTGGAAAAATAAACACTTAAACAGAATTGGCAATCTATTGATCCTAGCCAGATTTGTAGTCTTCAACCCTTTACTCTAAATCATCTTCTTGATCTTCTTGTTCCATATAGTGAGCTTCTCTGGCTTCACAATATGCTTCGTAGGCGGTGACAATTTCTTCACGAGCTCTACAAATGTGTGCCCAATGATCAGACCCTCCACATCGAGAACATACATCTCTTTGCTCAAACTCCATTGATTAAGGTACTTTGAAAGCGTCATTTAGATGGCTCTTAGTGTTGGTGGCACCACCAACATTGCCAGAGGCGTTGCCTCCCTCTCTCTTTCCAAGTTTACCTCTTCGGTTCCGTGTTCGCCTATTTTGGCGATTACCTTCCCAAGTAGAGCGATTATATAGACCAAAACGTCCAAATGTATTTCTAAGATTAGGGTTTCACTCTTAGCGCCATCTTTTTGGGGCGCGACTATAATTGGATTCCGGATGTTGTCATGCTTTTCAGTGACATTCATAGTTCCAATGAGCTCATGAAACCTTGTGATTCGTTTTGCAGTAACATCGATTCGATAGTTCTTAGTAACCATCAATGCAGAGACGGGGAAAGTAGAGAGAGTCTTCTCAATCGACATCGCATTTGTGATCTCTTTACCATAGAATTCCATTAAGGATTTAATGCGAAGTGCTTCTGAGTCGTAGTCAAGAACTGACTTGAAATCACAGAAGTGGAGGCTATGCCATCTCACTTCTAGGTCAGGAAGCTGGGAGTCACGAACGTTGCCAAATCTATCTTCGAGTGAGACCCACAGCCTTTTGGGGTCTTCTTCATTCATACACTCGTACTTGAGTGAATCATCCATATGACAAGTCGTTAGGATGATGACTTTCTCCTAATTTGCCTTTAAGGCTGCTCTATTTGCTTCCTAAACTTGAGCTTGCTCAATAGTTAGCACGTCCTGGCTAGGCTCGAGAATTGTATCCAAGATTCCGTCGGCCTTGAGATGCTGGCGGATATCACGAACCCACCTGTGATATTCAGAGCCAGCTATTCCTAATGGAGCAAAGTCCAATTTGTTCAGGTTACTCATCCTGAAAGAGAACAAGAAATTAGGGTTAGTTTTCGAGCGAAAAAGGCTACCACGAAAACAAATAAAATTTCTGAGCGTAGTCGCTTCCAAGAAATTCGATTCCAAGAGGGGTTGGATTAGATCGAAACAATGATGTTTGCGGTTGATCGTTTTATCTCAACAAACTCTAAGTTTGGAGAACTCTACAAGCTTCAAGCTTGGAGCGAGCACGAACCCCCACAGTTCGGCTAAATTTGGTCTCCCCTATGATAAAGAAAAGGGGGTAGAAGAAGGGACGTTGCAAGTCCCCGAAAAAGAAGAGAAATTAAATTTAAAAACTCTAAAAAAAGGGGAACGTTTAGTAAAAAATACCTCGAAATAGGTCGCCGGAAAATTTGGCAGGAAAAAGTGGAAGGAAAATGGCCTGAAAAGTCCTCGGAAAAGTAGTTGACCAGCGTTGACCGATCGTTGACTGTTGACCAGGGGCTGATCGAGCTGATGTGGCAAGATGATGTGGCCGTGCTGACGTGGCAGACTAATGTGGCTGTGCTAACGTGGAAGATGCTGTGGCTGTGGGTCAGGTGTATCAGTGGGCCGGGTCAGGTCAGTGGGCTTCTAGGCTCTTCTTCTTTCAGCTTGACTTCTTTTCCCTTTTTTTTTTTGGGCTGGGCTTCCTTTCTTCTCTTTTTCTTTTCTTCTTTTCTGCCGGTTCAATATGCAACTGCTCAGGTGGTCGGTTCACGTCTTTTAAGGCCGGTTTTTGGACTTTTTCTTCCGGTTCCTGAAACTTCTGATCAACGGGCTTCTGCTATCAAAATTTGGTGGAAATTGGAGGTCCGGAAGATGGTGAACCGGTGGAATATTTGCTGCGAGTTGTATGGAGCTTCCGGTGGCCAGTTCGGTAGGTTTCCGGCCTGTTCTTGGGATGCCGCCGCCGGTTCTGGACTCCTGGAATCGAGTTCTTTAAGGTGTGATGTAGGGGAAGAAAAGGCTTCAAGGTTTTGTATTCGGATTCAAGGTTTTTAGCTTCTTGAATCAGGATTTGGCTATTTGTTTCAGGGTTAGGGCTTCGTGCTGATAACGTGTTGTAGAGAAACTGAAATTGAGAGGAAATCGCTGTGTCTTCTCATTGATAATAGGGGTCTCTTTATATATAGGATTACAATGTATACAATCTCAATCATATAAGGAAAGTAATCGTACATTGAATAGGAATCTAGATCCTTCTAATTTAACCCTATTATCACTAGGTCAAGTAATCTAGAGTTTGGGCCAACACAAATTAGGGTTTACTTGAACAGAACTCAAAATTAATTAACTATAGGGGGAGACGTTCAATTCCTTACAAGCAATTAATGCAAATTCTTTATAAGATTGGATCTCTCCAAAATTGGCAAACATACACAATGCCTTTATATTAGCTAGCTGTTCTGATATTTCATTCTTATATAACCCATTGAATGAAAAGTTAACATGAAGTCATCAAACACAGCTAAAGGGAAACGTGGAAAATACTTCATTTAGGATCGATCTAACCTAAAGACAAATTGAAATCTTCAAAATAGATTGAACCAAGTTTGTCATTTCTAGATGACATTATGTAGGTATAGTGAAAATCGGCAAAACAAATTAGACCATATCTCCCCGGCCACAATCTTTTGTTAATTAAGGCACCGGTTCAAAATTAATTTGGTTCTATTCACCCCGGCCTAGATTAAACACATTACCTTAGTTGTAAGCTTTAAGGTGCCGATGGGTACACCTCGAAGTACATAACAGACATGGACCACCTAGAAATAATAAGTTTCCTTTAGCTAGCTAGTTTTACATATATGTTTCGGAAGGCTTCGTCCAAATACCAGTTTGCTAAGACAAGTCAGTCAAACTGTAAAAATTTGAGGCATCTTAGTATTGTTTGTTTGATAACTGCATCCGCCATTCTTCTTGGCTGTAGGTCTTGGCCTACCCACCAAGTTTAGGAAGGTCGTGCCTACTCTTGTAGGCAAAATTAATTAGAAGATGGTTTAGTTAGTTATCCGTCAAATTTGTTATCTAATTTTTTTTGGCAAGACACAATATTGACACTCTTCTCACTTAACCACATTGAGGAAGACAAGCGTAAAATTTTATTTCAAAAAGTCTTAATTTATTTTGAATCACACGTACAAGTTCAACAATCTCCATTATAGCGAGATTGTTTACTCATCAACCATCGATCACTCCATTGAGCTATCATAGTCTTTTGCAACTTGACCTTGGAGTATGTTCTTTTTTTTTGTTCGAGTCAAGATCACTGCAACTAGTCTTTGAGTCATTCCACGCATCAACTACTTTTGATCGGGACTTTTTACTGTAGAGGTGAGGTGCACAGATTAAACTTAAGCAGTTTACGGACCGCATGCAGTGAGAGGATGGTATGTGTTAGAAAAATAATTAGGAAATTGCTATATAGTGAATCAGTATATCTATAAGAAATCACTGCAATTCAAATCAAATACGATATAAGAAAACTAAAGTATGAAATCTTAGAAAAACCTTTGACAGATCAAGGCTAGAATTTGATTCTATAGCCTTAAGACAAATCGCCCCTCATAGGTGCTTGAATGTTTGAATTGGCGAATGCCTCCCAGGATACAACTATCTTTCTTCTTACTGAGAAAGCACTTTAAACAGCAAGAAACGGCGAACCAATGTAGTGTTTGAACCTTCTCTATTTTTAACTCTAATATGAAATGCAGAAATTCTTTGAAATACTGGATGAATCTGATGCAAAAGTTTTCTTGAAAAAGGTGGGATTGGTTATGTATATATGGGAGTCTGATGCATCTCTTTGAAAGGTCATACCTTTGTAAACTACAACTTCCACGTTGTGTTTAATGTGAAAGGTTATAACCTTTGGATAAGATGATCAGTTACTTCTTTCATATATATCAAAATTGTTAATTTGAATTTTCATTCAAATTTCAAATGAATTTAATCTAATTTAAATTAATTAAGTTTCCAACAGTATGCTTACGTCATCCTTTCAAATTAAGCTGAGCTAGAATTTCCACTTGGGTTTCCTTGGGAGTTCCTTCGTCAGTTCGTCCCTTTGAAACCCTAAGAGCAAGTGCACCGGTCTCAGTTTGACTGGGCATTGCTGATGTGTTTGACTGGTTAATTGATTTTTACGCTTCCACCGTCCCATGCATGACCAGCCAAATCTTGGCTTTGCATGACTAGAGGCAAACAATCGGGCAAGCTGTTGACATTTTTCATGACCAAGTCATTGGAACTGCCAGCTCGGGCCGACCTCCACACATGGGTGACTCCATCAATTGATGCCCACTGTTGCACGCGATGGAAGAGAGAGTGAAAGACGCACACCAATTGTGCAGGCAGGAAACAAGCACGTGAAGGAGACGCTTTTGTCTTGTAGCGCCATCAACTGATCCCTGCATGTACCTACATGCGCCAGAACGAGCATAATTAGCTATAATGAGCCACGCTCAGTGTACCGCCGGAGGTACCGACTCCCGCCAAGGGGTGACCTGCGAATGCACGGCCAGGCAGGCTACCGCTTAAGCCCTTGACCTCCCCCAGATCACCGCCGACGCGTCGCCACGCGTCGCGTCAAGATAGCATCAGAAACTCTAGACGATGGGAATCGAAGCACATCAGTCCCACATCGGAAACGAGAAGAAGATCAACCTTTTCCTCACCTATAAAAGGTTCTCTCCTCTCTCCTCATTAATTACGCAATTACTACTCATTCATTGTTATACTGTCCATATACAGTGACTGACTTAGGCATCGGAGAAGTGAAGACCGCCCAACGCGGTCTCCCTCTGACACCTTGTCTATCGTATTATAGTAAACAGGAATCATTCAATCTTCGGAGTAGCGGTCCGCCCTCCTGACCTGTGTTAAACCAGGGATCGGCTACCGCCGAACCTGAGCATTAACATGACTAACGACAGCGGGGGGAACGCTGGTGAGCAGGCAGATCAATCCGCCATCCCCCAACCCACCAACCCAGCGGTAGGCATCAACCGCGCCCTATTCACCACCCCGGTCAACCCCGGCTGTGAGACGAACCCAAGTAGTAACCGCCCGCCAGCCCAAGACCTCGCCTCTATATATGAGCTGGCACTGACAGATCTTCACAAGGCGAACAGATCTTCACAAGGCACAACCAACCTGGTACCGAAGCATTGATACCAGCACCGGTCGTGCATCTTCAGGTCCCGCTGCACCCACCAGAGCTAGCAGGAATGGGACCACCCCCTGTACCCCAGTTAATGTTGGAACAGGAGGCAGAGTCATCACTGCACACCAACCGCTCGAGACCTCGGGCGAGAACAGAGGGAAACCCACCCGCTCCCAGGCGAGGATCGGTCTAGCGGGGTACCCGGCTAGATCCCGCCGGCGATGCAACCGCTCAAATACTAGAAAGGATGCAGTAGTTGGAACAAAGGTTAATCCGAGCGAAATCAGGCACCCCGGGACCAGCTTCAAATCCACTTTTCGCGTCCAGACCAGGACCATTTACCGCTGCAATTTTGTTGGCCGTCAAACCGGCGTATGCGAAAACTCCAAAAATGTCGCATTACAGCGATAAGACTGACCCCTTCGTCCATATGGACACCTTCAAGAAGGTCACCAACAACAAGGGATTCGATGACGCCACCCTCTGCCACTTGTTCAGCGAAACGTTGGACAACGAAGCAATGAATTGGTTTTTCGAATGCCCGCCGGGGTCCATTGACTCATTCCAGGCATTGTCACACGCTTTCCTTTCCCGGTTCATCCTACTGTCCGCCGGGCACCACAACACAAGCCAACTGTTCAACGTTAAGCAGGGTATGGAGGAGACACTGAAGGCATTCGTCACAAGGTGGCGAGCGGTAGCATCTCAGTGCCGTGATCTTGATAAAACAATGGCTTCGGCGGCTTTTAAGCAGGGACTCCTCAAAGGGCCATTTCTCTATCATCTCAACTACAATCACCCAAATGCAGTTTACGACCACCTCATGAGTGAGGCGGTCATTCATGCCCAAGCAGAGTTCATCACATATGGAGAGATCCCACCACCACCAGCAGAGCTACCAAAGTCGACACAACCCTCCTCCAGCCAGCAGGGGACCGCTAGTAAAACCACCACAGCGCCAGCTGACAAGAAAAGGGAGTGGCAGCAGGGTCAGTACCAAAACAAGCGGCAAAATGACCAACACTACAAGGGAAACCGCCCATCCCATGGGAATAACCGCAACAAACATACGGAGTCTTCCCAGCGATATGCAGTATTTACAGTCCTCACGGCTTCGTACGAAGAAATATACAATCAGTGCAAGGATCAGATCCACCACCACCCCCGGGAAAATACCCAAAAACAGGAAAGCCAAGAAACACCGGCAGGTGGTGCAAATACCACGAAGACAGCGGTCACAATACTAACAGCTGTAACGCCCTCAAAACAGCCATTGAGACCTTGTACCGTGACGGCAAGCTTGAGCAGTTCAAGGTACGTCAACCGCCACCTGTGATCGCCGACATTGAGCCCATGGGCCGCATCAACACAATCGACGGTGGTGCTCCAATCACCAACATGTCTCACAGAGCTAGAAAGCGTTATGCGCGAGCCAATCACCCAAAGGAAGTCTGCAGCATCCGCTACGAAAGGTCCGCTAAACTCCCAAGGTCTGGCTGGGAGCCTATTACCTTCTCAGAGGAAGAGAAACCCGGAATACATCTGCCCCACGACGATCCTTTCTTGATCGACGTTATTATAGGCAAAATGTCGGTGGGAAGAATCCTGGTTGATAGCGGCTCCGCTGTCAACGTTATATTCAGTAGTTGCTACAACGACCTTAAACGGAACAGAAAATTGCTCCAAGATCATGAACCACTGCTCAGCTTCTCAGGTGACATCACACAGCCGCTAGGCTCTGACTATATGAGACTAGTTATCGGTACTAGTCCATGTATGGCTGAAGTACATACGGAATTCATAGTTGTCGATTTCTTCAGCTCATACAACGCCATCATTGGTCGGACAGCGCTCAACAAACTCAAGTGCATCATCGCCGGGTATATGTTGCTCATGAAGTTCCCCACACCCAACGACACAAGCTTTGTCAGGGGAAGTCAGCAGTTGGCACGTGAATGTTATTATACTACTATCGCACAATCAAACCGCCGCCATGAGATCTTAGCGGTAGGCAGTCAGGCACCGCCACGAAACATTTTTGAGGATCCCAGGGAAGACGAAAAGAAGTACGTAAGGAAGGAGCCGGTCAACCCAGAAACATCACTGAGAGTTGTCAGCATCTCGGACGAGCACCCTGAGCGGACAGTCTGCATAGGCGCTCAATTAGACCCAGAGCTGGCGGCGGAACTCATTCGGTTCCTACGTGACAACGCTGCGATCTTTGCCTGGTCATATGCAGACATGCCAGGTATCTCCCCTGAGATTATCACACACAAGTTAAGCATCAAACCATCCTCCTATCCTATCAAACAGAAACGCAGAGCTTTAGACGAAGAGAAGTACCGTGCTATAAGAGAAGAGGTTGCCAAACTCCAGGGCATTGGATTCATCCACCAGGTCATCTATCCCCAGTGGATTTCTAACCTGGTTATGGTCAAGAAGGCTAGCGGCAGGTGGAGGATGTGCGTCGACTTCAAAAATCTTAACAAGGCATGCCCGAAGGATAGTTTCCCACTACCCCGAATTGACCAACTCGTCGACGCAACCGCTGGACACGAGCTCCTCAGTATGATGGATGCATTCTCAGGCTATAACCAGATCAGGATGCATCCCGATGACCAAGAATGCACCACCTTCACCACTGACAAAGGCCTCTATTGTTACAATGTGATGCCTTTCAGTTTGAAGAACGCATGGGCAACTTATCAGCGGCTAATGAACGCCATGTTCGCAGAACATCTGGGCAAGATAATCGAGGTCTACGTAGACGACATGTTGGTCAAGAGCATAAAGGCCAGCGGACACGTGGCGAACCTGAAAATCATAATAACCATCCTCTTGGCCTACGACATGCGCCTCAACCCGGAGAAATGTTTCTTTGGCGTCACCGCTAGCAAATTTCTGGGATATATTGTCAGTGAGCGGGGCATCGAGGCCAACCCTGACAAGGTACAAGCCATCCTCAACCTGGAGGACCCGGAGTGGAAGGTGCACGTCCAGTGCCTCCAGGGCAAGCTAACCGCCCTATCCCGATTCATCTCCAGACTGACCGACAGGTGTGCCCCATTTTTCAAAGTCCTTAAAACTACCCACAAGAAGGTCATCGATTGGAACCCAGAGTGCCAGGCGGCGTTCCAGGGCCTGAAGGAATACCTGGCGGCAGTTCCACTCCTCTCCATTCCTGTCCAAGGAGAATCGTTATACATTTACCTAGCGGTATCTCAATCAGCGGTGAGCTGCGCCATTGTCCGACGGGAGGGCCAGGACAAGCTCCCCGTTTTCTATGCCAGAAAGGGCATGAATGGAGCAGAAACATGATATCCCCCGCTGGAGCAGCTTGCCCTCGCACTCATCGTTGCCGCCAGTACTTCTAGGCCCACACAATTCATGTGTTAACCAATCAACCGCTGAGACAAGTAATGCAGAACCCTGAACATTCGGGGCACCTCAGCAAGTGGGCCATTGAGCTCAGCGAGTTCGACATAGACTACAAGCCACAGACCGCCATGAAGGGCCAGGCGGTGGCAGACTTCATTGCTGAGCTCACCGAGCGTCAGCCCGAAACCAAGATCGATATATCGCCTGGAACGGAAGTAGTTACAGCTGTAGAGTCGGCTCCGCAACAATCAGACTGGAACCTACACATGGACGGTTCCGCGTCCACCAAGGCCAGCGGTGCCGGAATCATCTTAACAGGACTAGGGGGGCCTAGCGTCGAATACGGGTTGAAATTCAACTTCAAAGCTTCTAACAACATGGCGGAATATGAGGCACTCATTGCCGGCCTACTCCTCGCCATTGATTCAGGGGCCGACAGTGTCAACATCTTCAGCAACTCTCAGTTAGTTGTTAACCAGGTCAACGACAGCTTTCAGGCCAAGGACCAGCAGTTAGCGGCATACTTGGGATACACCAACGCGCTGCTCAAAAAATTCAAGTTCCACACCATTACACAAATTCCCAGGGAAAAAAACGCCAAGGCTGATTCGCTGGCAAGACTGGCAACCGCCCAACCACACCAAAGTCCAGCGGACACAAGGGTGGAATCTCTGGACATGCCAAGTATCACAAAAACCCTGGCGGAGATCTTCAACATTGAGGCCAATCCTAGCTGGATGGACGAAATTATTACATACAAGCGCAACGAGACACTGCCAGAGGACAAACTCAAGGAGCGTCAGCTCCAGCAGAGAGCAACCCGTTACAATATGCAGAGCGGCAAACTTTACGGCCAAGGGTCAACTCACCCCAACCTCCGCTGTCTAACCCCAGAGGAGGGAAAAGTTGTGCTGGCAACAATACATGGCGGGGAATGCGGAAATCATTCAGGCGCCAGATCCTTGGCCAATAGCACAATGCGACAAGGCTACTTTTGGCCTACGCTCGGTGATGACGCCAGGCGGATAGCAAAATCTTGTCACAAATGCCAACAATATGCCGATCTACCACATGCCCCGGCGGAACCTATGTCGGTTATCGTCGGTCCCTGGATTCACTCAACGTGGGGCCTGGACCTGATGGGAAAATTCCAAACTGCCAAGGGACAGTTCAAATACATCATTGTCGCCATCGACTACAACAACAAATGGATAGAGGCGGAACCTCTGACGGCAATAACTACCGCCAAGGTAATCCACTTCCTCTGGAAGAACATCTACTGCCGCTACGGTGTCCCGCACGCAATCATCACAGACAACGGCACACAGTTCAACAATAAGGAACTCATCTCTTTCACCGCCAACCTGGGCACCAAGATGCGTTTCGCGTCCGTCGCTCACCCCCAAACAAACGGCCAAGTCGAAGCGGCAAACAAGATAATCAAGAAACTGTTACAGAAGAAGCTCGACAAAGCCAAGGGTTTGTGGGCGGAGAAGCTCCCGGAAGTTCTATGGGCCATCAGAACAACCCCAACTTCCGCTACAGGTGCAACCGCCTTTTGTATGATGTTCGGGACTGAAGCTGTCCTGCCTATCGAGGTGACCCAACCTACCGCTAGGGTCGAAGGATATTGCCCCGAGACCAACAGCGACGACGTTAACCTCGACAAGGATTTACTAGAGGAAAAGCGAGACGCAGCCCATGTGCGCAATCTCCAGAATAAGCGGGGGGTATCACGTTTCTACAACGCCAGGGTCAAGGCCCGCAACCTCCAACTGGGGGACTGGGTAATGAAGGAAGTCATACCACCGCCAACAAAACTCCGCCCAACTTGGGAAGGTCCATACAAAATTGTAGAGGTCGTTAGCCCAGGCACCTCCTACTTACTGGACAAGGATGGCTTCACAACAACCCACCCTTGGAATACCGAACACCTTCGGTATTACTACAAATAGTCATACCGCTACCCAAGAGCATCTTGACTTAGCTAAATTTTTGTTCAATATTTAGCTAAAGGAAGCTACCCAACGGGTACGACCCCGCTTTTGTAAACGCTGTCCAGAGCTATCAATGAAACGAGGAATTATTCAAACCATCATTCCAAAGTCTAGCACCGAGGGCAACTGGCAACGCCAGTCAGCGGACTACGTCTGCCACCGTGCACTTGGACCAATTTTAATTCCTTTAATGTTTCATTCATGAGCAAAAGCAGTGTCAAGGCCTCTAGCGGCACACACATTAGCACAAACAAAAAGAAAAACTAGAGGCTTGGGATTCCAACATTTCATTCATATCCACATTACATTACATAATATTTATGCCTCAGCGGCTACAAAACTTTAATATTTTATTTTCAAGGGTTGGCGGGGTTGGCAACGTCGGCTCCGCAACCTTCGGCATCTCCGCTGGCAGCCTGCGGCGGATGGGAACGGCTCGTCTGGTCTGACCCTCGGGCTGTGGGACTAGGGGTTTCTACTGTGCCGTCAGCCCGGGTGTGGGCCGCCAGAAACCCAGCGCGGGACATCTCAGATTGTGTAGGCGTCCGCTGGGCTGAGCCCTCTGGGAATTCGCCACTCTCCCCGCTACCCGAGCGGGCTCCTTCAACAAGGCCAGGGGAGGCAGTAGGGGCAGCAGTGGGAGCGGTACTGGTTGTCGGCGGAGCATCCTTGGATGGCTGCATGACTGGCGCCGAAGCTATCGCCCAGTCGATGGCACCTTTTTGCTGCAGCATCTCTACATTAGCTAAGGCACCGACCTTCGCTGCTTCGGTTAGTGCCTTCTTGTACTCCGCCGACTACTGATATGATTCAACAGCGGCAACCGCAGCACGGCCTCCCTCAGCCTCCAAGCGAGCGACTTCACCCTCCAGCCGCTTGATCTCCGCTTGTTTGGCGGTAGATTCCCTCTGAAGGATCTCAACTTTCTTCTCCTTCGCGGTCACCCGGTCCAGCAGCAGGGACATGTCCTGCTCCGCCTTGGCAAACCGCTCATTCTGCTCCAGGTGCCGCTCAATGGCCACGTTCAGTTTTCCCCTGGCATCTGCCGCATCGTCATCGGCCTTTGCCGCATCGTCATCGGCCTTTGCCAAACTTCGCTCGACGTCAGCCAGCTTTTCCTGGGCCTTCCCCAAGTCCCTCTGGAGGCCCGCCACTTCTTCCCTCAGCTCCCGCTCAACCAGGGGCTGCTTGGATGCCGCCTGGAACATCTCGTGGAGCCCAATGGCGACGTGCCCATACGCTGTGCTGAAGGGCGATTCGATGACGGCGGTCGACCGAACTATTCCCTCCAGACCGCCGAACCCCAGTCGCTCGCAGAGGTGATACAGGAACTCCCGTTCACCATCGTTGAGAAACTCGGCATAAGCGGCAAATGAATCCAAGCCGCTCTCACCCACAGCTGTAGCCACTTCAGCGGGAGCCTCGGGCGGAGCCTGCAAATGAATCTAAGCCGCTCGCGGGCCCCGGTGACCTCCACCTCCACCTCTTCCCCACTGGAGTCGGGTTGACGGCGCTTTTGCTAAAGGATCCTCGTACCCCCAGCAGCGGCAACCCTCAGACCCCCCGCGACGGCTCCAACCCCGCGATGGTTACCCCCTCCGTTGGGCGAACCACTTTCTTTCGCACCCCGCGCCGCGTCATCGGCTCCCTTTCCTTCCACGGCGCCGCCTCGCCGGTCCCCTCTGAACAACGGGCAGCCCATCACCGCCAAGATGAGAGTGGTGCGGCATGTGCAGCACCACGGGAGCCTCGGATGGGCTCAGCGCCAGCGTAGCGGCGTCCACCGCCGTCTTCTGGGCCGCCAGGCCAGAAGCATACATAGCCTCCAAGAAATTATCTACTTCAGCATGGTCCATTGTTTTCTTGAAAGCGTCGCGACTGGCCTTGTTTCCCGGTGGGGTCTCTACAAAAGTATACAACGGCAAGCCGGTTAGTATAACGCAGCCGCAAAGCATGCAATACAGGGGAGATTACTTACCAACAGCACGCATTAGTTGTTGCGCTACCAACAGCTCCCACCCGGTGAGGAGACGGAAATCCAATAAGTTCTGATTCCGCCAACAACCCCTGATGCGTGCTATGCGGCACTCTTCCTCACGTGTCAGGTTATACCGCAACCCCACTGCACAAAAAAAGAAGGCCACTCAGCAAAAAAAAAAAAACCTCGGAGGGGCTGAAACTCCGACTTAATTCTAAACGTCGGCTCCCCCTCGTTAGACCCCGCTTGATACTCCCACCCCACAGTGGCAATGCAGAAGGAACCCCGCCAGTACGACATCGAGTCCTTCATGTTCTCGATCAGCTTGGGCGCTCCCTGGCGACGACTGAGGTTGACTTGCCCTCTACAACCCTGGCGCTTCACGTACACCAATTCGTAGAAGTGTAGTACCTCCGCCACGGTCAGTCCTTCGCAACCAGATAACAGCCACACCGAGTTCAGCGCCAGCAGCAACCGCCACATGTTGGGGCACACTTGCCTAAAGGCGATGCCGAACTCGCACACAAGAATCTGCAGGTTAGGCACCAGCGGGAGTGTCACTCCCTCGCGGAATATTGCCTCGTGCACCGCGGCGTGGCCCGCCGGCAGGATTGAAGCTTTCTCCTCTACCGTCGGCGGACGCAGCTTTACCACGCCGGGCAACAGGAACACCGCTTCAGCCGGTTGACGGCAAACAGCGGTCATCCCACCTCCGGCCTCGTCAACGGGGGTGCCGTCCTCGAACACCCATGCCGACTCGGTATCCTGCCCCTCTACGCCTCCCCCGCCAGCGGAACCGCTGGCGCCACTATTACTTTCTAGGCGCTCCTCATGCAAGGTATGGGCAGCGGCGGCTTCCCCCACCTTGGAACTCTCCGGACGCGACGCACGACCCATAACTTCTTCCCACGGAATGGTCTATAGCGGCTCGACCTCTAGCGGTTCTGGCAGTGAGGTTCCTGCACGGGCAGACGGACGCAACGAGTCAATAAAATTTCTATCCGCCGCGCTGAATGACACTTCAGATCCAGAATCCTCACTGCTCGAAATCTCTATGACGTCGGCCATCCCAAAACCCTAAAACCCAAATCAGTTAGCTCACACGAAGATTTAAACTACCCCTATATCAGTCAGTGCCCAAGATCATCAAGAACACTCAAACCCAGAAAATGCCAAAACAATAACAAACGCACCCAAACCCAGATTCGACCATCTAGAAAAGCCTTAACAACCCTAATTCTGTCAATCACAACCACCCTTCCCCAAACCCACTTTCACACCCTCACAGTACGTCGACAAATAGCATATCACAAAAACACCCAAAACCCAGAAATTCACCAAGGCAGACACCCAATGAAACAGGGAAATAGACCAGATTACCAACCTTAACAGTGGAGCCTCTGACAGCAGTGTTTACACTCGTCTTCAAAGCCGGAGATCGTCTTCCACGCACTAGTCTTCAAAGTCAGTATCACCTCACCTTTCTTCTCCGATCTCAGGCACAGAACGCTTGAAGACGACGAAGGCACAGTTCAAAGTATAGAACAGTGACAAATATGCTATCTTCCCCCCCCCCTTTTATGTCAACGTCGAACAATCCTACGCCGTCTATTGAAAAACGACATCTGACGACAGCCGTACACGTGTCCAGCAGCTACAGTTACTCTCCGGATTAACCGAGGCGTCGCCTCGGTTACGAAATCCATCATTACTAACATTTATGACGAGGAGACGGCTAGGTGGAGGAGACGCACCTACGCACGCTAACCCTTTAGGGGTTCACCACGTGTCAACCACTGTCAGACGAAGCATCTGGTAGAGGCCACTACTTGTAGAGGGAGGGCACCATTCATCGGTGAAGTAACCGCTGAGCGAAACCCCACTAGCGGAACTTCTCACTTGTCACTTTCCAGGTGACGAAGTAACAGCTGAGCGAAACCCCGCTAGCGAAACTTCTCACTTTTCACTTTCCAGGTGACGGAAGTCACCGCTGAGCGAAACCCCGCTAGCGGAACTTCTCACTTGTCACTTTCCAGGTGACGAAGTCACCGCTGAGCGAAACCCCGCTAGCGAAACTTCTCACTTGTCACTTTCCAGGTGACGAAGTCACCGCTGAGCGAAAACCCGCTAGCGGAACTTCTCACTTATCACTTTCCAAGTATCGAAGTCCGCTATGGACTTCCACTTGACAATTTGCAAAGGGCAGCCTCGGCTATACGTGGCACTACCGGCATAACCCCCTCCATCTTGCAAACTCCATGCGTTGCCAAGCGCAACTCCGCTCAGTAACCTCCACCGAACACGTCCACCCGATGCTGTTTAAACTGTTACAGCCAAAAGGGGGTATCCGCCTGCGGCGAATCCCAAGGCTACGCCTCACTCTGACAAACGCCCTCCAAACGGCGTTACGGTCAGCTCGTCCCTACGGGACACAGGGACTTGTCAACGGTCTACGACGACCCTGATCAGGTATGTTGACTCCCGTCACCTGGGTACTAAGATTGGGCTCGCTACCCAACACCCTCTGCTCTGCGCAGCTCCTCCTCAACAAACAATTTACCGACCATCCGGAGGTCCGTCTTGGCTAAGGAGTGGGGGACTCCCTGGCGGGCCTGGCAGGGGCCCACCCGAAATGGTATAAAGCGTTTGCTCATAAAGTCCATGGTTGACAATGCACTGATGCTAATTATGCTGTTGCAAAGTCTAGCGGAAGTAACGATTCACACCGCCGATCAACTCCCCAACCAAGATTGCCCTCCTTGACTGGGGACTTGGGGGACTTGTACCTACATGCGCCAGAACGAGCATAATTAGCTATAATGAGCCACGCTTAGTGTACCGCCAGAGGTACCGACTCTCGCCAAGGGGTGACCTGCGAAGGCATGGCCAGGCAGGCTACCGCTTAAGCCCTGGACACGCCGCGTCAAGATAGCATCAGAAGCTCCAGACGATGGGAATCGAAGCACATCAGTCCCACATCGGAAACGAGAAGAAGATCAACCTCTTCCTCACCTATAAAAGGTTCTCTCCTCTCTCCTCATTAATTACGCAATTACTACTCATTCATTGTTATATTATCCATATACAGTGACTGACTTAGGCATCAGAGAAGTGAAGACCGCCCAACGCGGTCTCCCTCTGACACCTTGTCTATCGTATTACAATAAACAGGAATCATTCAATCTTCAGAGTAGCGGTCCGCCCTCCGGACTTGCGTTAAACCAGGGATCGGCTACCGCCGAACCTGAGCATTAACACTGCAGGAGACACGTGGGTTGGAGCCGTTGGTGGTTCAGTGAGTTTGATTCCAACGGTCCTTTAATCTGGGCCGTTGGTTTCAACTGAAACAATGATCCAAAGGTAATGAAGGAATAGTTAAAATTGATGAACAGTGAAAGATGAACAGTCTTGACCGGTCAAGAAAAACAACGAGTGTAAACCCATGTCCAGTGGCAATGAACAGTATCTTGACTGGTCGAATTCTTGACTTCTCGACCTTGACATTTCTTGACTACGGGTGAACTTGCTCTAACTCAGTGTCAAAGCCTCGTGCTGTCCGCGTAGGATCAATACTGTCCTGCTTTTCTTTTTTAGGCTTAGAGCCATCGATCTTTTACTTAAAAACCTAAAATTCTATCTATCAAAGTAATTTCCATGTACAAGCACCAAAAGGAGATGAGACCTCTCCAGCATATATAGCACAAAACAATGCCAAACTCTAGAAAGAGCTAGAAAATGTAAGACAAACCAATTGAAATAAGTTGCTGAAGTCAACCCCTAGAGAGAGTCAACAGTCATTAGCAAACTGGAAGACAGCTAGGGCAAAGAAGACCCCAAGCAAATAATAAGTTTACACATCACATGCACTAGAAGTACAATCGAAAAAACTTGAGAAGAATATTCAACTTATTAATTTCTAGCTAATTACAAACCTATGCAGCAAAATCCACTAGATTCACCATTCACCATTTCCCCACGTCATCAAAATAGTTCACAACTGGTAGCTTTGTGCGGTACTGATAATGCATGTCAATCGTTGAATTAGTTTGATCCGTTTGTTGGTGTGGCCTCGTTTTACTAGCTTAAACTCTGATATTTGTAATACTCTGACACTGACTTACTACGGCCGTTGAATATACATATCTTGAGAGGGAGGTTTGCTTAGTGCTTTACAACTTCGTTTTACTAGCTTTATGGCTGTGATGACGTGGCAGTGTCGCTGACGTGGCAGACTGATATGGCTGTGCTGACGTGTATGATGACATGGTTGTGGGTCAGATATATCAATGGGCTGAGTCAGGTCAGTGGGCTTCTGAGCTCTTCTTCTTTGGGCTTGACTTCTTTTCCCTTTTTTTCTGGGCTGGGCTTCCTTTCTTCTCCTTTTCTTTTCTTCTTTTCTGCAGGTTCAATATGTAGCTGTTCAGGTGGCCGGTTCACGTCTTTTTAGGCCAGTTTTTGGACTTTTTCTTCCTGTTCTTGAAACTTCTGATCAACGGGCTTCTGCTATCAAAAATTGGTGGAAATTGGAGGTCCGGAAGATGGTGAACCGGTGGAATATTTGCTGTGAGTTGTATGGAGCTTCCTGTGGCCGGTTCGGTAGGTTTCTGGCCGGTTCTTGGGATGCCGCCGCCGGTTCTGGACTCCTGGAATCGAGTTCTTCAAGGTGTGATGTGGGGGCAAAAAGGGCTTCAAGGTTTTGTATTCGGATTCAAGGTTTTTAGCTTCTTGAGTCAGGGTTTGGCTATTTGTTTCAGGGTTAGGGCTTCGTCTGATAACGTATTGTAGAGAAACTGAAATTGAGAGGAAATCACTGTGTCTTCTCATTGATAATAGGTGCCTCTTTATATAGAGGATTACAATATATAGAATCTCAATCATACAAGGAAAGTAATCGTACATTGAATAAGAATCTAGATCCTTCCAATTTACCCCTATTACCACTAGGTTAAGTAACCTAGAGTTTGGGCCAAACACAAATTAGGGTTTACTTGAACAGAACTCAAAATTAATTAACGATAGGGGGAGACGTTCAATTCCTTACAAGCAATTAATGCAAATTCTTTATAAGATTGGATCTCTCTAAAATTGGCAAACATACACAATGCCTTTATATTAGCTAGCTATTCTGACATTTCATTCTTATATAACCCATTGAATGAAAAGTTAACATCAAGTTATCAAACACAGCTAAAGGGAAACGTGCAAATTACTTCATTTAGGATCGATCTAACCTAAAGACAAATTGAAATCTTCAAAATAGATTGAACCAAGTTTGTCATTTCTAGATGACATTATGTAGGTATAGTGAAAATCGGCCAAACAAATTAGACCATATCTCCCCGGCCACAATCTTTTGTTAATTAAGGCGCCGGTTCAAAATTAATTTGGTTCTATTCTCCCCAGCCTAGATTAAACGCATTACCTTAGTTCTAAGCTTTAAGGTGCCGATGGGTACACCTCGAAGTACATAACAGACATGGACCACCCAGAAATAATAAGTTTCCTTTAGCTAGCTAGTTTTACATATATGTTTCGGAAGGCTTCGTCCAAACACTACAACAGAAAGTCTTTTTAGCGACCAAGTTTTTTGCGAGGAATTTATTTTCCTCAGTAAATGTCACTTTTTACGAGGAATATTTCGATTCCTCAATAAATGTCTTTAGGTTTTCTGTGAGAAACATATTTTCCTCACTATACACGACTTTCTACGACAAATATTTTTGTTCATCACTAAAAGTGACCATAGTTTGTTCTCCTAAATCGTCATGTTATTAGCGAGGAAATATGAGACTAGGGTGAGGAATTTTTTCATCGCAAAAATGACATTCAACGAGGAAATAACGATTTCATCGTTATTAGTTTGGCGGAAAATTATGTAAAACCCGCCAAATTCAATGGTGACAAAATTATGGATTCCTCGCTAAAATCCCGTGTTTTACGATGAACTATTTCCTCGTGAAAAGAAGCAATTAGCGAGGAAATAATGATTTCGTCTTTATTAGTTTGGCGGAAAATTATGTAAAACCCGCCAAATTCAATGATGACAAAATTATGGATTCCTCGCTAAAATCCTGTGTTTTACGATGAACTATTTCCTCGTGAAAAGAAGCAATTAGCGAGGAAATAACGATTTCGTCGTTATTAGTTTGGCGGAAAATTATGTAAAATCCGCCAAATTCAATGGCGACAAAATTATGAATTCCTCGCTAAAAGCCTGTGTTTTATGATGAACTATTTCCTCGTGAAAAGAAGCAATTAGTGAGCAAATAACGATTTCGTCGTTATTAGTTTGGCGGAAAATTATGTAAAACCCGCCAAATTCAATGGCGATAACATTATGGATTCCTCACTAAAAGCTCGTGTTTTACGATGAACTATTTCCTCATGAAAGAAACAATTAGCGAGAAAATAACGATTTCGTCTTTATTAGTTTGGCGGAAAATTATGTAAAACCCGCTAAATTCAATGGCGACAAAATTATGGTTTCCTCGCTAAAAGCACGTGTTTTACAATGAACTATTTCCTCGTGAAAAGAAGCAATTAGCGAGGAAATAACGATTTCGTCATTACTTGTTCGGCGAAAAATTATGTAAAACCCGCCAAATTCAATGGCGATAAAACTATGGTTTCCTCTCAAAAAGTCCGTGTTTTGTGATGAACTATTTCCTCGTCAAAAGAAGCATTTAGCGAGGAAAATACATTTTCCCCGTTATTAGTTTGGGAAAAAATTGTGTAAGGCCAGCCAAATTCAACGGCAACAAAACTATGGATTCCTCGTTAAAATTTTGTGTTCTACAAGGAACCATTTCCTCGTAAAAGAAAAAATAATTAGCAAGGAAAAAAAGATTTTGTCGTTATTAGTAATGATGATTTATTTCTAGAAGATTTTGAGTTAGCAATAATTTATTCACTCTAAAGACTACTACGAATTTTTACTTTGATCAGGAGCAAATACGTTTTTTTTTTATCCAGAAGATATTTTTTTTTTTTGAAAGTGATCCAGAAGATAATTTTGGTACTATTGATTTAATCATAGACACTTATGAAAAAAGCACATAAAACAAAGCCAAAAAAAGAACAATAAAAGTAATAAAATTTGTAGTAAATTGTAGTAAAATTTGTAGTAAAGATCCAAAACTACAATTTACACGAACGGTTCTGGTTTGACAGATTCGGTCCATTCGTGTAAATTGTAGTTTTGGATGCCTTAACGATCACCGATTTCGCTGAAAATTTGTAGAGGTAATCTACAAATTAGGACCTAAAAAATGAACGGTTGAGATGCCGAAATATAATAAAAAGTTTGTTTAATGCCTATCCCTATAAAAGACCAAAAAAAGGGATCCCTTATTGGAAGGGCCCTTTATATATATACAGATCCTATTCAGAGTAAGGTCAACGTGTGAGGTTGGAGTTTATGGTCACTTTTCTGTCTCATATTCACATCTCGACCATTCAGTTTTTAGGTACTAATGTATAGATCATCTTTGCAAAATTTCAGTCAAATTGATGGTCGTTAAGACGTTGATAACTGCCTTGAAGCTAGTACTGTTCAGGGTGGACATATTCAGTTCATCCATTGGTTTAAGTGAGTTAGATACCTTAAAGATCATCAATTTGGCTGAAACTTTGCAGAGATAATCTATACATTAGTACCTAAAAACTAAACGGTCGAGATGTAGATATGAGACCAAAAAGTGACCCTAAACTCCAACCTCATACGTTAATTTCAGAGTGAGGCCTCACTTTGGATATGATATGTGTGTGTGTGTGTGTGTGTGTGTGTGTATATATTATATATATAGGATTTTTCTCAGGTAAGAATGTCCTTACTTAAGGTTTAGGTACGGATTTGGTGTTTTCACCCACTTTCCGATCACATTTTCCCATCTTAACCGTTCAGTTTTTAGGTCCTAATGTATAGATCACCTCTGCAAAATTTCAGCCAAATTGGTGATCTTTAAGGAGTCCAAAACTGCAATTTACACGAACGGACCGAATCTGTCGAACCGGAACCGTTCGTATTTATAATGGTAAATTGCAGTTTTTTATGCCTTAACGATCACCAAATTGGCTGAAATTTTGCAGAGGTGATCTATACATTAGGACCTAAAAACTGAACGGTTAAGATGTGAAAATGTGATCGGAAAGTGGGTGAAAACCGGAAATCCGTACCTAAGGCTAGGTAAGGACGTCCTTAGTGTAGCCGGACTGCATATATATATATATATATATATATATTCAACAAAGGCATATAATCAGAGGCCCACAAAGATTAGAGACTTAGTGTGGCGGCACCACCTGCACACTTTAAGGTCGCCTCTGTTCTCAGAAGGGTTTCGAATCAAGATAGCTAATAATCAATTGACTGATTCTGCCTCATTTCAATCCACTCGAGAGAATTATTTTTCAAAGGGATTGTGCCTTGAATAGATTGTATCTCAAAGAGATTGTACCTCATTCGGATTTTTCCTTGAGCAAATCTCTTGTCACTCAAATCCTCCTTAAAGAGTTTCATCCTATCGAGATCCTCCTCTAGAAGTTATTTCCACCTCGATTAGATATTCACGCCTTGACCGGATATTTCCACCTTGATCAGATATTCCCACCTCAACTAGATATTTCAACCTCGACCAGAATTTCCTACCTCGACCAAATATTTCCACCTCGATTAGATATTCCCGCCTTAACTAGATATCTCCACCTTAACAGGATATCTCCTCTAAACAAGAAATCTTCTTATTGAGAATATAGAAAAACAAGTAAAAAAGATAACTAAAAACTACATATTATTTTGTCATTCCCATTAGATTGAGAAGTTTTCACATTTCTAATAGATTAAGGGTAAATGCTCTATAAGAGACACACCGGCATATACTATAAGATTACCAATGAATAACATGTGCTCTATAAGAGAAGTTTTCACATTTCTAATATATTCCTGCTTTTAAAATTATGATGGAAATATCATAGACTTCTCCACAATTAAAAACCGTTAAGATATTCACAATCATAAAGATACCCTAAACTCATTTTTATTTTTATAAATGACATATTGAAGGATTAGAAAGATGAAAAAAAGAAAAAAAAAGAAAAAAAAATTAAAAATAAAGAAGCGGGACGTTTTGGTTTCATTAACCGAAGGGGGAGGGAAAAAGAAGAAGAAGAAGCGCTAATCTAAAAAGGAAAACAATTAGAGATAAAACCTAAAAGAAACAAAACTCAATTCTCTCTCTCACGGCGATCTCGTCGACCTTCATCTTCATAATACGTCTTTGAGCCTCCCTCTCTGCATCTCCCATCTTTGAAGCTCTGATCTCTGCAGGTAAGACTACATTCATCTTTTTTCCTCCTTATACATCATTATTGTATAGTTTGATTAACGAAAATCTTATTTTCAAGAACACAACAAGGGTTTCAATCGAATTGGGATTGAATTGAATTGGGTCTGGGTTGAATTGAATAATTACCAGAAACTATAACCCAGTTGTCCATCTGCAAAAGATAGTGATGATGATGGTTTAGGAGTTTGCTACTGTAAATATCCTAGAGATGATCGATGAGTTTAATTTCGGTTTCATCTTAATATATATAATCAAGGAAAACATGGAAGAAGAGGTAGGGTGTTTGGATATTGCTGTTGTCTTCACATTGTTGTCTTCATTAGAATAACATTTCGTATGAATTCTGGGTTGGCCTGTCTCTCTGCCTTGGTGTCTCTGTCAATGTCTTTCTCCATCGATATTCATTCATCTGCTACTGTGTGATGGCTGTTTGACCTAATTAATTATCGAAAGGGTCTGGCTTATTCTTCATTTTTCTCATCATACTCATCTACTTTCGGATTGATACTTACAACAAATTCACCTTTTTCTTTAGGCCATTATTTGTGTTAGAAGGTACAGATGAGAATCATAGATAATCTGCAGAACTTGAAAGGATTCATTGTCCTATATTGAACCATCATGGTTGTTTAGTTAGGTCCAATGTTATTATCTGTGTCTTTTACACCATCACATATAGTATAGGAGGGTTGCTGAACCATCTTCACAGATTCATTTCTCTTATCTTTGGTTTTTGATTGATGTGCAGCTCTGTCCTTCCTTTAGAAATTTAAGATATACCTGAAAACCAGCCATCATCCTATATCCTAGCATACGCAACCATTTAATCTTTAGTTTTGTTCAAAGCTCTTTGGTGGCCTGTTGTTGTTCTGTGTTCAAATTTTTTTGCTGTCATAAAATATATATGTTGATGACATAGAAACAATGCTACTGTTTCCATCAAGAATCCTGTTTAATCAGATACATCAGAGACATCTTCCCAAGTACAAAAAAAGTAAATAGTAGTAGCAAACAACTAGGAATGATTAAAGGAAGGACAACCCTAGGACCAATCTTCAATCCGACTAGGAAAAGTAGGTTGGTAAAGGCTCATATAAGACATATAGACGCCATGGGAAATCCATTTACTATGTTGAAAATTAGTCATGTAAAATTGAATATGAGACACCTTCTGCATTTTGAGTCTTGCTCTCAATCCTTGGAAACAGTATGAAATAATCTATAATTTTCATATGATAAATGAGACAACTTATGCATTGAAACTCTTGCTCTCAATCCTTAGAAACTGTATAAATTCTGTTGATTAAACTCTTGCTCTCTCCCCCTTACCATTCTTTCCAGTTTATTGCAGAGAGAATGTTGGCAATTGAGGCTTCTGATGAGGAATAGAGGCTTCTGATCTATCTTTAATTTAGTTCACTACTCTAAGTGCATGTAATGTGATGGATATGCTTGCCTTTTAGGATGACTATCTTTTGATAAAAGTTTTAAGACCTTGCAAGTTGTGTATTTATCTGATATTAACGGTTGTGTGCAATGTGCTTTTGCTTTGTCTAAATATCTCTTGATAAAGTTCTCATTAGTATTATAGTAAAGAATACGAAAAACCAAATGGATGTAGAATACATCCAGTTGTAAGAGTGGAGAATTCATTACATATTGATCCTTAAATTACCTTTTGTGCAGGAAAGAGTCTGGAGCATTTCTAAAATTTAGCTCAAGTTCAAGATCTTAAGGTAATCATTTTGTCCTGTGTACTCTGAATTTTTTTAGCTTCCATTTTAGTCTTACAATCAGTTACTTTATTTGATGATAGGATCTATATTAACCTTCTATAAAGCTGAAAAATTAATGATTGGAATCCTTAATAAAGGGAGATAGTATATAATTGTGGAGGAGTTCTGTAGATGGGTTTACACACGTCTAAATGAGCATATAATGGAATATCTATTGGTGTTGGGTATTATGTGTTAGGGGTGTATATATATAGCTAGATTGATAAGTAGAGAAGGTGTTGGCTCAGGAAGAGTAACTGGGTCTGCTTACAAAGACTCAGTTTAAGTAAAGCTAGATCAGAATTTATAAAGAGTAAAAGTCAAACAAGTTGAGAACAATACTATAGGAAAGAATTGAGTTAAAGATGCCCTGGGAATCGAGTTAGAGATTACTTACTGCTTTTTGGTTATCTCATGCACTACTCCAAAAAAAAAAAAAAAAGGCTTTCTAACACAACCTGGTGCATAAAATGCAGGTTAGACAACAATTCGATCCTCAAATTGTTGATAGAAGACAGAGCCCCAAAATTAGTCAGTGTCATCACCAGGTGAGTTATATTCTCTTATTTTTTATATGTATAATATATACTCTATGCTAATTTGTATGTGTGTTGATAATATATACGAGTTTGATTATGCACAAGAACCCTAGATACATTCCCGGCGTGTGCATAGGCTAGCGTAGATGGTGACCGGATGAAATTTAATTTTGATTGCTTGATCATGAGAATTTTGAATGTTTTGACTTTTCTTTTTGATGATTGAGTGCAAAGGTTCTTGGAGTAAAATCAGGCTACATCAAGGGTTGTGGTTTTGGCCCTAGGCCTCCACCATCTAGTACTTCTCGATCGTCACTAGATGAAATGTTTGAGAAGAATAAAGAGTTAGAAGATAAACTTGAAGAGACCCAAGATACTATAAAGGCTCAACAAGAAAAGATTGATGCACAAAACGTGCTGATCCAAGAATTGCAGGAGCAAGGCAAAAAGTTTGAGCAGTTCATGGCAACCTTTATGAACCAACAAGCATCGAGTTAGTTATGCATATCTAGGATTTAGTATCAGTTAAACAAGTTCATTGATTTTTGAATCATTTTTAGTGCAGTATTGACTTTAGACTATTCCAATTTGTAGTTATAGTAGACAACATTATGAATTATTATTTTGTTTATTGTTTAACTAGTTTTGAATAAGAATCCTCTTTTTAGAATAAAATAATATGTATCGCTGGCAGGTCGTATCGTAATAAGAAGATAACTGCAACAAAAATAAATTTCCTCGCTATAGATTAAAATCAATAACGACAAAAATAAATTTTCTCACTATAGACTGTAGATCCTACATTGACGGAAAACACATTCCTCGTTGAGTATCTTTATCGAGAAAACTTTTTCTTCTTGAAAAGATACATATTACAATGAAACAAAATTTCCTCGCTGAAATAAGTTTATAGAGAGGAAAAACTTCCTCGCCCAAAGCTATTTATAACGACGAAAATATTTTTCTCCCAAAAACCGTAGTCCCTACACTGACGAAAAACACATTCCTCATTGTTGAGTATCTTTATTGAGAAAACCTTTTCTCATTGAAAATATACATTTTACGATGAAACAAAATTTCCTCGCTGAAAACAGTTTATAGCGGAAAAAAATTTGGTCCCCCAAAGCTATTTATAACGACGAAAATATTTTCGTCCCAAAAACTATAGTTCCAACGCCGATGGAAAACATATTCCTCGTTGTTAAGTATCTTTAACGAGAAAACTTTTTCTCGCTGAAAGAATACATAGTACAATGAAACAAAATATCCTCGCTGAAAACAGTTTACAGCGAGAAAAATCTTCCTCACCCAAAGCTTATAACGACGAAAATTCGTCGCAGAAAAAGTAGTTTAAATATTTTATTTATTTACATTTTTTAATTTTGGTTATCATTGGCGATGAAATAATTAATTTCGCGACGAAATCTAGTATGTCGGAAAATATATTTAACGACTATTTTCTAATCGTTGAACTTTTTTAACGAGAAAGAAGTATGAGTTTGAGTGAGGAAAGAAATTGTCGCTATAGAATAACAGCGAGACAAATAAATTTCATCACGAAAAGGGTTTGACGAGGACATTGTTTTTTCGTCGCTGAAGCTTTTCTTGACGAGCATTCTCCGACAAATTGAAGACGAAAAGAATTTCCTCGCAAAAGTACTTCCGCGACGAAATGTCTGTTTTTAGCGAGGAATTTGTTCCTCGCAAATGAGGTTTTTTGTTGTAGTGAAATACCAGTTTGCAAAGACAAGTCAGTCAAACTGTTAAAATTTGAGGCATCTTAGAGCAAGTTCACCCGTAGTCAAGAAAATGCAAACTCGAGAAGTCAAGAATTCGACCAGTCAAGTTACTATTCACTGCCACTGGACATGGGTTTACACCCGTTGTTTTTCTTGCCCGGTCAACACTGTTCACTAGTGGGTTCACTATTTAACTTCACTGTTCATTATTACTGTTCATCAGATTTTTAATTTTTTTTATATTTAATGATAATAATGAATATTTATGGATAATATTAATGTCATAATTATGCAATTTACTTTTTCAAAAATATTTTTCGGTGGACAAATTATGAGCCACCGACAATTTATCTTGAAATGAGTGAAAACACAACGGACAAATTATGAGCCACCGACAATTTATCTTGAAATGAGTGAAAACACAACGGACAAATTATGAGCCACCGACAATTTATCTTGAAATGAGTTAAAGCACAACGGACAAATTATGAGCCACCGACAATTTATCTTGAAATGTGTGAAGGCACAACGGACAAATTATGAGCCACTGACAATTTATCTTGACATGTGTGAAGGCACAACGGACAAATTTCCTTGAAATGAGTGAAGGCACAACCGACAATTTTTGTACGGACCAGATCATTTGCATACTATTCAATCTAACAGTTATTGTTGATGTAATCTTATCTAAAATTTCGGATCAGATTACGTCGAACCAGGAGTGGACACGTGTCCTCGAAGTATGATCACGTTTTATGTGAAAATTGTAAATAACTTGAGCAAGAGGCAGCACCCAATTCCTCACAAGCTGATATTCACAAATCTCATTCGTTTTCATATTCTCCAGATCCAACACATTTCCTATCCTTCCCTCATTTCATTGAAGAGATTGTGGGCTAAGTATAGAAAATCTCGAGATGAAGATCTTGAAGAGTTGTGTACCACTAATGCTCTTGTGGTAGCAGCAGTCGCTGAAGCTGAAGCTTCTTCCGGATCACGACGACGGTGTTCTCAACTGCGGGGTGCACCGAATGAGGAGCGATTTAGGGAATCAAGAGGGAAAAACAAGATGGAAGATTACTTTGTGGAGCGTCCAGTTTTCAGTGAAGAGATATTCCGGACAAGGTACTGGATGAGTCACAATGTGTTCAACTGCATCTCCAGTGAGATTTGTCGCTATGACTCGTACTTTGTCCAGAAATCAGTTGCTGCAGGCAAAGTCAGACTACTTCCTCAGCAGAAGCTGACATGTTCCTTAAGAATGCTTTCTTATGGTGCCGGGGCAGATCAATGTGCTGAGTATTGTCGGATGGTGAAATCTACCTCCATTGAGGCTCTGAAACGATTTTCAAGAGGAATCGTTAATCTGTACTCGGCAGAATACCTCCGGGCTCCTAATCCGGCCGACCTCAGAAGACTTCTCTCCAAAGCTGAGAGAAGGGGCTTTCTTGGGATGATTGGAAGCATCGACTGCATGCACTGGCAATGGAAGAATTGCCCAATAGGTTGGGCTGGAGAATACAGCGGTCGAAAATGTGTGCCCACTATCATCCTCGAAGCAGTCACTTCTTATGACACATGGATATGGCATGCCTTCTTTGAAATGCCTGGATCATGCAACGACCTCAACGTCCTTGCTAAGTCCCCGTTGTTTGACGAGCTCACTGCTGGTCAAGCCCCTTGGATCCAATTTCAAGCGAATAACAGGATTCACAATTTAGGGTACTATCTCGCTGATGATATCTATCCGCAATGGGCGACTTTCGTGAAATCAATTCCAAGGCCTACACGACCCAAGGATCTGAAGTTTTCCCAGGCTCAAGAGGGGTACAGGAAGGATGTCGAAAGATGTTTCGGCATTTTACAGTCGCGCTTTAGTATTATTCGAGGAGCGGCTCGTGGCTGGGAAAGAGAAGACCTTCGATACATCATGCTGACTTGTATTATATTACACAACATGATAATCGAGGATGAAAGACTAGATGACAGCGATGAGGATTTGGAGTCCGATGAAGAAGATGATAACAATATGAGGCCCAGGTTGGCCCAGGTTTAGGAAGGACCGACTGGTGATGACTTCGATCCTGTTGGTAGAGATGGTTATTACTTCAACGGATTCATTGATCGATAAGATGCCATTAGAAGTGCAAACAGTCACTCAAACCTTCAAGAAGATCTGATAGAGCATTTTTGGAACGTTCAAGGCAACATGGAGATCTAAATCATAAATGAAAATTTTTTGGAATAATTGGCTAATATCTATGTTTTGTTATGTTTGTGTGCTTTGAATTTGGCTTGTATTATGTTTTGGAAAGTTGGTGTGCTTTTAATTAGGCCAATGTCTATGTTTTTTATGTCAATGTGATTTGAATTTGGCTTGTATTATGTTTATTATGTGCTATAATTTTGAATATAAGGTGTGTACTTTAATAAGGGGAATTTCCAAATACAACTTTTATTTCCTTAAATTTTCGCTTACATAAATGAAAAACTAGGAATAAGTACAATACAATTACAAACATTCATAATAACCTAATTATTCAAATCATAATCCTCATCCTCTCTAGAAATCCAATTTTTGTTTGAAGGCTCATCATTAGGGTTAGGGTTGGTGGAATCACCCATAGGGAAAGGTGAAAATTGTGGTTGTGTAGGATATCCCCCGGGGTAAGGTGGTTGAGGATAGTATACACCGGGGTAAGGGGGTTGTGGGAATCCACCGGTGAAAGGAGGTGGTGGGAATCCCCCGTTTAAGGAAGGTTGTGGGAATGCATCGGGGCAAGGTGGTTGTGGGTATGCACCGGAGTAAGGAGGTTGTGGGTATACACCACCAAAATTTTGTTGTGGGAATGCACCACCAAAATTGGGTTGCGGATAGTATCCACCTATAGAAGGTGGCGGCTGCTCGTCAAGATCTTCTTTTGTTTTCTTGACCAATAAAACTTTTTATTTGGCATCATTTTACTTGTATCAATCTCCATAATACGCTCTTCCCTCTCTTTATTTCGCTCTTCCCTCTCTTTAATTCGATCTTGCCTTTCTTGAAATAGGAGTTGCTCTTTTCGTATTTCGATTTGCAAGAGGATACATGCTCTTTTCTCTTCCTCTTGGAGACTTCGAGCGAATTCGTCATCGAGTTTTTTCTTGCCCTTGGTTGCCTCTATTTGGTTGTTTGCTATACTCTCGAGACTGCTTGACAAAGGACTTTGATCTTTTGCTGCCGTCTTTCCTTTCCGTATTGCTTCTTTCGTAGCATTCCTTCCTTGAGGCCTCACATTAGGATCTGCAGTTTCACCTGCAATTACCTCATCTACATCCATGTCCAAGTTGATCAGGGAATTTTCAGCAATTGGTTGTGTGCGCATATGTTGAGTTCCTTGATTTGATGTTCCTCCGGATATATGGCTAGGGATGTCTTTAAATTGTGCAAAGCCCTCCCCAACAGCGTAACTATCAAAGCTCTGAAAATTGTGTCTTTTAGCCTTCCCAGTTTTTCTCTTCATCCCGGCATGCCACAATTTATGCGCTTCATCTTGCTACGTAATTAAAAAAAAATGCAATTAGTACAAATATAAACGCTATTATGAAGGGTCATCTATTATAAAGTTCATAATTTTAATAAGAAATTATCTCACCGTTTTGCGTTAAAAATCAATAAGTACAAATATAAAGGTCATAATTTTAATAAGAAAGTATTTCACCGTTTTATAATAAAAATCAATAAGTACAAATATAAATATCTTTGTAATTACATCATTATTTATCAACTAATTATTTTAATTATAACGGAAAAAAATTATTACAATTAAAACGATATTATAATTACTACTTATTTGTCGAGACATATTTTACTATAATGTATCAACAAATTAAATGATTTATAAAAAAATATAAAGTTCATAATTTTAATAAGAATGTATCCCCACCGTTTTACAATAAAACTCAATAAGTACAAATATAAATAGAGGGGTAATTACATAATTATTTATCAACTAATTATTTTAATTATAACAAAAAACAATTATTACAATTAAAACGATATTATAATTACTACATTATTTATCATGTAATATTTTACTATAATGTGTCAACAAATTAAATGATTTATCAATAAATACATACCTCATCAACCGCATTCGAACCGCTCTTGTACCAATTTTTCACTTGCCTTAATGCACAATGCCACTCAAAGAGTTCAATCTTCAAAATTTTCCACCTTCCCTGCAGAGATTGGGCTGATCGGCTCTTGGGCCAATTTGCGTCAAAGTGTCGCTTCACGCGCAACCATAATTTTTTTTTTTTTTTTTTTTTTCTGATTTGTGCCCACAGCCGGACATTGGCCTACAACTTTCCAAGACTTGCACAATTGAACATCTTCCTCATCCGTCCATTTCCTTTTGTCTTGGGTATTATCATCTTCATTTTGATCTCCCTCTTATCCGATCACTGGACGTGTGTTTCCCCTTTGTTCGGCCATAGTGGATAATGAAAAATATGGATGATGAGAGCTATATGAAAAGGAGGAAGGTGTAACTATGAACTCTAGTATTTTGGGTGTGAGATGTGAAGAAAATGCTAGGTATTTATAGAAAAGTTTTTAGAATTTTTTACAATTTTTTTTCTTACCATTTCTTAACGTTACAACCTTATACATAGCTATTAATTCCATTACCGTCGGATCCACCCATTTAATTGAAAACAACGGCCCAGATCAAAGGACTGTTGCTTTCAAATTTGCTATTAATTCCATTACCGTCGAATCCACCCATTTAATTGAAAACAACGGCCCAGATCAAAGGACCGTTGCTTTCAAATTTGGTGATATCCAACGGCAACATTCCACGCGTCAAGTGCCTGCGTCCCACTTGTTGTCGCTAGGCGACAAACCAGCTCTGCCTCCACGCTGTCAGCTGCTGATTCTTGCGTGCCGACAACGCTAGCTCTCCTCCGCGTCTCTCTGACGCTGACGTCTGCAATAAATGTTGCTGGGCCGAGCTGGCAGCTGGGCAACATGGGTCAAACGAAATGTCACGGGCTTGCCTTTTATTTTGCCTAGGGTCATCAAAAGCCAAAATATGGCTGGACAATATTAGGCCGGTGGAGCTGCAAAAACTGTCTTGCCCGGTCACCACATCAACATTCCATGCTTTTGCCCAGTCAAACACATACCGCTGGACTTGCTCTTAGTATTGTTTGTTTGATAACAGCATCCACCATTCTTCTTGGCAGTAGGTCTTAACCTACCCACCAAGTTTAGGAAGGTCGTGCCCACTCTTGTAGGCAAAATTAATTAGAAGATGGTTTAGTTAGTTATCTGTCAAATTTGTTATCTAATTTTTTTGACAAGACACAATATTAATTGACACTCTTCTCACTTAACCACATTGAGGAAGACAAGCGTAAAATTTTATTTCAAAAAGTCTTAATTTATTTTGAGTCACACATACAAGTTCAACAATCTCCATTATAGCGAGATTGTTTACTCATCAACCATCGATCACTCCATTGAGCTATCATAGTCTTTTGCAACTTGAACTTGGAGTATGTTCTTTTTTTTGTTCGAGTCAAGATCACTCCAACTAGTCTTTGAGTCATTCCACGCATCAACTACTTTTGATCGGGACTTTTTACTGTAGAGGTGAGGTGCACAGATTAAACATTAGAGAAGCAGTTTACGGAACGCATGCAGTGAGAGGATGGTATGTGTTAGAAAAATAATTAGGAAATTGCTATATAGTGAATCAGTATATCTATAAGAAATCACTGCAATTCAAATCAAATACGATATAAGAAAACTAAAGTATGAAATCTTAGAAAAACCTTTGACAGATCAAGGCTAGAATTTGATTCTATAGCCTTAAGACAAATCGCCCCTCATAGGTGCTTGATGGTTTGAATAGGCGAATACCTCCCAGGATACAACTATCTTTCTTCTTACTGAGAAAGCACTTTAAACAGCAGGAAACGGCGAACCAACGTAGTGTTTGAACCTTCTCTGTTTTTAACTCTAATATGAAATGCAGAAACTCTTTGAAATACTGGATGAATCTGATGCAAAAGTTTTCTTGAAAAAGGTCGGATTGGTTCTGTATATATAGGAGTCTGATGCATCTATTTTTTTTTTTTTAGAAGAGTCTGATGCATCTATTTGAAAGGTCATACCTTTGTAAACTACAACTTCCACGTTGTGTTTAATGTGAAAGGTTATAACCTTTGGATAAGATGATCAGTTAGTTCTTTCATATATATCGAAATTGTTAATTTGAATTTTCATTCAAATTTCAAATAAATTTAATCTAATTTAAATTAATTAAATTTCCAACAGTATGCTTACGACATCCTTTCAAATTAAGCTGAGCTAGAATTTCCACTTGGGTTTCCTTGGGAGTTCCTTCGTCAGTTCGTCCCTTTGAAACTCTAACTCAGTGTTAAGGCCTCGTGCCGTCCGCGTAGGATCAATACTGTCTTGCTTTTGTTTTTTATGCTTAGAGCCATCGATCTTTTATTTAAAAACCGAAAATTCTATCTATCAAAGTAATTTCCATGTAAAAGCACCTAAAGGAGATGAGACTTCTCCAGCATATATAGCACAAAACAATGTCAAACTATAGAAAGAGCTAGAAAATGTAAGATAAACCAATTGAAATAAGTTGCTGAAGCCAACCACAGAGAGTCAACAGTCATTAGCAAACTGGAAAACAGCTAGGGCAAAGAAAACCCCAAGCAAATAATAAGTTTGCACATCACATGCACTAGAAGTACAATCGAAAAAACTTGAGAATGTTATAAAGTAGGGTGAAGATAGAGAGAGAATAGTAGGGAGGAAGTAGAAGTGTTTCATTCAGTCTCATTAGCCTCCTTTATATAGAGGTATGGTTTACATCAAAGTACATAACTAATGAGTATTTACGTGGACAGCCATATAACTAATAATATTTACAACACTCCCCCTTGGATGTCCACTAATGAATGATGATATTGGACGCGCTTATTGTTGCCTCTTTAAAAACCTTGCCAGGTAACAAAAACCCAGTGGGACGAAAATAACCCTGGTCGAAGGACAAAAAGAGCACAACGCGCATATGTCTTAGGTAGCATGCTTCTGGATGCTCCCCCTGATGAGATCTTCCCCTGATTGTTGCAAGCCTTAATTATGTATGCGATAAGCTACATGAACCATGTGTAGTGGTTTGATGTGTCTATCACTAAAGTGAGACCATGTGTGCTTTGCATATAAGGGCTCATCACAAATTTTCATACCTGCAAAGTTTAAGCAATACCAACAAAGCTAGACGATTTTCAATAAGTCTTACCTCATATAATAAGGTTAGAAACAATCTCATATGCTCAAATTCATTCACTAAGTAATAGCTAAACAATATAAAGAAATTGACACATTTAACTTTGTATAGCTTAAAACATTGAAAATCATTATGGCATGCCTAGCCATACACATCAATATCTTTGTGTATTGATATGTCTCATATAAGCTCTTCAAGAGCTCTAAATAATTCATAACTTTGCGAAAGTTAGGATATGTTGCAACATTATAATCATAATTCGAATTTGATAGTAGTCTCGTCATAGTACTCATTAAGGCAATTTAGATCTCGTTGACTAGAACGAAATGAGTACATATGAGCTAGCTTTAGACTCTTTGATTCCATGAGTGAGCTTCAGGCTCTTTCAACCTTTCATGGACTTGCATTTGAATCATTCATGTATTTGAATCCCTTAAGGATTTGATAAGAAATACACTTATTATGACACTTTGCTTTTAGCAATGTGTCTTCACAATATACGATGACAAAGTGCCATAAATCTCTCGTCAATATAACAGATATATGTAACACTGTACTTATAGAAAATTGTCATTCATATAAGGGAATATATTCATAATCTCATGTCTCTATAAATAGACATTGTGTCACAGTGATTTATGTTCACTTTTGATAAATACCCTTTTGTAACTTGTAGGGTTAGAGGTCCAAGTATTTCATCACGTTTCAAATATTGAATTTCATTGGAATTGCCTCTTTCCAATTTGGCCAATAATATACTTTGTCGACATTCATGGTGAAACATGGTATAGCGTCCATACAGCCCTTAAAGATTTTTGGTAGCTACTAAATGTAAATTATCATCGATGATCAACAATCATAGATCCCACACATTCTTATATGCATGCATTATCTATAGTAAGCTTATTGATATTGGGTACCCATGCCACTTCTGGGGCATACATTGTCGCTTCTAGGACAATCATCTCTCATAGATGAATTATGTAGCGAATGTGGATCTTTTTACTTATAATCTTATATAGAGCATTATAGGGCTTGTATAATCTTCCCTGTTTTGGGAGTTTAAAACTTTAGACCTGGTGGATACAATCCACACAAATTCACGCCGTCATTCAAATGACAATAATCTTTCCTCCCCCTAACGGCGGGAAGACTATCTTATTTTGATCATGAGCAAACGATGCACTCAAATATCTATCACTTTCTTTGGAGTGAGGATCTTCATTGGTTGGTGGCGGACCCAAACCAACTTTTAGGTCAAAAATATTTAATTCATGAGCAGTAACCATGTTGATGTATTATTGTATCACCAATACATCATTCCCTAATGGCGTACTTACAACCTTTATATGTGTAGCCATATTAGGTGCTCTGACATTGTTTTATGACATTCTCTTTAGGAGAATCATGTCAATTGGATACACTTGCATCCCACAAATCAAATGGAGTCTACATTGTTTCTAGTAATATGGTTGGTCTCAGGGACTTGAACCCAAGCAGATGGTCTTTGCATTTAGCATATAATTTTGTCACTATGTCACTATCTTTAATCAAATCACCAGCTTAGATATTTCCTAAAATCAAAATGAGACAGTGGATAAATATCTCACACCAATTCATATCGTTCTTCAGGAACAATCTTTCTCCCCCTCATAGCAGGAGGATAGTCTCATTAAAGTGACAACTCACAAATATGCAGTAAATAAACAATTTTCTTGTGAGTAAGGTTATTAGTCATCAAAACTTGTAAGCGATTCCATGCAACATGGTAGACAAAGATGACGTAACCGGTCAAGCCAAAATAGTGTATTTGGTTCAAAGAACTTCAGGTTCATGACATCATATGCCTTAGTTTACTGCAGAAAATTCGATACAGTATATATCCGATGGCATAAAGTCTTCTCCAACCATATAGGAGGCAATTAATGCAACAATATTTCAAATTCGGTAACATGATAGTAGCTCATTCAAAGCCATAGATCAAGATCTACAATTCTTGATATGGGTGTTACCTTAGCTTCAGTAGATATTAATTGTGGAATACTGATAATTGGAATGGACCAACTTCATTTTGAACTGTTGGCCAAAATGATATACTCGGAATTTCGAGTTAAAGACTACAATCCAGAAGAACAAGTAACTTTATCATGCGGAGAACCTCAAGTTCTGTGTCACATATAAATGTGTAGTCATAAAGAGGAGGGACTTCAGGCCCTCATATAATTGGAGATCCAAGAAACTTGAGGTTTTAATTTTTTTCAATTTATAACAACCTCTTATGTAACTTAAGGTTCCTAGATAATTAGAATTTAGTTTCAATAGAAACTCAAGAGGTTACAATAAATCTGTGGAATAACACACAATAGTGCTCTCAAGTTGCTTATTATAAACAAAAGGCATTAGGTATGTGAGATGAATCTCAATATTCGTACTAGTCAATGCAATTTAATTTGACCAGTGCCCTTTCGAAAGTGGCTTGATAATCATCCACCATATAGTGTACCATAGGCGACACGTGCACACCCAATTTACAATTTCCTCACATATGTGGATGTTAGGACAATATTTACATTGACTCATGATTTTTCTCTTGTCATGATCCACTTCTGGTGGCATTTCACGGTATAGCCATATCAATCGGCTTTCTTACTATACAATGAGATCTATGAGACGGGGAGATTATACATCTCTAATAATATTGGAGGCACAGAATGTAAAGGGACAATAATGTGTGTTCTTCTGGAGCCATCAATCAGTATGTAAGATCTGAGATGATTGTTATATTAGCCTCATAAGCATAAGCTTTAATAATATTTTCTGGACACCATGCATAAAATTGCATTACTTGAAAATCACTCAAAACATAAGTTTGAAGATGACACAAATCAAATTTGTAAGAATTGAACGATAGATCTCATATGATATACGCGAAGCTTCTGGTCCGTGTTATACAGTTAAAACATGACGTTCAATTATTGTATTGTTGTCTGATGTAGATTAACATCAAATGCATTTTGAACTTCTGGCCAAAATAATATACTCGAAATATCGAGTTTAAACTTTATGACCATAACTTATGAGTGAAGGACTTTAGATGGCCATCTAGTTAGTTTGATCATTGAGGAACTTCAAGTCCTCATGTAATTAAGGATCAAGGAACTACAGGTTATGATCTCTTTTAATTACAAAATCCACGATCAAAAATTTGGGGTATACTCATACTCATTCGTCATAGACCAACGGTTAAATATCTGCTTACTTTTAAATTGGTGTCAAAATAATCCCCTCAAAGCTTCAGGTTTGAGGTTGACCCAGATTAAAACTCTTCGATAAATTGTCCATATATTCACTCGAAACTTATGGCTCGAGTATCCACAATTAGAACTTCAGGTTCTAAGGTGGATTGCTTTAAGCAGGCATAAAGAAGAATGTATCAATCGACATATGAAAATTTACTCAAAACTTCTAGTTCGAGTTGACATAAAGTCAAATAAACTATGAATGAATTGTATTTGTAATCGAAGCTTCAGGTTCGAATATATTTTTTTTCTATGAACTGCAAGTTCTAAAATTTCGTAATTTGAACTTCGGGTTCAAATAAATTTGATGCTCGAAACTTCAGGTTCGAGGTGACTAAAGTGAAGCTTCAAGTTCACTTTTAACTAATTTATATTTTATACTCAAAGCTTCGGGTTTGAGTGTTACTGTTAGAACTTCAGGTTCTACTATGAAATTTTGAACTTCTGGTTCAAAAATATTACACTCAAAATTCATATGTTCGAGGTATAGGACTGCTGGTTCGTATGAGTAACAAAAAAATTAATTTAAAAGATAAGTACTGTAATGAAAGTACGTAACAAAATAGAAAAATTGCAGGGAAGAAAAATAAATAGATAAACTATGCAATAAAATTAACTGTGGAAACTTCTGGTTCCATTAATGAAGAAATTACACAGAACTTCTGGTCTGCTTAACTTCACAAAATGATCATCTTTTTTCTCTCTTCTAATCACACAAGAACATAATTTTATCTTGTGGAGAAAGTGGCTTCTAGTTTTAGCCAAGTGTTCAAAATTGAACTTCAAATTCACATTGTGGTACGAAGGAGGGAACCCCAATACCAAAAAAAATTCAAGGAACTTCAGGCCCTCTGATAATTAGGGATTAAGAAACATTTGAGTTCATGTACTTGATTATATAGCTCTGAGGATCTTCTGGCCCTCATAATTGCATAAGTTCTTAAGAGCTTCATGTCACAATTTTCCAATTTACATTTCATGATATTAGAGGAACTTCAGGTCCCCATATGATCAGGGATCAAGCAACATGCGATTTTGATCATTGTATAATTCTAAGGAACTTCTGACCCTTGTGAAGCTTTGAGAAAATTTCATGTCACAATTTTGAATATGCAACTCTTGAGGAACTTCAGGCCCTCTATAATCGAATCAAGAGACGTCAGGTCTCAATCTACTTTGATTAGAAAATTCACAAGTAGATATAGGTGTGAGTTCACCATATAAATTTTCCAAATTGAATGAAAGAAGAAGGTGAATCAAATGGTCAAAATAGATAAATACATACCTGAAATTCTTTCAATTGAAAGACTGGATTTTTGGAAATTCTTATAACCTGGATTACCCAAAGTTTATACTTGGTGAAAAACAATCGAAAAAATTGGCATCAACAGAGATAAGCCTAAAGTTATGGTGCAGATCCAAAAAAAATTTCACCGGCATAAGTGTGTGTACAGTCACAGACTTGAGATTAAAATAAACTGCGAAAATCAATTATGCCCAGATATGCGTGAGCTTCTGGGGCTTATGATAAGAGGAAACCTAATCTCAAACCGAATTTGTAAGTTCCATGATTATGTAACTATAGTATGGTATAGCTATTAATGAAACAAACAAATAGAATAATAAATAAATAATATTTAATTAGAAATTGTATATAAATATGAATCATTCAACTTGCATGTATGATTAAACATATGCTTGGCAACGAAATCGTTGTATGAACAAGGTATATGGAACAGTAGAAAAAAATGGATTATAGGTGCAGCATATAAAGAGATCCAAATCAATAAAAATAAATAATCAAGGTATTTGATGAAACTATAGTGGTTGTGTCATCGTATAGAACCTTAAATATTTTAACCCGTAGATTATAAGTTATGGTCAAAAACAACAAAGTTGCACCAAAAAACTCATAAATCATCATAGGGTTTAGAGAAAAAAAATAAGAGCAAGCGTGATGATAACGTGTTATAAAGTAGGGAGAAGATAGAGAGAGAATAGTAGGGAGGAAGTAGAAGTGTTCTCATTCAGTCTCATTAGCCTCCTTTATATAGAGGTAGGGTTTACATCAAAGTACATAACTAATGAGTATTTACGTGGATAGCCATATAACTAATAATATTTACAACAGAGAAGAATATTCAACTTATTAATTTCTAGCTAATTACAAACCAATGCAACAAAATCCACTAGATTCACGATTCACCATTTCCCCACGTCATCAAAATAGTTCATAACTAGTGGCTTTGTAAGGTACTGATAATAAATACCTCATCAACCGCATTCGAACCGCTCTTGTACCAATTTTTCGCTTGCCTTAATGCACAATGCCACTTAAAGAGTTCAATCTTCAAAATTTGCCACCTTCCCTGCAGAGATTGGGCTGATCGGCTCTTGGGACAATTTGCGTCAAAGTGTCGCTTCACGCGCAACCATAATTTTTTTTTTTTTTTTCTGATTTGTGCCCACAGCCGGACATTGGCCTACAACTTTCCAAGACTTGCACAATTGAATATCTTCCTCATCCGTCCATCTCCTTTTGTCTTGGGTATTATCATCTTCATTTTGATCTCCCTCTTATCCGATCACTGGACGTGTGTTTCCCCTTTGTTCGGCCATAGTGGATAATGAAAAATATGGATGATGAGAGCTATATGAAGAGGAGGAAGGTGTAACTATGAACTCTAGTATTTTGGGTGTGAGATGTAAAGAAGATGCTAGGTATTTATAGGAAAATTTTTAGAATTTTTTAGAATTTTTTTTCTTACCGTTTCTTAACGTTATAACCCTATACAAAGCTATTAATTCCATTACCGTCGGATCCACCCATTTAATTGAAAACAACGGCCCAGATCAAAGGACCGTTGCTTTCAAATTTGGTGATATCCAACGGCAACATTCCACGCGTCAAGTGCCTGCGTCCCACTTGTTGTCGCTAGGCGACAAACCAGTTCTGCCTCCATGCTGTCAGCTGCTGATTCTTGCGTGCCCACAACGCTAGCTCTCCTCCGCGTCTCTCTGATGGTGACGTCTGCAATAAATGTTGCTGGGCCGAGCTGGCAGCTGGGCAACATGGGTCAAACGAAATGTCACGGGCTTGCCTTTTATTTTTCCTAGGGTCATCAAAAGCAAAATATGGCTGGACAATATTAGGCCGGTGGAGCTGCAAAAACTGTCTTGCCCGGTCACCACATCAATATTCCATGCTTTTGCCCAGTCAAACACATACCGCTGGACTTGCTTTTAGTATTGTTTGTTTGATAACAACATCCGCCATTCTTCTTGGCTGTAGGTCTTGGCCTACCCACCATGTTTAGGAAGGTCGTGCCTACTGTTGTAGGCAAAATTAATTAGAAGATGGTTTAGTTAGTTATCCGTCAAATTTGTTATCCAATTTTTTGGCAAGACACAATATTAATTGACACTCTTCTCACTTAACCACATTGAGGAAGACAAGCGTAAAATTTTATTTCAAAAAGTCTTAATTTATTTTGAGTCACACGTACAAGTTCAACAATCTCCATTATAGAGAGATTGTTTACTCATCAACCATCGATCACTCCATTGAGCTATCATAGTCTTTTGCAACTTGAACTTGGAGTATGTTCTTTTTTTTTGTTCGTGTCAAGATCACTCCAACTAGTCTTTGAGTCATTCCACTCATCAACTACTTTTGATCGGGACTTTTTACTGTAGAGGTGAGGTGCACAGATTAAACATTAGAGAAGCAGTTTACGGACCGCATGCAGTGAGAGGATGGTATGTGTTAGAAAAATAATTAGGAAATTGATATATAGTGAATCAGTATATCTATAAGAAATCACTGCAATTCAATCAAATACGATATAAGAAAACTGAAGTATGAAATCTTAGAAAAACCTTTGACAGATCAAGGCTAGAATTTGATTCTATAGCCTTAAGACAAATCGCCCCTCATAGGTGCTTGAAGGTTTGAATTGGCGAATGCCTCCCAGGATACAACTATCTTTCTTCTTACTAAGAAAGCACTTTAAACAGCAAGAAACGGCGAACCAATGTAGTGTTTGAACCTTCTCTGTTTTTAACTCTAATATGAAATGCAGAAATTCTTTGAAATACTGGATGAATCTGATGCAAAAGTTTTCTTGAAAAAGGTGGGATTGGTTCTGTATATATAGGAGTCTGATGCATCTCTTTGAAAGGTCATACCTTTGTAAACTACAACTTCCATGTTGTGTTTAATGTGAAAGGTTATAACCTTTGGATAAGATGATCAGTTACTTCTTTCATATATATCAAAATTGTTAATTTGAATTTTCATTCAAATTTCAAATGAATTTAATCTAATTTAAATTAATTAAATTTCCAACAGTATGCTTAATTATGTCATCCTTTCAAATTAAGCTGAGCTAGAATTTCCTCTTGGGTTTCCTTGGGAGTTCCTTCGTCAGTTCGTCCCTTTGAAACTCTAACTCAGTGTCAAGGCCTCGTGCCGTCCGCGTAGGATCAATACTGTCCTGCTTTTCTTTTTTAGGCTTAGAGCCATCGATCTTTTACTTAAAAACCAAAAATTCTATCTATCAAAGTAATTCCCATGTAAAAGCACCAAAAGGAGATGAGACTTCTCCAGCATATACACAAAACAATGTCAAACTCTAGAAAGAGCTAGAAAATGTAAGATAAACCAATTGAAATAAGTTGCTGGAGCCAACCCCCACAGAGAGTGAACAGTCATTAGCAAACTGGAAGACAGCTAGGGCAAAGAAAACCCCAAGCAAATAATAAGTTTACACATCACATGCACTAGAAGTACAATTAAAAAAACTTGAGAAGAATATTCAACTTATTAATTTCTAGCTAATTACAAACCCATGCAACAAAATCCACTAGATTCACGATTCACCATTTCCCCACGTCATCAAAATAGTTCATAACTAGTGGCTTTGTACGGCACTGATAATGCATGTCAATCCTTGAATTAGTTCTCATCCGTTTGTTGGTGTGGCCTCGTTTAACTAGCTTAAACTCTGATATTTGTAATACTCTGACACTGACTTACTACGGCCGTTGAATATACATATCTTGAGAGGGAGGTTTGCTTAGTGCTTTACAACTTCGTTCCACACTTGCACAGTATATAGCGGCATTGAGTGTCCGGGCCTCGTGCTTTCCGCGTAGGTTCAAAAGGATTAACCTCTTTTGATTCGCTTTTGTTGTTTTGGGCTTTTTGCCGCCGCCCCCTTCAGGCCTTCAACCAAACAAAGGCCCTTGATACTTCAAGTAGAAGAACCACCAAGGCGATAACCCAAAATAGCATAAAAAATTAAAAAAACAGTGTAAGGTCAAGGTCAAGGTCAAAATCTCACAGAATTAGAAAATTTAATGAAAGACCCTACGGACTCCCCAAAGAGGCAAAACTACAAAAACCGGTCATAGCGAAGTGGCTGGAACTAACAGTAACAGAATGAATATAAAAATAACAGAATATTCCGCTTGTTAATATCTAGCCAAAATATCCACAACAATCCCTCCATCGCAAATCACCCACGTCATCATTAATTTACTAGATTAGGCAAAAATCAATATTCTCGACCAAAAATAACTAGATCATATTTAGAAACTTTGTGCATCATCTTACTAAATCCAAAATCCTGATATGACGCGCCAACTGGAGGAAACAAATATCTAGCGACAGAAAGAAAATTGCAATCTTAAAAGCAAACAGGACACCTGTCGACCTTAATGACTCGACACATGTCGTCTTGGTGACTACATGTTTCCACAGCAATCCACATCCACTCATATTGAGTAGCTCCACAGGTTGAGACTGGACCCGCTTTCCACGTCATCGTCGCCCCGGTTCACACCGTCCAAGTAATGACGAGGGGGAGATAGTAGTAGACCCTCCGCCATATTAGTCAGCAACCTGGGCATGTCGAAGACGGCCTCATCATCCTCGAAGAAGCCATTCTCCTTCTCGTTGTCCGTCGCAGCTTTCTCATTCTCATGTTCCCTCTCGTTGTCGTCGCAGCTGCTTGAGACGCCGCCGAACTCCTCAGGCCGAAATGTCTCGGCAGCCTCGGCGGCGGCCCTGCGGATGTCGAGCTGGTCTTTGGAAGCCGGAACGGGCAAGCGCCAAGCGGAATCAGCGAAATTGAGGCATGCCTGCTTCCCCCTAAGGGCCAATGCAGCCACGTCGTGTGCCCGACCCGCCATCTCGGCAGTCGGGTACGTCCCCAGCCAAATCCTGGTCTTCTTGTTGGGCTCCCTGACCTCGCACACCCACTTGTTGTTGTTCCTCCGCCTCACACCGCGGTAGACCGGGTGGCGAGTCTCCTTGAACACACGCCTCCCGGCTCGCTTCTTCGGCCTGCTGGAAGCTAGTATCACCTCTCCGTCGGAATGAGTTGAACGGCTAGTCGTGACGCTGCAGGTGTCAGATAAGGCGGACGTCTCGGGCTTGTCGATGGAGGAGACTGACTCGAGGCTTTGGTGGTTGGAGTCTGAGAGCTGGTTGTTGGAGTTCATCTGAGGCAGAGCTGGTATGGTTTTCTTCGCTGAGAGTGGAGAAGAGTAGTGTGAGTTTGGTTTTCTTTGCTGAGTAGACTGTGGGTTTTGTTTTTGTTTTGTTTTTTTTTTTTTTTTGGTTTTTCTGAGAATGAGACTATGGGTTGAGAAAAGCGGGGCTTATGAAACTAAAATGAGAAATTGAAGGACTTATATACATTTGGATATGGGGACCCCTGTGGTTATGCGAACTGGACACGACCACACGCAGTGGGAGCGATGGACAGGTGGCGGTAAGGAGGCTAAGTTTTGGAAGTTGCTGTATTGCATTGAGGAAGGATCTCATCTGGGTTTGATTTTTAAATTGATAGTTAGGACTGTTGTGGGACCCCCCACCCCACCAGCTGGCCAGTATTACTCAACTAAGTAAAGCATCTTTTTCTTTTTTTTGTCGCACGTGGCAATTTTTACTGAAATTCTGCGGTTGGGTTTGTGTGTGAACACTGTCTGACGTGGCTGCCAGCTCGGATAGACCATCCCTCCAGGAGGAGACCCATGTTTGATTTTGGGGAACTACACTGTGAAAAACCATTTACAATATCTGAACCATCCTAATGTCGACGATCAGAATTATAGGAAACCACTGAATGTCGACGATCAGAATTATAGGAAACCACTGAATGTCGACTATCAGAATTATAGATTTTCATAATCGGATTGTGCATCTTTTAGATTTTTCTTTATTAATAAAAAGTACAATATTTCAACAACATTCAAAATACTTTGAACATTCAAAATTTTTTTTATTGCATACGTCAGCTTTTAATAGTTCCCACCTCACTCTTTAGAGGCTGTTATAAAAAGTCATCACTTGAGACTATCAAACATACTTTTTGTAGACTTACTACCTTTTGGAAATTAAGCCACCCCCAAAAAAAAAAAAAAAAAAAAATTAGGAACCCCAAATGGGACAAAAAAAATAAATTTAAAATGAAGACACTATTTCAATGCAATCGACATGCACGAAAAAAAAAAATAAAGCTAGGCATTTGAGCTGTACTAAATCGATATGGGTTGAAGAAATTAATTTGCCGACATTACGGCTCGATTACAGGGATTAGTATCTAGCTCAGTTACGATATGAAATTTGTATTCGGCTTCGTTATTCGATTGATACAGTACTAAGTATACCATACCAATCAAATACAATAAGAATACCATTGGTAGTATACGGTACCAAAAGAATATATATTCTTTTATACACACCCAAATCTCATGCATGTGGTAAGACTAAGGAGTCGAACCTCTCATCTCTCAAATGGAGATTTTCTCCTTAACCACAAGGCCAAGATATCTCCATGTTATGCCATGTACGAAAGCTATATTTATTCTATAATAAAAGTAAAAAACAAGTACCCTCATTTATTTCATTTTGACGAGACGCTTCCTTCCTTCTCCTATTATTCAAAGAACTTAATCCTCAAGACTTCATTCGAAAACTCATCCTCCTCTTTTTTTTTTTTTTTTTTTTTTCTTCCTTTTCATTCCTCTCCTTCAATTCCATTTGTCTTCAGTTCTCCATCATCTATAAGACTATATCATCATATTTGCATCATCTCCATCATTGGATCTACATGTTCATCATTCGACTACATATCTGGCTGATTTTTAACTGATTTCTCGTCGACATCTATAGCCGAATCATGTCAATATCTTAGTATACTAATTTATCGATAACCGATGATGGCGGTAGCGTACTAAATTCAGTCGTTAGCCAGTTGATGAATTTTGCGGTCGGTTTTCAACCGAATCTAGCCCATTAGAAGGCCCAAAAGCAAACCCAGCTGTCGAGTTCTATCCATGAGTCCCAGAAGGCTCAGCTAAGTAAAACTCTAGCAAATCTAGCCTGAACGGAAACATCATCACCATCCACTATGCACCTCCACCCTTAAGGCCAATACTACTGCGCCGATGTCAGAAGCATTGTTCACGGCCTTCCACTGCCCATCGTCGTCTCCAGCGTCAGTCAAAAGAAAATTCAGCCAAAATCCATGCTCATCGCCCTTAAGAATAACCAGAAAACCAATAGACCCCAGCCTCAGTACTGCAAACATCTTAACAAGCCCCAGACTCCCATATGAACACTAAACCAATGCGCCAACAATCGTCTACAAGGCCACAGCCAAATCTGCCACCAGCACGATCAAAGATCTGCACCCCATACCTCTCATCCAACACCATCGACGGAAGCATGTCATCTTGTAGCTATCACGCCCCAATCCCAAAATTATTTTAGATTGGATGCCCTCGCAATTGAAACAAACAGAATATGCAGCATAACAAAAAAAAAAGAGGAATATAGATGATTAACACCAGAACTAGCCCTCTGCTTATATACAAGATCAAAGTTGGATCTATTGTCATATACACAAGACCATCATTATATGTACATACACTTTCCAAAAAAAAAAAAAAAGATTAAACGAACAAAATAGGATGATCACTAAGGCTCAGTACATAGTGTAATACCCCAGAGAGCTTTTAAGACGACTCTTCTAAGTACCTGCAAAACGATATAATTATAGTATGTTAGAAAAGCATAGTTCATTGACAACAACCAAATATAAAACAAGTAGATATTGTCACTGTTCATACACCCCTCTCTTGAGAAAAATAAAGCAAACACAAAACTAATAATTCCAAAGACATGGGTGTACAAGCTGAGCTGCCAGCTGCTTGCTACACATAGTATTGTGCTGCCACAGTCACGCTCATATTTTTGGGCTGTCAAGTTCAAACCCGTTATCTTTGGTTGCCAAACGCATATCAAATGATTAAGCCCCTAACCATGGCCAGTCATTCAAGGAAAAGAAATACACAAAACCAATATCTCTCTTTGAAAGAGAAAACTAAAACACACAAATTCAGATGTCCTCTCAACCTTATACATAATATCCTTGATATAAAGAAATAAAGCTCTGCAAAACAAGGAACAAAGAAGAATCAAACTTTAGTCTAAACTCAATTTGGCGGCCCTTATCTGCAAATCAATAATACATGCCCAGTAAGAAACTATGAACTCTAGAACTCTAATCTTGAATTCCAACTTCAACCACATACCGTCAGTGGCGGACCTATTAATAGGCCCGAAGGGGTCCCGACACACCCACCCCCCCCCCCCCCCCCCCCCCACATATTATTTTAGTTACTTATTTACCATATTAATATTAAAAATAAGTTTAATTTAAGTATTAGATCTCTCAAAAACTTCTATAACCAATCAATTTGAATAATAAATTAATTATATTAAGAAACATAATTATTAAATTGATTAGTCGTTATGTCTGAATAAGTAAAGTAATTGATTTGTTTTATTTGAAAAATAGTAAGTAATTAATCTACCAAGAAACGTAAAGTAATTGATGAATAAGCTATTACTTTCTTCACATGAACATTTGTAATATTTATATGAGTTTAGGAGATGTATAAAATAGAATCTTGCTTGATTTGAAGATGAACATCTTCTATAAGGGAAATATACAAAACATTAATTTTTTGCGAAATTTTAATATTATATACTAATATAGTATGGACCCCCCCCCCCCCCCCCGGATGTCAAATCCTGGTTCCGCCTCTGCATACCGTACCCTGTGTGAATATGTAATTCATTTATTTTAATTTTTATTATATTTATCAATCTGACCTTAATCTGAACCGTCAATTATTAATATTAATCTGCAACTGTCTGATTAAAAAATTTCTTTACAAACCCCTGAAGGGGTTAGATTGGGTTCCTCAATTTCTCAATTTCTCTCTCAGCCTCTCGTCTCTCTCACTCTCTCAGAATCAACCGTAGAAGGTAGAACACTAGAATCCAATCCATCCATCGATTCAATCCAATCAATCCATTGACTCATTCAATCATCCTCTCGATTCATTCCATCTCCCTTTCGACTCATTCCATCATCCATTGAACCCTAGAAGCTCAGAAAGGGTCAAAGGTAGAAACACAGAAAGAGTCGAACACAGAAACCCATAAAATTCATTGAAAGGTAATTGAGTAATGCCATGGTTTGCAATTTCACTTGTTTACAAAATATTGTTTTTTTTTTGTTCCAATTACCTAGATCCCTAGATGATGAAGAACATAAGGATGGCAGCTTATGATGATTCTATTAATGTTCAAATATGTGTTTGGATGTTTGTAGACTGATTCTAATGTTTAAGTATGCGTTTGGATGTTTGCAGGCTTGATGTCTTTCTAGAATTATGGACTTATGGTGATGTACTGGTGACTGGTTTGAGGCCCAATATCAAACTCGATTTACAGGCCCAACTGCACCGAACCGACCAATTAAATCGGTATACTGAGGATTTTTTGGCCGGTAGTGGTATGGTTTTTTGCGTACCAATATAAGTTGGTACGGTATATGGAATCGGCCCATAGGCTCCGGTACTGAACTGAGCCCAGCCCTAGCTTTCCCAAACTAGGTGGAGCATGCAATAAAATTAGTTAATTAGTAACAAAAAAAAAAATCTTTCTTCCACTAAGAAATAAACAAAATTTAATAAATAAAAGTAACAAAAACAAACCTAAAAAAAAAAACATTAAAGACATTTTGGGACAGAATATCACAATAGCACCCAATTTGTCCCCATAAGCATCAAACCTCGTCCAGCAGCCAAATCAACATCGAAGACGATAAGTAGGCAGAAGCTTAGAGTTAGGGAAACACGTTGACGGAATTCTCCGCCACCGTTTCCCTCAAGCCAACCAGAGGAGAAAAGAGAAGAGATTCTTACCCTCATAATAATAGATACAACACTATAGCCCATCCAAGTGAGCGACAACAGCCAAACCTCTCATACGAGAGTTGGTGAAGAAAACGCCATGAGTGTAAAAATAGTACCCTTGTTTGCTAAACTTGTGAAACATTATTGTATAACATAACTGGAATGACAAGTATCATAATCATATACCTCAGTAAATTATAGTGTGATTAAAATTTTGTAATATTAATTTATCAAGTGAAAATTCTACGGTACATCGATGTACCGATGTATGAACTAAACTTTGTTCCATACAGATGTAAACTAATTCAATACAAAAACAGAGTAGTACCAAACTAATAGACCAATGTATGAAGTCAATCTATCTTTTAATATAATTAGACTACTTAATATATCGATACATTAATATACTGTAGATGAACCTTATAAAAAACATATAATTTAGGTTGTCTCCATGTGTCAAGCCCTTGTTAAAGACTCAAGGTGAATGCATTTTATTTTTCAAAGAGGAGAAGTTATTTAGTATTTACATAAGAATTCCGTATTTCAATACATAATTTTAAACGTGGACACAGATTTGAGATCAAATGTTTAAGAATAAACACATGATCAAAATTTTTAAAGAGGAGAAGGTCTTTGGTATTTACAAAAGAATAACTCATTTAAAAAATAACTCATTTTAATACACCATTTAAAACATGGATACAGACCTGGAGTTAAATTTTTAAGAATAAATTTTACGTGATCATAAATTGTTCAGAGTGATGATAGGTCATTCAAAACATGTGTAAAATGAATACATTATAAGATAATTGATCACTTTATCTTATATTATCGCGTTTAAAGATTGCTATAGTTAATTCCTTTATTTCTAAATTGGATTCTATTATGGTTTTTTTTTTTTTTTATCAAACGGCTATAGTCTACAAAGCTTACATAAGAAAACCAAAACAGAAATAAAATGACTGCCCTATCCAAACTATAGCAAACTACTAAAGTCTCTGATGCGCTCGCAAATTTGCAAGCTTATACAAAAGTGATCAAACCTCGCCTTCTACGAAAGAAATATTCAACTAACCCTTGCTTGCCAGGCACGCAATTATGGTACAAACACTGATTAGAAACGTCATAGAAGACATATAGAAGCTTCACCACCTTCACATAGACTTGAAGGAAAGAAAGTTGCAATTAGAAAAGAGCTAGCTCCTTTCCTTTCGGATTGGAGCCTGATCCGCCACTTGAGGAAATCCTACTGGAGAAATTTCTTCACCATGAGAAGAGGTGAAATTCAAAGCAACTTGTATGTGAAGGCAGCAAAGCCAAAGATAAATGATATAGTGTTCAAGTTTCATATTGTAATATGTAGAAATAATTTTTGAGATTATTAAATAAATGAGTTGTTTCTAAGAAAAACAAAGATGGAATGTAAAAATATTCTTTCTTCATAATGCAACTGACATTTAGAAGTGTTGATTCACATTATCCAAATCATAAGGGCTGTTGCGTAATTTACTTATCAATAGAAACAATTCAAAAACAGAAGGAATCTGACCGCAAGGTATAAAACCTTGCGCATGAGCCTTGCATAGTATAGACCTCATCATTTAGCCCTTCGACCCTAAACCAGCCCGGCCCTTATATTAGGGCGGGCCGGCCCTACCTTTTCTCAAATAGGGTAGGGTAAGGGTAATGCAAATGAAGCCCGACCCTACCCCACGGCCCGACCCAATTGAGCCCGGCTCAGCCCTACCCTAAAATTTATATATTATTTTTATTATTTTCTATTACATAGGCTTTGTTTTCTTTAACTATTATTTTCCTTAATTGTTACACAACAATTAATATTGATAGATTTAGAGAGATAGTTAATTGAATATAACCATCTTAACTAAATTAATAAATGTTATAAGTTAATTTCTATATGTGTGTGTGTGTGTGTATATGTATTAAATATGATCAACAAAAAACAATGAGTTTTGTATTACCTATATAATCATTTAGCCACAATTTGAGGAAAAAATGCAATGTATTTTTTTTTTTTTGGTTATACAAAATAAGGCCCATTTTGGCCCTATTCGGAAGGCCGGCCCTAGTGAATCGGGCCTTTCAGGCAGGTAAGGGTTAGTATATTTAAGCCCCTGCCCGACTCTACCCGGTCCTAAATTTTGTTGACTTTGACTAGGCCCGGCCTTGCCCGACCCTAAGCCCTAAAATTTAGGGTGGGGCCGGCCCATGATGACCCCTTGCACAGTATCGCATGAGAATTTTAAAAAAAAGGCCTGCTAATGGTAATTTACGGGCTAAAAGTGTAGGTAGTGGTAATTTGCTAAGGGAAAATGGTCCGTACAATACCTGAACTTTGCCTCCTTATAAATTTTGGTACCTGAACTTTAAAAAATATCACTTCGGTACCTGAGGTTCTTTGCCATACCGAGGATTGGTATATATGGGCGTTAGCTCCGTTACTGAGCTTGCCAACTGCCAAATATATAGGGGTACTTTCATCAATTCATATATGAATTAATTTTTTTTTTCTGTAATCATTTTGTCTCTCTCTCTGTTCTTCTCATCTTCTTGTTCACTTCTTTTGAGGACATCGCAGCTACTTTGGAGGTGGTTGTAGAATGAAGCCATGCAATTGCACAAGCTCTGATTCGAGTCCTCCATTTCTTTTTGACTCACACTCACTCCAAAGCCTCAATTCTTCTTCTTCATTTTTGTTGAGAGCTTGGTTTTTGTTAGCAACTCAAATTCTGGAATGGCGAGTTGGCCGTCTCCATCGTCTCCACCGTCCTCTGGTTCCAACTATGACCACTCCCCCACTCAACCCACCTCGACCCGACCCACCAAAAATGCGGGCCTCTCTTGCCCCGATCTTGGCCTTCCTTGCCCTCCTAATCTACCCCTCTCCTCCACTGGGCTCACCTCCCCACCGCCGCCGCCACTTTTCTCTCTCTCCACAGAGCCTTCCCGCCGACCCACCACCAAGTCCAACTCGAATGCCGCCGCAGCCCATGCCCTCCACTGGCCTTCAAGAGGACATGGGACGCAATTCCATATTATTGCAATGAATGTTTCTGTCCCAATTTTAATTCAATGCAAGCAATTCAACTATTTTTTCCTGCATATCAAAACCTAATTTTATAAGGCTATTGCGTGTTCAGTGTTTGCAGTGGTGGTTCTGGGTTGTTCATTCATCTGGGTTTTAGACTTCTGGGTTAATATCCAATTTCAGGCTCATCTGATCCATCAACCAATAACCGGCTCTCTTGGTTAGCAACCACCTCTCTGTCCTCCATGACTGACCCAACAGTAAAGGCTCGTTTTTTCTAGGCCGAGATGACCCGTTTCTTCGAGCCGGGTTTATTGAAGGTTTGGGTGCACAAGAAGAATGGAAGAATGGGTTTGTGGGGTTGAAGATTTAAGGAGGATGTTTGTGGGTTTAGCAAAGCAAAATGGCCATAAATATGATTGAGTGTGGTGGTTTCGCTGAGAGGTAGATACCGGTGGGAATGGGAGAGAAGTTGCTCGAATAGGGACTTTACATAAACATTGAAGGGATTGTTTGGGGGGGGGGGGGGGAGGAAGAGATGGGTGCCCAGATCAGATTTGGATCCCATACAAATGATTAGAGAAAAAAATATTAATTCATATATGAATGGACGAAAGTACCCCTGTAAATTTGGTAGCTGGCAAGCTCCGTAACGAAGCTAACATCCATATGTACCAATCTTCGTTCGGGCAAAGAACCTCAGGTACCGAAGTGATATTTTTTTAAGTTCAGGTACCAAAATTTATAAGGAGGCAAAGTTCAGGTACTGTATAGACTATTTTCTCATTTACTAATGAATTTAGGAGTTTTGAGCCTTTAAAGTTTAAATGTGGTAGGTTGAACTAGTTGAAAAGTTGGGCATGTTTAATATATCTTTGTGGTCTCTCACCGTTAATTAGGTTGGATTAAACTGTCCTATGATTTCTTCAGATCCAAGTTATTTCCCATAGTTGTAATTTTCAAAAAGTGGTTTCATCCTATACTTACTCAAATGGGTTCCATATTTTTTAGATTTATATTTGAACTTTCTTTATTTCCCATCGATTATATGCTCCGAGGTATTGTTGAGCGAACAAAATAATTAGTGGTTTCATTCTATACTCATTCAAATGGGTTCTGTATTTTTGAGATTTATGTCTATCTTGAACTTTCTTTATTTCCCATCGATTATATGCTCCGAGGTATTATTGAGCGAACAAAATAGTTAGTCACCGTAGCTTTTTTATTAACAACTTGACAAAGCATCAGTACCTTTTCTACTTGAAAGTGAAAGCACTTTTCTAGAGTCCACCACCTTTTCTAAAAGATTAATATGCTTTGGGGCTCATGACCAAAAGTTTCAAGATATAAACAGATGAGATTGTCTGCAATCCATGAAGAAAATTGTCCACAGATAGACGTCGTTGCATCAGCAGTGAAATTGACAAAGTTAACTCGCATACGACAGGGAAGATGAAACTGTGATTGGAGTTGTTACCACAGGGGCTTTTAAGGGAGAAAGAGAAAAGTATGTTCAGTGGCGGACGCCTAGTGGGACGAGTATGGGCCACTGCCCCCAGTCAGCTTTTGACATTTGGCAACTGAGTTTTTTTATTTATAATATCAGCCATGTAACCCATGTTTCAATGTTTAATATATATATATATATATATATAGTATAATTGATATTGATACGTACGGTACCGTTTCACCAAATCTCTATCATTTATATGTAATTGTATATATGTAAAGGCTGATCCCAATTTCCAAACGACCCTAGACCTTTTCCTATTCTTTTTGTTCTACTGAGAATCCCCAAACAACCAAACTCAATACTTCCAGACTTCCAGTCTTCGATCGAGTCCGACTTCAACTCTTTGAATCTTCAATCCTTGCTCTTCTGCAATTCAGCCTTGAATTGATCATTGATGCATCTTGAAGGTTAGTTCTTCATCTTCTAGTTTATTTCCCAAATCAATGAATTTGTTGATTAGATTAAATTACTCTTTTTTATTAAAATTGCAGTTGTGAAAGATTAAAGATGGAGAGATTCTTTAAACGAACATCAAACAAGTTATCATGACCCATCATAGAGAGTGAAAGATCAAAACAGAGTCGTGTAGAAATTGATTCGGCTAATCTTCCTTCTGATCCTGGAGTAAGAACTAAAATTTCATATTATCATCCCAATCATATGGATCAAATTAGAAGAGAGTATCTGCTAAGAGGTCCTTGTCAACCTAGAAATTATCAGTTCTTCCAAACATAGTGAGGAGAAGGGAAACGAAGGTGTGTCTCTGATTGGTTTAATGACTTCCCTAATTGGTTAGAATATGGCATAGCCAAAGATGCTGCATTTTGTTTGTGCTGTTATTTGTTCAAATCAAATGTTGGTGAGCAAGGAGGAGGTGATTGTTTACTGGTATTGGTTTTTGAAATTGGAAGAAAAAAATAAAGATTGTGTTGTAAATGATAATGACTATTCATGCAATAGGTATTGCTTAATGTATGGGATTGACAGACTCGTAATGTATGCGATTGACAAACTTGTAATGTGCGATTGATTAGTATAGCTATTATGTATTGCCTTTTGTATACATGATGTAACCCTATATAAACCTCATGGTGAGATAAATACAATACAATTATCCAATTCTCTACAACAGATTGCATGATCATGTAGGGAAGCAGAATAGTGTCCACAATCAAGCATTGCAAAAATGTGAAGCTTTGGTGAATGAAAAGCAGCATATTCGAAACATTATTGATCAGAATGTACATCCATCCAGAACAGATTATCGAGTTTGACTAGGAGCATCAGTTGATTGCATTCGGTTTCTTCTAGGACAAGGCCTTGCCTTTCGTGGTCTTGACGAGTCAGAGAACTGATAGGAGCATTTTAATGCGACATTTTAAATGTTATTTCCTCATATTTACTTAGTTATTTCCTTAAATAAATCCTTCTTGTTTAGGAAAGTTTCCTTCTTTAGAAAGTTTCTATTTTTAGTAATTTTAATAAAAGTTTCTATTTTCTAGGTACCTTGGAATAAATGGAGCTGAAATGAAGAAATGGAGTTTTCCTGGTCCGATTAGGAATCTCAGTCAACGAAAGAATCCTGATGAGGCTAGGAAATCTGAAGGCATTAGGAGACCACATGATGACATGGGAGATATTTTGGGAGATTAAATCTGATTTTTGCATGGAAAATCAAGGAGATAACGTGGAGAATATCAAGGGAGAATTTTAAGGAAGAAAGGATTTAAAACAAGTCCAGATTCGTTCCTCAATTCCCTCAAGATATGTTGGCTGAAATTAGAGAATAAAATCTGCAATGTTAATGTGAAAATCAAGAGAAAATCAAGGGGAGAACATTAAGGATAAAGTCATGGAGAGATTTAAGGGAGAAAAGGTCCAAAATGAGTCCGGATACATTGTCTAGGTTCATGCCTAGATATTTGGCCGAAAATGGTGAATAAAATCAAATTAAATCTTGGGAAAATCAGCAATAATATATTTGGAAAGATTATGGATTTATTTTGGAGCTTTTTGATTGGTTGAGTGACATGGCAGAGTTGACGTGGCATTTATTCATTGGTTGGAGCTGTGTGGTGCAACCAGAAAATTCCTTAGAAATTAAATTCATGAAGCCTTGCCTTCCCCTATATAAACCCCCCTATGCTACACCACAAGACACACCTCTTCATTCAGAAAATTCTCTCCATAACGTCAAGCTTTCTCTCCATCCTCTAGTTTTAAGTCTCTGCGTCTTCAAGCAAAGAGAAGAAGAGAAGAAGAAGCCATGAAGCCTCCTAGCCGCTATCATCCATCTTGTCTAGTGAAGCTTTGGAGCCTTGCTTTCAAGATCCAACACCAACATCTCAAGCTTTCCACCATTCATCCTTCATGGTGTAATTCTGTCTTATTCCTTGTAACCTTTTTGGTTTTCTTTGTTTTGATTTCGTATGAACTTGATTTCTAGTTGACATAAACGTTAAGGGAAAAGTTTAAAGCCTATTTATAGGTTTTGAAATAAAGTTGTGATTTCTATATGTTGATTTATATGTTGCTTATGTGAGATTGCTTGATTGATTTTGGATTATAGAAAACTTTTATATGTATGTGTTCTTTGGTGGCCAACTTAGGATATATGCATGTAATTGGAGCTAGATTTAAGTAGTAAAGGCTTTGGACAAAAGTAGAAATCAATTAAGGAGGATTGCAAATAGATGAACTTTTTCATACTAGGTTGTGCACTTTGGTTGACATCTTTTCTTTGTTCTTCATGCATTGAATGTGTTCTTGAGTAGCTAGCTTTCTAGACTATGATTGCATGTTCAATAGGTTTAATTTAGGTGCTTTCACTTAGATTAAATATTGAAGGAAAGTAAAAAATGGGAAATCGTTTGCTTTCTAACTTTTCACATGGTCAACTTCTCTCTCATAACATAGAAAATCAACTATAGGAATTGTGATTGGATTTCATTCATATGGATGTGGTTTTGACCTTTGTTCCTTTCGTTCCACCCTTGTACATGTGTTTTTACTTTTTTCTTTATTTTATTTATTTAATTTTTAATTTTAATTCTAAATCCCCCATTTCCGATTACTTGTTTCTTTTGTATATAATTTTGTAAATATAATACTTTTTACTTTTTATTAATTATTTACTTGTTTTTGCAATGACAGGTGTACCCTCAATCCCCGGATTAGAACGATCCCTATTTATTATATACTAACGATGACATTTTATAGGGTTAAATTATATGCTTGCTTTGAGCATATCAAGAACTCAAGCAATCAAGATAACTTTCTTTAGCTTTTGCAATTTCTTGTTGATCACAATGATGAAGTGAGAGCTGTTGCATTTTAGAATGCTCCTTAAAATCTTGAATTGACATCACCTAGGATTCAAAAGGACATTGTTAATGCTGCTGCTGTTGAAACTACAAATGTTATTATGAGAAATATGAGTGATGCCTTTTTTTCTATCCTGGTTGATGAATCCCGGGATGTATATGTAAAGGAGAAAATGGTTGTTACCTTTCGTTATGTGGATAAAAATGGGTGTGTGATTGAATCTGTCATAGGCATTTAACAAGTAGCAAATGCTACTACTATCTCACTTAAGAAAGCTATTGATGCACTATTCTCTAAACATGGATTAAGCATATCTAGGCTATGTGGTCAAGGTTACGATGGTAGTAAATCAGATCCTTGGCTTTCAGATTGCCAAACATTCTGGATGATAAATGTTCCTCCACCAATGGTGATATGAACATTTTTTGCTACTTTCTTCATGGTGAGATGGCTCCCATCAAATGTAACACCAGTAGCAGCTTTTTTCTTATCTTCTTTCCAGAGTTCATATGGAATTGAAAATCTCTTTGCAACAGTGAATCCTGATCCATTATCTACAAAGGCATGTAGATGATATTTTTTGTGATCAGGGAATTTCAGTCCAATCTCTATGTAGTTGCGGTATCTACTAGTAGAGACGACTTTCGATTGTTGATGCTCATTTTTCTGAGCTTGTTCCTTTGGAATGAATGGTTTACATTCTTCTGGAACAATTTCTGGTGGTTCAACCAGTTCAATATCTTTATCGATGATTTCTTCCTTTTTCGAGGAAGATGGAGGAGAAGATTCCACAATTTTTTGGAACAGAGGAGTTTCTACCTCTTTTTCTTCTTCTTTTTCTTTTTGTTCAGAGAAATATTCTTCATATTCTTGTTCAACCAATTGTCTGACAAGGCCATTCTTGGTTTTTCTTCTTGCTTCAGCTATGAAGCATTCTTTGTGATAAGTCTTCTTAGACTCTGCACAAAACATAGGGAGACCATTCTTTTCGTGACATAAGCAGTAGTCAGAAACGAATGTACCAGGGTTCACCTGATAAGAAGACATTAAAGCTTCTGTCTTGCTTTCTTCCCAATTCTTGATTCTCAAGACATTCATTTGTCTGGATTCGAAGTACTCTACTTCAGAATCTGTCTCAGACTCAGATGAAGTTTCTCCTTCAGACCAGGCAGAATAGACTGACCTGTCGTCTTCTTCATCATCAGAATAGGCTATTTCGTAGCCTTTCATATTTGTCACTTCTACTATTTGCTCATATTCTTCAAAGAGAGCATTAGTAGATCTTTTACCCTTTTTCCGGACATTCATTGGCATAGTGCCCTTCAGCTTTACATAACGAACATCTGCAAGCTTTCTTGCTTGGTTGTTTATGCTGATGAGTATTCTTCTTTTTCTTGAAGAATTTCTTTTTAGGATCTTCATCCTGCTGTTTCTTGTAATTGGAACTTCTCTTTAATTTCCAATTCTTCTTCTGATTACTCTTTTTGAATTTTTTAGAGTCATATTTTTCTTTCTTCTTTCTGTGGAACTTGGATTCATGACATCCCCAATTTGTGGGCATATCCATTATTCCATAACAGAAATTTTCAACTCCTTTGGGTTGTTTCCTTGCCATCTTAGCTCTAAGATTGGCTTTGCATTGTTCTTTCAGTAATTGCCGGATTCTGTCGGCAATTCCTCCAACTGAAAATCTTTCAATTGATTTCTCAGCTATGCTTTCTCTCACAGCTGTTCTCCATGATTCAGAGAGTTTTCTGTGCAACAGATTAACTAGATTAGTATTCTCTAGTTCACCAATTGTATAGTAATATTCTTGAAATTCATTCAAGTATTCTTTGAAATATCTCATGTCACAGATTTTGAGAGCATAGATATTCGATTTTGCCGTTTCTTTGGCTTTTTCACTCAAATTTGAGAGATCTCCACATAACTGATCGTATAGTGGTACTGCAAAATCATACGGAGATTTCGAAGTCTTGATTTCTTCCAGCCACTCTTTTCCTCTGGCTGTCTCTTTAAAAGAGAAGTAATACTTCTTTGCCACTCCAGTGAGAGTAGTTTCAAAGTACATCTGAAGATCAAGAGCTTCAAATTTTCCAAGGGTAAGAGCAGAGGCCATCATCAGACTGTCTACCCATTGGTCAAGAGTTTTTCTCTTGTCTAGAGCTTTATCCAGATCTAGCCAAATTCCATAGTTGGAAATTGGTACTCTGGGTATCTTGTCCTCTGGGACAAATCTTTGAGAATTTCTTTCTCCATTTATGCCCGTAGGGGCCTTCTGTATAGGGAGTTTAATCTTTCCCTTTTCTCGAATGATGGAAGTTTTGGAGCTTTCTCCTTCTTCCATTTCAATATCCTGGCAGGGAAGGAGTTTTCTTTCCTTTCCTGGATTGAAAATTTTCATTTCTTCGATTAGTTTTTCTAATCGTTCAGGATTTTTGCAATTCTCAACTTCTTTATAAAGATCATAGAGCCTCTCAGCTCTGAACATCTGGACTGATCTGTTCAGGTCAGCTTCTAGTTCTTCTTCAGTAATAGGATCTTCAATAATGGATTTTATACCACTGACACTAGCTTCTCTAGTATTATAGCTTCTTCTGAGAAGATTTCTGTTTATCCTGAGATTCTCAGGACCGACATCACTTTTTCTGTGATTGTCAAAGTTTAGACTGATTTCTCCAGTCTTTCTACTTTCATAGATTTTAGCTTTTGCACTCTCTGCTGCTAGCTTCGGACCAGATAATTTCCATTCAATAGGAAAAGTTACTTCATTCCAAGTAACCTTGTGAATCTATTGTGAATGGTTCTTTTGACTGGTGAGGAATCTAGTAGTAAGACCATGGATGTTGGAGATCCGTGTCTTTGGCTCTACTGTAGTGCTCATCAGTTTATAGTATATTCTGTATACTATCGCCAATTCTTGCATATCATTTTTCATAGATATGCCATCTGTCTTGACTCTCAGTCGGAGACAGTGGGCTGCATCCTTCAAGCTGGTCGAGAAGTTGGGGAAGCAGTTGAAATATGCCACTTGATTGCACAGAGATTCTTCTAGTGTTCCCAGCAAACTAGCTTGAAAATCTGTCAGTCTGTTGTCTTGCATGACACATAGGACTGAGCAGTTGATGCCTTCTCTTGCCAAAAGCTTTATGCAGACTTGGGTTGCTCCAATGTGCATAAATTGATACTTCTTTGCTTGTGCTCTGGCAACTTCAGCTGGAGTGATCATCAAGAGATTTGTCTCTCCTGTTGTTGAGGGGGTTGTAAACTCAAGTAATTTGAAGTGATGGCTGTCCATCAGGTCAAATGTTCCCCTTTTGTAGATTTGTTTGAAATCTAGCTTTAGAATTGAGGCGTTTTTTACCTCATGCTCGATTTCATTATATTCGAATTCTTCAGCATTTAGGAGTTGTACTCCTTTCTTTTTCCTGAAGATGTTCATCATTTTGACATCTCGAGTTTCTTTCGGATTTTCATACCGAATACTAGTAGAACTAGTTAAAGGATCCAGAAAAATCATGTTTGGAACAAGATTTTTGTCTGGTCTTTCTAATGGTTTAAATCCATTAGCTTTCTTTTTTACTGTAGGCACTTTCTTGTCCTTCAGTATATTTTTCATAGAATCCAGCGTTTTTTGCTGTTCATTGATTTTTCTACTAACACTCGTTAGCTTTTCTTCTTCCGTTTTTGGAAGTTCTTTGATATAATCCAGTTTGTTTTCCAATCTTTCCAATTGGTGGATTATAGTAGGTAATTTTTCTAGATGATTTTGACATCTAGATAATTCTAGTAACAGCCTCTGATATTTCTCATCAGAGGAATTTAATAGAGAATTTAACTTCTCTAATAATAATTCTGACATTGTCCCCATTAAGGATGGGTTCTCCTTTGAGCTATTTTACAAGCTCTGATACCAGTGAGGTGCGGATCTAACCAATGCTCAAATAATCAAGAGGTTTTTGTTCCTCTTCAAAAACATATAAGAGATTATCAATTTCTTGTTCTATTTTATAGATTCTAGTCTGAAGTCTATAAATGATATCCCAATAGTTGAGTGATTCTCTATCAAGATTATGTCTATACGCTTTCAGCTTTCTCAATTTTTCTCTTTCCTTTTGTAATTCTTTGCTAGTGTTTTTACAGATAGCAACTAATTCAAGTCTGTCAATAATCAAAATTATGAATAATAAACGTACTGTTTACCTTTAGAATAGAGGATGAATTTTATCACATACTTCTGTTTGAATAACTTTTAAGAATGGGCTCACCACGTTTCATCAAATGTAAACAAAATATTATAAACTATGCAAAAGAGTTTACAGAAGGGTACTAAAGGTAAAAAAAAGTGATAAGTTGGGTGAGAAAGAAGGAAAGGGACAGAAGTCTGGGTGGAGAGGAACAAAAGTAATTTGTTGGGGGTTTTTGGGAAGTATTATGCTAAAATCAGGGTGTATGAGCATTAACCCTAAATTTAAATTTGTTATCGAACACATTGTAGGTAAGGGTTTGAAACACTTTTCTTTTCTTTTGCTTTAGTTCTTGAAAGAAGCACAAAAAAACATTCAAGACATATCAAATAAGTAAGTATAGCAAAAGAAAAAAAAGAAGAAGAAGTACTTACAACATATCTATACTATTATAAGGATAAAGGGGTTTGTTGCATAATTTAATCTAGTTTTGGTCGTATGATAAATGAAGTCTGCCTACTAATATCTTTTGACCTAGCCGCACGTGCGACCTAGGGTTTCCTCTTCTTCTTTTTGGAGATCAGCGTTATCTTCCATCCTTGTGCAAGGATATTCTAAGTTGGAATTGCAGAGGCATTTGCAATAACACTACTTTGAGGACTTTGCGTGATTTGATCGTGATAACTCATAATTTCATACATTTTTATACCCTTAAATATAAGATTCTAGGCTTAGTTCTTATCACTTTTGAGTCATTTACTTTGTGTTTTTGTTTTGTAGGTTAAATTGGAGAAAAGAAGGATTTGGAGCTTAAAATCAAACGCAGGATTGAAAGGGTGTTTGCTATCCTGAGTGTCCAGAATTGTCTCTGCTTTGCGTCAACTTCACAGATTAAACTGTACCTTCTCACAAGGAACTAGCAGGCGAGCCTTATACCATTGGAAAGATACGGATGTTAGCTTTCTGAGGAATTTTACGGAAGTGGATTCGCATTCTCATGGAGGAAGTTATGATGATTTAAGTGAACCTAGTTCGGGAAGGCAGATTCTGACGGATTTTCGGAATCTGACTTGTGAGGCCCAAGTCTGCTGTTCTTAGCACTTGAATGGAATAAGGCTGAACGTGTTTGACATATTTGGAGTAATTTCTTGCATTGACTTTAATAACCCTGCGTTCCTTTGGAGAGAAGAAAGCTATTCCAAGTTGGACTAGAAGACCGAAAAAGCCCAAGTCAAGTAGGATTGAAAAGAGAGATACAAGGCAGAAACCTAGGACGTTTTTGGAGACACAAGAGGAGGCATGGGAGCAGATTGAGACGCGACAAGAGCAAGAGGAGTCACCTCCATCTTTATTCCTCCTTCGCTATGTTTTTCTTAGTTATTTTTATTGTTTCTTTTTGCTAAACTTCTAAGCTAGGGCTGAGATGAAGCCCCTAGTATGACTATTCTATTTGTTTAGTTGGTTTGCTATTGAATTTCTGGATTTCTATGTTAAACTCTTAATCACCGTTTCAATAGAACTTTTATTCAAAATCTTTGCTCGGGATCAATAAGACCTAGGTTTTGTTTATGAGTTATTTGGTTGGAGAACATGATGCTTGATCAATGAGTAGATGTTTTCTAGGGTGCCAAAAGATAATTTAATCTTGTGATTAAAGAGTTGTGAATTGAGAATACAAGTGCTTGATCATAGCCGATATTCTTGTTTGCATGATTTCCTAGTTCTTTTGTGCTTAATGGAGTTGAACATGTTTGCTTGAACCTGATCATTAAGTGGAGTAAATTATAGTTTGGCTACTTGAGTTCTATACAGGATCAATAAGTTGGAATTCATAAGTTAGAAGAACTTTGGCATATGTCCGGGATCAATAAGGCTTATGTACTGGAATCATTAGCATAAAATCTAGGGAATTCTATGGTTGTCAGCTAGCAATAGAGTAGAAGTACTAGGTGGTGGATTCAAAGTCTTGGCATTCAACTCCCATATTCATCTCTTAATTCTTTTGTTTCTATTCTTAGTTGTTTAGTTATAATTTCAATCATCACAATCTTCCCAAATGTTTGTTTATTTTTGTGTTCAATTGGTTATTTGAGTTAGAATCAATTTGAGTTTCAATCCTTGTTGGAACGACCTCGTGCTTGCACTAACTATACTACAATCGATTCGTGCGCTTGCGAGTAATCATTTAAAACACAACAGATCGCTCAAAATCAACCTTAAATAGTCTTCTTTTGTGAGACAAAGATCAGTCAGATTGGGAATTTTAAGGCCCTGCATCGTGAATTAGGGTTTGCGCACTACAAGGAGATCCTGAGTGATGGACAGTCTGGGGGTTTGGGTTTCTTTTGGACAAAGGATATTACGGTGCAAGTACGTACCTTCTTGGCACATCATATAGATTTAGAGGTTAGTTCTGGACCTGGTGAACCGTGTTGGAGGCTTACAGGCTTCTATGGCTATGCCAGAACTTGTGAGCGTGACCTATCCTGGCAATTTATCAGAGATCTATGTGATTTTGATTCTCTTCCTTGGGTTATCATTGAGGATTTTAATGAAATTTTGAACAATGGAGAGAAAACTAGAGGTCCAATCCGTCCTAAAAGACAAATGCGTGGCTTTAGGGAGGCCTTGAGTTATAGTGAGTTGATTGATTTAGGGTTCCAGGGTGCTAAAATGACTTGGTGGAACTCTGAGACTCAACTCCGGTTGGATCGAGTGGTGGCTACGGCAAGTTGGAGTGATGTTTTTGGATTTTCTAGGGTTAAGCATCTTGCTCCTAGTGATTATAATCACACACCCATTTTGCTGCAAGCTAGCAGTGTGTCGTTGCCAAAGAGACCAAGAAGACATAGATTCAAATTTGAATCTTTTTGGCTCTAGCATGAGGAGTGTGATCCTTTAGTGCTAGAGAAGTGGCTAACTGATTTTGAAGGAGTCCCAATGTTTTCTTTGACTAGAAAGATCGTGTGTACAAGGTGTTCCCTGGAATCTTGGCAGCAACAAACCTTCAGATTTCGACAGCAACAAATGATTGAAGTTTGAGGGCGATTGGAATTCTTTATGGGAGAGCAGTTGACAGTGGAACTCCATGAAGAAAAGAAAACTCGTATGGCTTCACTGTAAGACCTGTTATCATAAGAAGAAGACTTTTGGAAACAACGAGCTAATTAAGGTAATATGGTTGCAAGAAGGTGACCAAAATAGTGGTTTTTTTTCATTGAAAAGCAGCGAATAGAAAGAGGAAAAATGCTTTTTTGGGTTTGTTTGATGCTGATGGAATTTGGAGAGATGATGATGATGGTATGGAAAGTGGGGTGACTTCTTACTTTTCGAAAATGTTTACTTCCTCAGCTCTAAATAATGAGGCGATGGATCTCACTCTGGCTGCAATCCAGCCTTGTGTTACTGTTGAGATGAACAAACAATTGTGTGAGCAATACACAGAGAAGGAGGTGCGATGTGCTTTATTCCAAATGTATCCGACTAAGTCCCCTGGACCTGACGGTATGCCACCTTTAGTTTTCCAACACTATTGGGATTCTATTGGTAAAGATGTGACTGCTGCTGTTCAAAGATTTTTGCATACAAGATTATTACTTAAACAAATAAACTTCACGCATGTTTGTTTGATTCCCAAAGTGAAAAATCTAGAGACTATGGGGGATTTGCGACCGATTGCTCTTTGTAACGTAATCTACAAGTTATGTTCTAAGGTAATTGCTAACAAATTGAAGGTGTTTTTGTGTTCTCTTATCTCTCCCTTTCAAAGTGCATTTGTGCCAGGAAGATTGATTACAGACAATATTTTAGTGGCAAATGAAGTCGCTCACTTTGTGCATAACAAGAGGGCAGGTCAGGATGGGTACATGGCTCTGAAATTAGATCTTAGTAAGGCTTATGATCGAATGGAATGGGCTTTTTTACTCAAAGTGTTGGTGCGGTTTGGTTTTGCACAGACTTGGATTGATGTTGTTATGTAGTGTGTTACCTTAGTGAGGCATTCCTTTCTGGTCTGGGGTAGACCTAGAGGCTATGTGATTCCTTCTAGGGGTTTGAGGCAAGGTGATCTTTTTTCCCCTTATTTATTTCTATTTGGCGCGGAGGGCTTCTCTACATTGCTGCAACAGAAACAGCGTTTGGGATTGCTTCCTGGTATTTCTATTTGCCAGAATGCCCGAATCATCTGTTATTTGTAGATGATAGTATGCTTTATGCGCAAGCTACCCCTGAGGCCTGCTTTCATATTAAAGAGGTGATCAAAGTGTATGGAAGAGCTTCTGGTTAAGTGGTGAATTTCAGCAAGAGTTCAGTTGCGTTTAGTAAAAATGTTGGAGAGCCAACTCAAGGTTCAATGGCTCATTTGCTTGGTGTAGTGATTGTGGAATCACATGAAAGGTATCTTGGCTTGCCTACATACATGGGACGTAAGAAAACTGCTACATTTGAATATATCAAGGAGAGACTTGGGAAGAAGCTGAAACTTTGGCAAGGAAAATTGCTCAGCGGTGCTGGGAAGGATATTTTACTTCGAGTTGTCACTCAGGCTCTTCCTAATTATGATATGAGTGTGTTCCAACTTACAAAAAAAATTTGTGAGGACCTTGAGCAAATGTGTGCAAGGTTTTGGTGGGGAAGTTCCTTCGATAAACGCAAAATCCATTTGAAGAAGTGGGATGATTTGTGTCATGCTAAAGAAGTAGGTGGACTGGGGTTCAGAACCTTATTTGAATTTAATATGTCTATGCTTGCCAAGCAAGCTTGGAGGGTGATTTCAAACCCTGAGTCTTTGGTGGCACAGTTGTATAAAGCACGTTATTATCCATATGGCAATTTTTGGAATGTTAATGCGCATGCTACACCTTCTTACTCTTGGCGTAGTATATTTGCTATAAGGGAGTTTATTCAAACTGGTGCTTTTTGGCAGGTAGGGACTAGACATAATGTTTCTGTATGGAACTATGCTTGGATACCCAAGCTACCTTCTCATAAACCTCAGGTTGCTTTAGTGAGTCAACCAGATGTACAGACGGTGAATGAACTGATTATACCTCCCAATAATTTGGATGAGCACAAGGTACGCTCCATCTTTGTTCCGGATGCTGCAGCTATCTTTCTATTCCCTTGAGTACTAGGCAACCCGAAGATAGACTGACATGGCATTTGGACAAAAAAGGTATGTTTACTGTCAAATTAGCTTATCGTTCTGCTTTTTCAAGAAAGGCTTCTACTCTTCCACCTTCTGTTGTTGCAAATCAGAGAGTCTGGAAAAAAATCTGGAATGCTAAGACACCTAGTTCTGCTAAGGTCACTGCTTGGAAAATTTGTCATAACATTTTACCCACTATGGATCGATTAGCTTCTAGACATGTGGAATTGGAGTCTCAAGTTTGCGTGTTGTGCAATGTTGAAACTGAAACTATTATTCATATATGCCGTAACTGTACTTTTACAAGGGGTGTCGTTAGCTCTAATGCCAGCATAATGGGGTGTTGTTTGGGGTCTGCTATTGATGAGTTGGATGCCTTGAGTTGGTTACATTATTGCTCTGACAAATTATCTAAGACTACTTTTACTCAGCTGTTATTTTTGATTTGGGGAATATGGAATGAAAGGAATGCTAGAGTATGGGGGGCCATAAAATCACCTCAGCTTATGATATAGCTCTCATGTCTACTAGCAGACTCATTAATTTTATTTTTCACAACTCCAAGGTGCAATGAGTTCAAGGTGTGGGACGACATATGAAATGGAAGGCACCTCCTCAAGGTTGGGTGAAGTTGAATTTTGATGGGGCCTATATTGTTGGGACTGGACGAGCTGCTGTGGGTTTTTTGGTTAGGGATGCACATGGCACTTTCTTAAGGGGTGTTGGTAAAATAGTACATCATGTTCAATCAGCTGAACATACTGAGCTTTTGGCTTGTAAGGAAGTAGTTTCGAATTCTTTTGCGGTGGAGCAAGCTTTACAGCCTATTATTTTTGAGACAGACTGCTTGGTCTTGCAGCAGCAGTTGGCTCATAGAGATGTTCAAAACACATCAATGCTTGGGAGAGTTTATGATGATGTCACTGTTGAGTTACAAATCAGGACCAGTTCAAGATTGGTTTATACTAGGAGGGAAGCAAATAAAGCTGCGCATACTCTAGCAGCTTATGCTGCTGCACAAAACTAGAATTTCTTTTTTTCTTCTAGTCCTTCTTTTATTCAATATGTAATTGATGCTGAAAAGCATGATGTACCCTTAGTTTGTTTTTGGTTATCAATAAAGTATAACCTTATTCAACTCAAAAAAAGGATAAAAGGGTTTGTTAGCCAAAATAAAAAAATTTGACAGAAATGAGCCCAAAAGATTAAAAAACTTTGATAATTAATTGAATCACAAGGATAATTATGACAATTACAAATTACATTTTTATTAAGAAAAATAAACCAAAAATAAGATTCCTACAACCCACTTTTCTCTCCCACTAACTTTTATAGATCTTCTTCTTTGAAACTTTGTTGAGCTTATAATTAGTTAGTCTTTTCTTGCTAAATAATTCTCTACATGTTAGGGAACTACGCATTTTGTGTTCGTACCGTGCTTATTTATTGTGTGTTACATAGTTTATAGGGTTTCTTGAATAAGTGACCATGGTTACCGTTAAATGATCGGACCTAATCTATGTATCGTTGTGGTTTACCACGACCTCTTTATCTACTCATAAATGGTAGATGGAGGATATGCAATAGTCCTTTTTGGCATGAATATTAATATATCGACATGATATTTTCAAAAAAAATAAAAATTTCTATAGCTGTTTTTTTTTCATTATCTTTAAAAAAAAAATTACTTACACATGCAGAGCATGTGTGGAGGAAGACTAATCTATACTATTATTAAGAGAAGAGAGCTTGCTCTCCAAAACTGAATTTTTTTACCAATTTAACCTTTATATATTAAAAAACTATGAAATATAATTAATCAATAAAGATAATATAGTAAATTGAAAAATAGAAGAAAAAAACTAAAAAACCAGAAAATGTGGTAATTGTACTGGGAAGTTTTATGTTTCTGTCTCAACCCATGTAAGAGACATATAGTGACCATGCACGCTCAACAATCTTAATTGATGAAGAAATTTTAGCATTCATGCACGTTCTTATACAAGGTTATATTTTACGGCGGATTGCCCAAATGAAAGCCCTCATTTCGGATGGATTAACCCCCAGGTCAAAGTAAAACAACACTGAGAATTCTAGAGAGAGAGGCACCCTCTTCTCTCTAGAGTTTTCAACTCACCCATTCACATTGAGAGTCCACCAACAACACAGATCTCTCCACCCACCTCCAGCTTCATCCTCCCTCTTCACCTTTCCACCGTCACTCATCAGTATCAGCCCTTTAAACACCCTCTGTGTTGATTTACACCCTTTGTGATGTTTTTGTACTAGCTATGTTCAGATCTAGAGGACCTTATTCCTCCTTGCTTGTTTTCTCATCTTTTCTTAATCAATCTATCCCAAATTTTTCCAGATCTGACTTTATCCTCCATGAACTCTTCCACCCAACACCTCATATTATCACTCCTCCCTTTACCAGTGAGTTCTTCCATGAAAGTTTTCATGGCTGCTGCTCAAAAGTGAAAATCGTTGACCTAGGTGAGTATGGGTGCTCACGCACAGGTTTCAATACCATCATTCTCCATTGTTACAATCCTTTGCTTTTCGATCTTGTCCTACTTTGGTGGCCTCGGCTCTTTCATGGATGGCGCATCACTGGTGGAGAAGAGGAAGGTGCTTCCAGGTGTGGTTTCAGACTATCCAACCCATGTCTCAGATCTGCTCATTAGGGTTTTTTGATTATGGAGTTACTCGGCAACTTGGTGCTGCTTCGTGCGGCTTGTATCGACTTCGCGCGGTTTCTGTCGGCTACGAGAGGCTTCGTGCGGCTTTTGTCAGCTACATGCAATTTTGTTTTTTTATAGATGTTATCTTCAGGTTTAATTCCCTCTTCTTACTAGCTCTATGTAGCTCAGTTTGGAAATTAAATTTCCTTTGTTATTTTTGTTCTGTATGGCTGTGTCCATCAGAATCGGTATCCTGTTAGTTTTATCATGCCTACTGGGTGGCTAATTAATCCCCTATGTTCCAAAAAAGGGTCATTGACCAAAATCCCCAAAATAAGCTACAGTTATCCCACTTACCCCAACAAGGAATTTTTATTCCCACCTACCCTATTTAAAGTAAAATGACTATTTTGCCCTTAAAGTAATTAATTAATTACATTTGCCACACTCTCTCCACACGATCTGCTCTCTCTCTCTCTCTCTCTCTCTTATCTCTTTCTCTCTCTGCTCAGAAAGACGGCGCCGAAAGATTCATCGACGGTAGAAACAGAAACTCGGCGAGTTTGATGGGCCGCCGGAATTGTGAGCTCGGAGAGTTGTGGTTTTCCGTCTCCGATTCCAAGCATCGTTGCTACGCGAAGAAGAACCAAGCTCCATCGATGATGCTTGGCCTCTGGAAGGACTTTCAGGCCAAGCTCCACCACAAGGTCTACAGATTCTCAATGTCGCCGGTAACCGCCTCTCCAACGAAATCAAAACCATAGCTCATCTCCGGCTAGATTTGGCACTCGAGCTCGACCTCCGCTTGTAGTCTCGTTGGCGCGGGTGTTCAGCCCAGTGGTTCGAGCAGTCGAAGGTGCTACGATCACTTTGGTAGCAAACCTGCAGACGGTTGCTACAGTTGAAGGTGAGAGAGATAGAGAAAGATAGGTGGGTGCCCGATCTTTTTTTTTTTTTTTAAGTAATGGGACAAAAATAGAGGGGGAAAAAAAGGTTTTGAATGTCTATTGAGGGGCAATAGACGTCTATTGGGGGGCAGTAGACGTTTTGAATTGATGTAATCTCCTCGTTTTTTTCTTTAATCAAAGTTTTATTTATCTAATTTTAAGAAATAGATTGGTATTAGGGGGCAATAGACACTATTGGGGGGCAATACAGGTTTATTCAGAGGGCAATAAACCTCTCCGACCCCATATGAGATCTACAACAACCTCTTTGGAGACTTTCGGCGAGGTTTCATAAACCTCTATTGCCCCCCAATAGACGACCTATTGCCCCCCCCAATAGTCGTCTATTGGGGGGCAATACATGGCTGATAGTCATCTATTGGGGGGCAATAGACTATCGGGGCAATAGAGGTCTATTGGGGGGCAATAGATGTCTATTGGGGGCAAAAAAAACCTTTCTGGTGAGAATTTCACCAAAATTCGGTGACAGGAATCCGACAAAGGTTGGCCGGATTCCGGCGGCCAGTGACCGGTGACGGGGTTCCGGCGAAGTCTCCTATGGTTTCTCTCTCTCTCTCTAAGTTTTAAAGGGGTGAGGGTAAAATGGTATTAAAAAAAATTAAAAAACAAAAAAAAAATCTTAATGGGGTATTAGGGAAGACCTCCTTAAAGTGTTTTCGGTATGAGGGAATTAAAAAAACTCAATGGGGTAAGTGGAAAAAAAATCTCTAAAAATGAGGTAAATGGACAAAAACCCTCCAAAAAAAAAACCCCAGGTCATGGCTACGTAGGCAAGCAGAGCTCAGCATTTGCATTAAGATTCAAAATCGCTTTTGTCTTTGTCTGTCGTTCTGTACGTAACCACTAACCCCAGTAGTTTGACCATGATGTGTGCGTGGAAGACAAAGGTAAATTTGTCATTGTGGGACTAAACTCATAGAAGTTCTTATACAATGTTATATTTTTACATTAATATGAGACAACAATACACACATTCTCACATTAATGTCGGCTAAAATCTTCCACTACATCCAATCTAATTAAAAGGATTATATAAGCTTTATTTATCATTATTGTAATAATATATATATATATATATATATTATTAAAATAATGATAAATAAAGCTTATATATATATATATATATATATATAAAGCTTATACGGGCTGAATCAGAGGCGGACGTCCGCAAAGATGCAAAAGTGTGGACGTCGCTCAAAACGGCTTGGGGGGAACAGATGGTGGCGCTGATCTTGCTGGTACCGAACCAGGCCTCCATCTTGAGATTCTTCTTGTCAATGGGCTTCTCAGGGACGAGTTCAAAGTCCAAATTGGTATGCTTGGAGTTTCTGTTGAACTTCCTGCGCAGACCTGCGACTTCGATCACATTGGCCTTCACCTTGATGGTGATGCCGTCCGATGTGTCCCTAGTATCCGAGGACAGAATTAGAGCCGCCATCTATGTCGCCTCGAGCCTCCACGAGCCGCATCCGCACTTTTGCATCAAGTGCGGACGTTTGCTTCTGACTCTATCGGTATATATAGTCTTTCTATACTAAGAACCTCATTAGATTTTAAAATCTAAGGATTTCCTTGAATAAACTCACTTTTCGATCGCATATCCACATCTTAATCGTTCAATTTTTAGGTATATATGACTAGATCATCTTTGCAAATTTTCAGCCAAATTGATAATCATTAGGCATTCAAAACTGTAATTTATAATTATAAACACGAACGGTTCAGGTTGGACAGATTCGGTTCGTTCATTGATTTAATCTAGTTCGATACCATTTATTTGGCTCAAAATTTGTAAAAGTGATCTATACATTAGAACCTAAAAACTGAACGGTCGAGATGTCGATATGAGATCTAAAAGTGAGTCTATTCAAGGAAATCCGTAGATTTTAAAATATAAGGAGGTCCTTAGCATAGAAAGATTGTATGTATATATATATGTGTGTGTGTGTGTGCGCGCGCACGCTATTTTAAGAGATTCCTTGTGAGACCCACTTTTCGATCTTATTTTGGCATCTCGAACGTTCATTTTTTAGATCCAAATGTATAGATCATTTATGTAAATTTTCAGCCAAATTGATGATCGTTAAGGTATCAAACTAGATTAAATCAATGGATGAACCGAATATGTCAAACCTGAACTGTTCGTGTATATATTTGTAAATCACAGTTATGAATGCCTTAATTATTATTAATTTGGCTGAAAATTTGCAGAGATAATCTAATCATATATACCCAAAAACTGAACGGTTAAGATGTAAATATATGATCGAAAAATGGGTCTAATGAGTAATCCCTTAAAATGGCCAAAAAAAAAGGATCTCTCACTAGAAGGACTTTGTGTGTGTGTGTGTAATCAAGTTTGAATAAAAACTCTCCTAGGGAAAATTGGTGAACTATACAATAATATATATGGTTTGTCGTACTAATAAATCTCGAGATTTTTCAAATAACAGTTCGTATTTAAAGACAAAAAAATACCTAAGTTGTGATTTGTGAATAATATCTATTAAATTATGCATTCTTCTCACTTATCTTTATAATAAATAACTAAACAATAGTGTCAAAAAAAAATATAATCACATCCTGCCACATTAATTATTTTTTGGATATTCTTCAATGCCCTGTTGCTCGATCTTGTGTCATCACATATACGAGGATAGTTCAGTAGTTAAATAAGGTATTCAATAAAGGTTTTTTTGTCCATTTATCTCACTTACCTCATTAAGTTTTTTTAATTTCTCCTTACCTATAAAAACTCTAATAAGGTCTTCCCTAATACTTAATTTAAGTTTTTTTCTTTTTTTTGAGACTATTTTACCCTGACCCCTTTGTTACATATATATATATATATATATATATATATATATGGATGGTACGGATTTCCAGTTTTGACCCACTTTTTTATCATATTTTCACATCTTAACCGTTCCGTTTTTAGGCCCTAATGTATAAATCACCTATGCAAAATTTCAGCCAAATTGGTGATCGTTAAGGCATCCAAAATGTAATTTACACAAACGAACCGAATCTGCAGAACCAGAACCGTTCGTATACATTGTTGTAAATTGCAGTTTTGGATGCCTTAACGATAAGCAATTTGGCTGAAATTTTGCAGAGGTGATCTATACATTAGGACCTAAAAACTGAACTGTTAAGATGTGAAAATATGATCGAAAAGTGGGTCAAAACCTAAAATCCGTTCCTAAGAAAAACTGCTGACGTCCGCAGTGGAGAAGCGCTGTGTGTGTGTGTGTGTGTGTGTGTGTGTGTGTGTAAAGAGAGAGAGAGAGATAGAAGCCATAGAAGACTCCACCAGAGTCCTGTCACCGGCCACCGGATTCCGACCAATGATCTCCCGATTCTGGTCACTGGTCACTGGCTACAGGGCACTGGCCAGTGGACTTCTCAGAAAACCTCGCTGGAGGTCCCCAAAGAGGTCGTCGGAGATCTCATACGTCGCCAGAAAGGTTTATTACCCCCAAATAGACCTTTATTGCCCCTAAATAAACTTTTATTGCCCCCAAAGAGGTTGTTGGAGATCTCATAGGGGCCGGAGAGGTTTATTGTCCCCCAATAGACATTTCGGTCGCCAAAATGGGAACTAATCTGTCTAAAATTAGAAGAATAAAACTTTGATTAAGGAAAAAACGAAGAGATTATATCAATTCAAAACATTTATTGCCTCCCAATAGACCTCTATTGTCCCCCGATAAAACTTTTTTTTTTCTTTTTTTTTTCTTGTAGGCCTTATGCCCCCATTTATAAAAAAAAAAAAGTCATTTGGGCACCCAAAAAATGTTCTGGGCACCGAATTGGAGCAAATGCTCAAAACTCAGTTCGGGATCAATTTCCTCATTCCTCAGCTGGCATATATTGTGCAGCACACAGCAAGCCCCAAGAACCACAGGCAAGTCCTGGAGCTTCACCTTCATCCTCTTATGCAAGCACAACCATCTCCACCTTACGACGCCATTTGGATCTTCTCCAGGTCAGGTCGCGATATTGCTCTCCACCATGAGTCCATCAACGACATCCAATGAGTCGTGGCTAGCAAATACGAGCACATCCAATGAGTTATTGGACAGATCGGTGAAGTCAACATACTAGAGCGCATTGCCGGAGCAGTTCACGCCATCGAGCTTGGGGATGGAGCGGTCGGTGTCCAAAACGACGCCGTTCTCGTCGAGCTTGGGGAAGATGAAGAGGGAAGTGCAGGTTGGAGGATGAGAGAGAGAGCCCAGATGGCGAAGCTGCCACCTCGCTCAACCCCACCGTCGCCATTCTGAAACCGGCTTTCCTTAGGTCGGTGGAGTCTTTGAGATTGCGCCATAGGAGGAGCCGCCTTTTGGGGAGAGAGAGAGAGAGAAAATCGGAGGGCAAGGAGAGACAGATTGATGGCATGAATGTAATTCATTAATTACGTCTAGGGCAAAGTTGTCATTTTACTTTAAATCAGGTAATTGAGAATAAAAAATCTGTTGCTGAGGTAAAGTGAAATAATTTTAACTTATTTTAGAGCTTTGAGTCAAGACCCCTATAATAAAATAACGTACGCATGATCTATAGGCATAGTAGCATAATGCGATGATGTAATATAACAAAAGGAATGAGCATAATAAATTTGAAATTTTGCTTTTAAGACTCTTATTTTCCAGACAAAAAGGCAAGGCCCCCAAGCAGTAGAAAAAAAAAAGATATGAGTCAATCCTTATGAATGACAGAACATGTCTAAAAATCATGACATGAAAACTAACCAAATCAAGAGAACTTAAAGATTGTGATCATTAAGCAGACGAGTTTGAGGACCTTCACAACCTACTGCTCAGGGGCCCCTAATCAAAGAGATCTAGCTTTCCAGCCTTTCCTTTTCAATTCGATTTCGAAAGCCGAAAGCAGATCACATAATATTGCTGCGATGGTCAATCACATTGAAGGCTTGTTCCCCCTGAAACAGATAATTAATGTATTGGGAAACTAATTTAACTCATTTTCATGGTGAAATGTTTTTCATTTTCCCTTCGTCTCCTGGAGGCATTTTCCTTACTGTTGGTAGGGTACAGTGTTCTTTGCTAACATTTAAGGTCATTTATTTGTCTAGCTAATTTCAACCGACGGCCACCCACATCTTATATAATTAAGCTAATTTTAAAGAAGAATGGTTAAATTTTTGAACTACCTATTTTACCTATAGTTCATTAAAAACTCTATAATTTATAATCTAACACATAAAGGATGTATTGGTAATTGAAAATATTGGAAGAAAAAAAAAGAAGAAGCAAAACCTAACGTGGGAGGTGAGAGTGAGGGAGTGGGATAGCATTGTCCAAGGAGTGGGATTTATAACTGCAATAGTCCAAAGAAAAAAAAAATATTTCTACAAAATATTACTAACAAAAAAAAACTAAAAATATTAATTTATGCATGCAAATTAAAAATTAATTAGGATAAAATAGGAAACAACATCTCTAATATAAATTGAGAAATTTCCCCAAATATAGGATTGGATGTTTGTATACATGATTTACAATTTTGTTTTTTAAGAAAATAAGCAAATTGACATGTGCAGAGCACATGTTAAGAGGCTAGTATTACTCGAGGGAAAACAGGTAGTGAATGTCGGTTATCTTTTGTTGAAGTCTTTTATCGTTGGATATAAATATATAAAAAGGAGCTAATACGAAATCTTTTCAAGTTTGTTCATAACTTCAAATCAGGGCCGGTCCTGGCATTTTGAAGGCTTGAGGCAAATAATTAAAATGTGGCCTCACATAAAAAAACCATATAATCGAACAAATTTATATATATATATATATATATATATATATATAAATTAAACCCCTACATTAATAGTAATGCAAAAAAAAAAAAAAAGGTGTTCAATTCCAAAATAATTTTTCTTTTAGAAGGTGAAAAAATAAAAAAGAACAGAATATAATATATTCTTTACTAAAGAAACCAATGAAAAACAAATGGCAAATACATTAGTATTCAATTTCAGAATATTCTTTCCATAGAAGCTAGAAAAAGAAGGAACAAAAGAAGTTTAATTGCAAAGAAACTAATTAAGAAAAAGAAAAGGACAAAAAAGTGCAATTAAACTAATTAAGAAAAGAAAAAGACAAAAAAGAGGCCACTATGCTTCGAACCTTAGTGCTGCCAGCAACAGCAAATCTATGTTGCCGCTGCAGTAGCGTGGCCATATTGTAGAGTATACGCAAAAGACAATTATAATTATACAATGAATATATGTAAAATTAAAAAAAAAAAAAAAAAACTTGGCGGAGGCCCCCAGGAGAGTGGTGGCCTGAGGCGACTGCCTCAGGCAGCAGCCCTCAGGGTAGGCTCTGCTTCAAATACGGTTAACCAATATGTTAACAAGTTGATTATGATAAATTAAACTAGTCTATATGGACAGCTTAGCTTTCATAAGCAGACATTGTCTTGAAGTGGCATGAATATCTTTTCCTAGAACATCTTTTCATCTTGTTAGATTTTTTTTTCTTCGAAAGGAGTGACATAGTTAGTATTAGGGCTGTCACGCAGTCATTTCGAATCGGTTATAAGCCTTACCAACTTTAAAACTAAAGCTTTCATTTTCAAAATAGAGTTATCGATTACCGACCAAAATTTTCGGTATTTAATCATAACTACCACTACTAGCAAAACAACAATTACCCACGGATTTTAATCTGTGGGTAATAAGACTTTTACACACGGATATCAGTGTGTGATAGCCTTTACGCACAGTGCACGCACAGATTAGTGTTACCGTGCGGTTTGGAGGGGGGGTAATTAATGCTCATCTCACACGGATTATGTTGTCCGTATGAAATACTAACGTGGGCCCCACTATAATTCTATAAATCTAAATTACCGGAATGGAAAGCAATCCGTGTGAACAACTCTATTTCACACGGATTTCTGTGCGAAATGTATAAACTGTATTTCACACGGAATTCTGTGTGAAACTATATTACACACGGATTACTGTGGCTAATGGGTATAGTGTATTTCACACGGAATTATGTGTGAGAATATATTACACACGGATTTCTGTGGCTAATGGGTATACTCTATTTCACACTGATTTCTGTGTCAAAACCATTATTGACACTGATTTCAGTGTGAAATATGTATAATCTAACTCACACTGATTTCAGTGTGTAAAAGTGACAGTATTTAAAAAAAATAATTACTAATTAATCTGCAACCTAAATATTTTTAGTTTTCTACAATAAATATACTTCAAATATAATGAACAAATCCACAACTTAATCAAAAATATTAAAACTTTACATTCATAGCAAGATGTTCTTTACATTTGTAGCAAAATACATTTCATTTATTCTTGGATTACAAAAACAAGGGAGTTTTGAAGAATACATTGTTGTTTAAGGTGGAATATCACTAAGATTTTCCCCCTTTAACAACATAATCCTTGTCCAAGAATAATTTTCATCAAAATACTTTGAGAACTAACTCAAAGTAGGCAATAACATAACCATCAAACTAGATAATGGTTGGTGAAACTAACCCTTTCAATTCAGCTGCGATTCTTGCACAGTTTGAGGCATTTCAGGTCTATACACATCCTCGATAGGTGGGGTTGGAATCGCTGGTCTATTGCATTGTGGTTGGACTGCTGCAAGCTGTGTCATTGGGATTTCAATTCAGTTACTGTTGTTTATTCACACGGATTTATGTGTGTAGTCTCCTTTTTGGCTTTTCACACGGATTACTCATCCGTGTGTATTACTCATTTCACACAGAAATCTGTGTCAAATACTTATTGTAACGAAAATCCGTCCATCCATAATTCACATAACATAAAAAATTAATAATTTCGAAATAAACTAATTTATAATACGCACAGAAATCCGTGGGAATTTTTTTTCACACAGATATCCGTGTGAATATGTTTTAGTTTTTACACAGGTATCTGTGACTATTGTTTATTTACACGGATTTCCGTTGATATTGTTATTGTATAAATTATTGTGGGCCCCATTATGCTCATTTCACACGGATTTCTGTCAGTATTTCTATTTCACACGGATATCTGTGGCTTTTAACTACAGTAAATCCGTGTGTGTTGTTATTTTGCTAGTAGTGTACCAAATTCGATATGTTGGTTTTCGATATGGCAACCTACAAGTAGTTCTTTGTAATATAAATTATATTCAAGTATTTCGGTCTTATGTACATATAGTCATTTAAAAAAAAACTAATTATTTAACGATCTTTTATAAAGTTACTTAAAATATATGTACCATGCATTAATGTAGTATCAGTAATAATGTTAATATTATTATGAAAAAAAATGTTTGTATTTTTTTTTAATCGAAAGAGGTCAACCCGATTTTATAAAGCAAGTAGTACCAAACGACACACCCTAATGGAGTCGACAGTAAAGAGTCATCCTTTATGACTTACAAAGAACATATTCTAGCCAAATAGAAACTCCGCAATCCAAAGTACACCCACTTTTTAGGAAATCCACGTACCATTATTCTAACAAAAGCTAAGTACTCAGAAGTTTAAATAACTGTTCAACGGAGCACTAGATTTTGCGACCCAAACTAAAATTAAATATTACTAGTAGTCATAGCTTCCTTCAAAGCAGAGGGAAGGATGACTAAACCTAAAATGTAACATAAAATAAGGGAAAAGGCCTTCAGGGCCTTGTAGACCCAAAACAGCCCAGTCCAGACTAAGCCGAACATTCAAGATGCAGTCCAACAATCCCAGGTTGCAGAAACCCTAGCAATCAACTGCTCCCTCTTGCAGCCACCACCAACGATTATGCTAACCATGCCGTCAGTATTGTTGTCCCAAGCCTCAGGATCAGCACCGCCATAAATGGCACATCCACCGATTGAATTGCCACCAACATCGCCGTACCTACCACTGCTATTGCGGCACCTACCAGCGTTCAAGCTACCAGCACCATCCATATCAAGGGAAGACAGATATGATACCATCACCATTGTAGTGCCCGCCGCCATCAAATCCACCCACGAGTCGGGCACACCCAATCTAGTCCCATCGCCCACAACCGCATTTAAGAACCATACACACAGAGCACTCAGATCTCCTGGCTCCTTCATCCACTCTGCAATCCGAGCAACAAATATCTCATTTCGAACAAAGACATCTCGGTTTATCAACGAGCACAACACCCAATCAGCGCCACCGACCTTGGTTGCAATACCCACATCCGTAGCAGTAGTGTCACCAAAACCCGACACCCTCACAAAACCATCGTTACCCAACACAACTAGAAGGCGAATAAGCAGCCTAGAGGCCGCCATGGCCACCGTTGACAAGCAATAAGGAGATACGAGAAGCCACCGCGAGAGGTTTCTCAAACCCTAGCAGAGCGCTAGGTCAGAAAAAAAAAATTTAGATGTTTACTTTGATTAAACATTTGCAAATGAAGCTCCTCTGTAACTGTATGTTTATATTTCTTAATATACATGTATATGTATTAGAAACTAGAGTGTATATAGCTAATATTTAGATAATCGGTAGATTCAGTATTTATTTAAATCAAACCAACTATTTCGGTAATATTTGATTTCGGTTATCAAAAAGTTGGTTTACCAAACCTTAAATATTGATCGTATTCGGTCGTTTCAATAATTACCAAACCAAATGACAGCCCTAGTTAGTATCATCTAATTGTATAGTAATGAAATTGCAAAAGTTGGAAAGGAGACAATTATTCAACCGATTGGTATTCATGATTACAAGAGCAGTGGTAATAAAGTCGTACCACAACAACAATCAAATAACCGAATACTAGTACCACTTACTTCTTCACAAGAAACCAAATAGAGAAATCTGGAATTAACTAAAATTCAAATCTTCAACTCTAAGCAGTAAAAGGTTCCGTAATCATACTTTGTTTTTATGACTTTATCCAATCCACACAATATCCTCTTCCATCAACTACTGTTACTTCCTTACCAAATTTTAATTGTTGGACAACAACCATTTCAAATAGTAGTAGCAGCAAATAATTGAATTCCAATGAGATGAAACAGAACTCCAATCACCAGTCGAAATCAGTAGGAATCTTTCACTTCTGTTCAAATGTAGTCAAAGACCAAAACTTCAGCTTCTCTATCAAAGTTCAACTATGCTGCAATTATTTGTCCAAGAAATAAAATCACTATCCTCCTTAATCAATCAAACATAGACGTCATACTTCAACTTAACTTTTTTCACCAATTTTCATCTCTCAACAACTATATTCTGAAAATCAAAATTTCAATAAAATAATGATTCCAAGAAAATTATCTTCTTTGGTTCTTCCTCAAATTGAGAAATTGCGAACTCTCAAAGATACAAACAGAAGAAAATTAGGTTTCAAGTACCAAATCCAAATTCTTCACAATTGAACATAGATTTTATGTAAACACTTCAATCGAGTACTTGTAAAGTAAAAGCTTCGTTAACAGGAACCAAAGCTATTTTCAACAAATAATTTAACTGAATCTTGAAGAGTTTTGATGATTCTTGATGAAGAAGTACTTATCTGTAACTGAAGTATATCGATCTTGATGCTTTGCTTTGAACAAATTGATGTAGAACAACTGAAATATTAACAAGTCCTTGAGTAATTTTGGTCATCGATCAACTTAGCTCTTGATACAATGAAAAGCTTGGGGTGCGTTCAGATGAGAAAATTATGAAAAATGTAGGAATTTATAAATGACGGAATCACACTTTTACTCTTAACGCTATCGTAAATCTTTTATGATCCAGGCACATGTTAGTCGATCTTCAATTAAGAACATAAGAGAAATACTGAAAATGTGGTAGCTAGCTAGATAGGTCAAGTACGAGAATCAAAAGGAGACGAGTGGATAACCCAGAATAGCACAAAGCAGCGAACGGTTAATGTCAAAGTCAAAGTCTCAAAGAACTAGCGAATGTAAGGAAACATGAAGACCCTTTTGACCCCCACACAAGAGGAACAATTCTTAGGTTCACCCATAAGATGAATGAACGTATTCACTCTCTCTTGCGATTAACGCATAATAACTTTATAATTTTCTAATCCAACCATTCATGTTGTATAATGTAATACAAAGATTAGCTCTGTAAAAAATCAATCAAATTGAAGACCTTTTAGTTTTTCATTTTTATGAAATACATGGGCGGTTTATCATAATAGTAGTAAGTGTTGTTAGAACCATCCATTTGTTTGATTCAATTAGATAATTAAACGATTTCCGATTCGATTGATTTTTTACCCTAGTTAGTAAAACACTGGATGCGTATAATTCGGCAAAGACACGTACCTGTATTATTCGGTTTACCTACTCTAACGATACGGTCAAATATTCAGTCAATAAAAGGCGATATGGGAAATTTATAAGTTTGAATTATACGTGTATAATTCGGCAAGTAGTAGAAAAAATGGGTTCAAAAATACGGATATAGTGTTTAATCTACTCTAAACTCTTGCTTTTATTTTATATCATTTATAATATGTGATAAAACATGAAAACAAGGATATGGCACCCAAGTAAAATATAATCAGGCACTTGAATTACAATACGCTATACAGAAGTTTTTCTTCAATTATACTCATACTGAAGTTTTATACGCGTTATAGAGTTCTTACTGGCTGGACGAGAGGTGAGATGTCAATGATTTACTGCTCCTGCGCTTGTTGTCTTTGTCATACAGTTGTAGTGCAAGTTTAGAGTCAGTATATAGATTTCCAGTGGGAAGTCTAGTGGCCATTTCTGAGTAAGAGATGTCGCCCAAAACTCGTTGTAAGCAGTTCATTATTAATGAAGTTCTTATTTGATCAAAAAAAGTTTTATACGCGTTTTAATTAACTAGCGCTTTAATTTTTTTTTCAAATTTAAAGTATTTTTACTTCGTATAAAACGGATACATGTATAAAACGTGTTTTAAAAGGTCGAACTGAATAATACGCGAAAAAAATCGAGTCTACAATTTTAATACGCTGTATTGAAGTTTTATACACGTATTAACTAACTATGTTTTTTACAGAAATAATCTTTAAACGATAATTTAGGATATAGACCGTTATAAATTTATTAAGTAAAAATATATTAATCGACAACGGAGGTGAATATGCTCGTTTATCCTATGAGTGAACCTAAAAATTATCGACACAAGAGGCAAAACCACCAACTGAAACAACCAGTACGTCATAACAAAGTAGCTAGGCCTAGAACCAACAGAATCAACATAACAATAAAATATTATATCTAACCAAAATATCCACAAGAATCCTCGATCGCTAATCACCTACGTCATCAAAGTTTGCCATAAAAAGCAAAAGTCAAATTTCTCGAGGGAAAAAATTGTTCATAATTAGAAAATCTGTGCATCATCCTACTAAATCCAAATCCTGATATGAAGCGCTTAGTGGAAAAAAAAAAGAATAAAAAAATCATCTGACTGAAATAAAAATACAATTTTAAAAGCAAGCTGGACACCTGTCCCATCTTAATGATGGACACGTGTTCACTCAGAAGCTCCACAAGCAGAAATTTGCCTCGCTTTCCACCTGATAGTCTGCCCAGTTCATACTGTCCAAGGAATGACGAGGTGGAGAGAGCAGTGGACCCTCCGCCATTCTAGTCAGCAATCTGGGCATGTCGAAGAGCGGCTCTTCATCCTCGTTCTTCTTCTCATTCTCGTGTTCCCTCTCCTCGTAGAAGCCGTCATTCTTCTCGTTGTCCATCTCAACATTCTCATTCTCATGTTCTATCTCGTTGTCGTCGCAGCTGCTTGAGACGCCGCCGAATTCCTCAGGTCGAAATGTCTCAGCAGCCTCGGCGGCGGCCCTGCGAATGTCGAGCTGGTCTTTGGAAGCCGGAATGGGCAAGCGCCAAGCGGAATCAGCGAAATTGAGGCATGCCTGCTTCCCCCTAAGGGCCAATGCCGCCACATCGTGTGCGCGAGCGGCCATCTCAACAGTCGGGTACGTCCCGAGCCAAATTCTGGTCTTTTTGTTCGGCTCCCTGACCTCGCACACCCACTTGTTATTGTTCCTGCGCCTCACGCCGCGGTAGACAGGGTGCCGAGTCTCCTTGAACACTCGCCTACCGGCTCGCTTCTTCGGCCAGCTCGAAGCAAGTATCACCGCTCCGTCGGAATGAAGTGAATGGCGAGTCGGGACGCTTGTGTCAGATAAGGAAGACGACTCGGGCTTGTCGATGGAGGAGACTGATTCGAGGCTTTTCTGGTTGGAGTCTGAGAGCTGGTAATTGGAGCTATTCATCTGAGGTAGAGCTGGTTTGGTTTTCTTAGCTGAGAGTAGAGATAGTGTGAGTTTGGTTTTCTTTGCTGAGCACACTGGTTTGAGGAATGGGCTTATAGCCTTATATACATTTTGATGTGGGACCCGTGCTTATGGAGATTGTACACGGCAACACGCAGTGTGAGCGAGGGCCAGGTGGCGGTAATGAGTTGCGTAATTGATGAGGTATTGATACTATGGTGGGAACGGACCCGCCAGCTGGCAGTGTTACTAAACTAAGTAAAGACTTAGTTTTTGCACGTGGGAATTTTTACTGAAATTATCCCGTTTGGTGTTTGTTTTGCGGAAGATACTTGGCTGACGCTGCCCAAAACCAATAAGGACACGACATGTGTCCAATTTCACTTTATCTTCCTATACCAAAACTCTTCCTCTCTCTTCTCTCTCTACCCAACGTCATCACCACAGTTTTGTGGGTACAACTATTCTGCTAAAATAACATAAAATTAAACACATGTCATGTCCTCATTGGTGTTGGTCAGCCAAGTTTTGTCCTTGTTTTGCGAGTGAACATTGTGTAATGTGGCTAGCACGTGACATTGTGACACATGTTTGACACGCGATACTATTTGTAGTAGTGTAAGTCATGCTGAGTTCTGTTGTGATTAAACATTGTGTGATGTGGCTGCCACGTGACACGTGTTTGACATGTGATACTACTATTAGTGTATGTGCTGTAATATGAAAAGAATTTGATTAAGAGATCCACATTTGGTGATTCAGATAACCCTTTCTCATTATATTTCCTTTCTATCAATTCAGCAATAGAGAGAGAGTGCGCGTGCGAGATGAACTTTATTTTTCTTTTTAAATTGAGTGAGATGATCATCGCAATTTGCAGCTATGGGGTTGAATTCATCCACATCCGTAATCCATGTCTATTCCTTTCTGCCTCCTTAGTTGTCACCAGTCCGTCTCCAACCTCGCCAAGACCTTCTAACATTCCATGGTGGTTTGAGGATTTTCTAGTTTTAGGTCTCAATTTGGTTAAAATATATGTTGGTGACAACCATTGTTTCTCAAATATTTGATCACGGTACTATAAGTGGATTCCTCTGTTATTACCAGAAATTGAAGTTTTATTGCATAAACAGACATTGATATGCTATACATTCTTGATTAGAGCTCTGTTTTGTTTTTGGATTCTTCGTGTTGTTCAAAATATGAAGATAAACATAACACTACTACAAATATTGGTCATAAGGACAGTGGATAAGAGTCCTCTAATACATTTAAGGACTTAAAAAAAAGAGAGTCTTTTATCCAGCAGTCATTGTAAGTCATATACAAGGACAATGGAAAATTGTCCTATTTTCCCTACTAGGACACTTAAATTGTGTCCTTAAAGTCCAAAATAAGTGTCCTCGTAACCCATAGAGGACACCTAAAATGTGTTCTTATGTCAAGAAAAATGTGTCATCTTTACCTAACTAGGACACAATTTGTGTCTTGAAAATGGAAAAAGAAGAGTCATCGTTTGCCTATAAGGACACATAAACTGTGTCCTTAAATGTTTAAAACCATCCAATATATATATATATATATATATATATATATATATATATATATATATATCTCGCAAGCATTCTTAAAAGCGCCAAAATGAATATATTAGTGATCACTCACCAAAATAAACTATTACAATATGTATACAAATTAAGATCCGATCTAAGGAGAATTAACTAGAAAATGAAATTAAAAAAGTACCATAACTACTATACTAATTTTCTCATTAAGTATGTTCTATTAATCTTGAATAGGTCTATAGTTGCATGGACTCCAATGATTTGTCCTTGTCAAAATAAGAACTCATACAAACCAGTCAATAAACAGAAATTTATATAAAACAAAATTCAGCCACCGTCCCTAAACTATGCTGCCAAGGCCAATTTGATACCTGAACTCTCAAAAGTATCAATGTGATATCCAAAAACATATTTTGACATCAACGTGATACTTCCGTCAAAAATCCTAATGGCTCCGTTTGTTTGCTGACGTGGCAAGCACATGGGTCCAAAAAAAAAAAGTTAAATGACCAACTTACCCTTTTATTTTGTTAATTCATTTTTTTTCTTTTCATTTCTTTTCCCCTTTTTTTTTTTCCTTCTTCTTCTTCTGGGATTTTCTTCTAGCCAACCGCTGCAACTTCCGCCACCACGTACATTTCCTTACTTATCTCACAACGTCATCATCCACCGGCCACCCCAAAATGAATTCGAACTCCATGTTCTCAACGCTCCTAGTGCCGCAACGTCCTCCTCTCCGTCGTCTCCACCGCCTCCTCTCATACCCAATAACCCCTGGATAAATTTGATTTTTTTTTTCAACAGCATACATATATCAACATAACATGCACAAGCCTAGTAAGCATGCATCACACCTTTGTGCAGGTAATTCCAGGAACTTTGATTTAAACTGGAAACTCAAAGAAAACTGAAAGAAGAGAATAACTAGGGTGATTGGTGACTCTCTCCCAAGAAATCAAAGAAAAATGGGTTCTTCTTCTTCAACCTCACTCTTCTTCTTCTTCTTCTTCTCTCTCCTCCTCCTCTCTCTCTTCTCCTTGTTTCTGAACGTGCTCTCCAAGCTCGAGGACGACCCTCGCAACCTGGCCCGCTTCCATCTTCTCAGATCTTGTCTCTGCTGCCTCCTTCGAGCCTTTCGGTGGCTGGCCCTCCCTCCACAAGCTCGCCGTCTTCTGCCCCAGCCTCTTCCACTCCTGCGTCCTTGTCGAGAATTCTGATTTCAGCCTTGAACGCCAGCTCATCCCGATGACAGTTACCGCCCCCAATCCCAATCAGAGCCCTCCTCCAACCAACTTCACCAACCGCCGCCCCTGAATCGATACACCAACTCCTCAAATCTCCCGGCGGAGCATCAACGCATAACACCACCTCTTGCCCAGCTTTTGTCGGTCTTCTTTATGAGAGAAACGTCTTTCACCGGAAGCTGGAGCCCATTACAGGTACCAAGACGTCGAAGTGGGATTGGGCGAATTTGGAGGATCATTTTGTCGGGGATGAAGTCCTACATTGCAATTGCCTCTCTCTCTCAGGTGATTTGGGGAAAATGAGAGTCGATAGGAGTGTATAGTGGCTACAGTGCAGATCCATTTTTTTTTTTTAATTAGTTAATAGTGAAAAACCATTCTACCCTTTATAAAAATGTCACATGGGACCCACGTGCTTGCCACGTCAACAAACAAATGGAACCGTTAGAGATTTTTGACGGAAGTATCATGTTGATGTCAAAATATGTCTTTGGGTATCACATTGATACTTTTGACAGTTCAGGTATCAAATTGGCCTTCGCAGCATAGTTTGGGGTCGGTGGCTAAATTTTTCTCTTTATATAATTGATATAAGGTTTGAATTGGAACACTTATAGGGTAAGCCTAATCAAAATTACAAACATTCCTTACTTTATCTGTTATGAAATCTTTAAGTAGAGCAAGTGTTTTGCCACAAAAAACAACAATCAAATAGATGAAAAGAGCTTATTTCTTTTTTCTTTTACTACCGACTTTATGTAGTCATAAACACTATAAAACATATCAACATATCAAAATATAATTAAGGAAATCAACTCATACCGTATTATGGCAAACCCTATCTTCAAAACTTTACAAGTCTTTATAAGAATGAAGACTAGCGTCTCTGACCTGACTGTGATCACAAGATTACATAGAAATATTACTTTCATATTCAGTACAATGTAATGACATAAATACAAGAAAACAGTTTGAATTGTAGCGTGTATTAAATGTGTGTGTGTGTTGGTGGGGTGGTAAGGCTCTGAACTCTCATTTGGGAGGTCAGGAGTTCGAGCCCCATCATGGGTGGGGAGGGGTGGGGATTAAAAAAAAAAAAAATGATTTGCATCTATATCAAAGGAGCTAAATATATCAAACTTCAGGAACTATGCAAGATAAAAGAGGATAGTTACCGTTGTTGAGTGGCCTTGGTTTGCATGTATCAAAAGTTTCCCATTTTCTTCCAAGAGGCCAAAACGTTGCTTATTGTCCTTTCTGACAACCTGCATAGAAGGTTCGAATAATAAAATCTCCACTTCAGGCAGTTCATCTAAACAACAAATGACTACTAAAGACTACTCGCTTCCAATCATTAAGTTTAGAGAAAGTTAAGACTAACCTCCTTATTTTCATCAACACTATGTGAGCTCAATGGAATATTAGCAAATGTCTTCAAGTTTAGCTCTAAATGATCATGAACCTTCACAAATACATCACTCTGCATATCAAAATTCAACTCAGAAGCCATATGGCGCAATATACGTGTCCTACAAATACAAAGAATAGTGTAAAATATATATAAAAAAACCTATGCTAGCCAGGTGCATTACCCTTCCGATACACATTATATATGCATCTACAATGTAACACATTTCCAGATGAATATTCCTATATTCCTATGGTTTTTTCCAAGACCACATAAAAGAATTGAATTCGCACAGATTGATCTACTGGAAATATTTAATGTTAGGTCCATTCAACTGAACAGACCTCCATAATGCTTCATGCACATCTAATACCTCAATTCATAATTAAAAAATACAAAACAAAGGAAGGAACATGAGAATGTCATAGCTCTTACAATAATATACCAAATGCATCAACTCTATCTTTGCTAGAGCAGTCGCCACCGCCACGACAGCCCCATCCTCTGTCTCTACCTCTTGATCTCCCACCCTCATCTTTTACCACCCAACCTCCTCCTCTGCCACCACCAATTCCAAACAAAGCTCATAACAATCACAAAGTCAATTATATACAAGCACACGATCCCTTACCATCAATCCAAAAACAAGAAAGAGTAAAATTTTGCATTTGCTTGTACAAAAGCGCCGAAATTGAACCCAGAAACTAGCAAATTGAACAGTGATGAAGAGAAACTAAAATTGCAATGCAAAATTTGATTTATCTGAACTTAGAAATTAACATGGGTCTAATTATTGTTCTTGGAAGATAACAAAGCCAAACCTTAGAGATAGTAAGAGCTGGACTCCATTGTTCTTTGAGGATATCAAGACAAATGCTTCCATTGCTATTGATATTCGGGTAGAAGACCTTAGTCCTAAATGCAACCTGAAAATTGAAACACCGTCATCTTTCCGACCAAAGAAAAAAGAAAACATACACTCATAAACACAAGGATCAAAGGTTGCAGATAGACAAGTTACCTTAGGTGGTTTGAAAGGATAGTGAGGATCAAAGGTCCCATAATTGTTGCTTGCCAATGAAACATGTCCTCAGCCACAAGCCCAAATAAAAATTAACCATAGCTTCACTGAAATATCCATCTGGGTATATAACAAATCAAAAATTACAACCAACATCTACATTAAAACCGTCAATTTATCAAATTCAGCTTAATGGGTACGTTATGAACACCGAAATTTAGTCTCTAAATAATAAATCTGTGAGCGTACCGGCGCTGCAGGAAGTGGGAAGATCCTTCTGCAAATCCTTAAGCTCCTTCAAGATGCGTTTGGAGGCCATGATGACGAAACTGAACTTATTGTTCTTTTACTTTAGCAGGGGTCTAATTATTGTTCCTACAGGAAAAACATACCTTCCCAATCGCGTGCGCGACTCACGACTCGTCTTTCCGTGGTCACAGGACGGGCGACATTGGAGCTCCTCAATCGTGGAGGTATCTAGAGGTGGAGGTGATAGCATTGCGGAATGGATGACAGGGTTTGTGCTTGGCTTCTGCGTAAGAATAAACGAAAATAAAAATTAAACCCTTATGATCTCATCCACATAATTAAGGATTATGAATCCTATTCCAATCTGGATAGAAGGGAAAGCCACCGTCAAAATATGATTTGGATAGAGCATATAGATTTGGCAAGAAGAAAAAGCTATAGATAGATCGGTAAGGAGAGAGAATTACCTATCATGTGAGGCGATTTGTTTTGCACAGAGCTAAAGAATCAAAGGTAGTCCAATTTGTTTGACGAGAGAGAGACAGAGAGAGATAAAGGCCAATTTTATCGGCCAATGTAATATCATATAGGCCACAGTGCGAATGTTGCATGGGAAATTTGACTTTTGCCAAAAAAAATTCGGCGGGGCAATAGAAGTTTGCTCATGTTTTTTTTTTGTCCTCCTGAGAAGTAGGACACTTTTTTTTTTGGTAAAATAGTTCATTCATTTAACAGAAACTTACTATAAATGTAGATGTGGATAAAGAAGCAAGAGTCCTAGGGCCAAAAGCCCAATAGACAGAACCTTAATTAACGTACATCTTGCAGAAAATAAAAAACCGTGGCCCAAAATCCCAACAACAACCAAAACAACCCTAGATCTACAACCACAAAGAACTGCCTCCAGTAGACCAGCCGCTATGGCTTCTGACCACCAAGCTGCAGAGAGAGTAACAGCTTATTAGGACACCTTGATAAAAATGTGTCCTTATTGAGTGTGCTTATGACCAATATTTGTAGCAGTGAAAGTAGCAGGAATAAGTTAGAGAGCATTACAGTGTGCCTAATCAACCCACAGCTACGATTTACGATGGCCATCTCCTCCATTCCATTCCACACTCACCTTCACGTCTTTGAGGAACAACCCTTTTAAATCACGGTGAGATTGGGAAAAGCGTTAGGTTTTCCATTCACGCGTATGGAGAGACTGGTGGGATCTAGTTGACCTTTACAATTGTCACCACGTGCCATGCACGTGGCTATGTAATCAATCTGCATAGTATACAGATCCACACACTAGATGAATCCCATATGAAAGCACTTACAATAGGTGAATTATATGAAACCTCTTAGACCATTTCCAATGGATGTGTCAATTGACAAATGACAGTCTAACAGCTATAAATGACCTATGAAAATACTCTCCAACGCATATGTCATTGCCACGGTGGATGACATATTGAAACCAAACCGTCAAATTTGACAGTCTTGAGGTCATCTGTCTTTTATTTCTTTATTGTTTCTCGGTCCTTCCTTCGCGTCTCTCTCTTCTTTCTACCCAGATCGACCAAAGCAAAACTCTCTCTTCTTCTCCCTCTTTCTTTCTGGTCTCTCTCTTCCTAATTCCCACATCTCACAAAACAATCTCCTTCACATTTTCAAGTTGTCTTATATTTAAGTAATCCAAACATACCTAAATCCAAATTTGATACGAAAGAAGACAAAAAGGCTTACTGCTGGAGACGATCCTGCACAGATACGAAACCGAAATGGGGCCGGAAACTGAAGAATTGGAGATGAAAACTGTGACTAAGACGAAGAAAAGTGAGAGAGAAGAGAAAGCGACGATGTGGAAAATGAGAACGAGAGACCATCATAGAATTAGATAACCCTTCTTCTGAGAGACGTCCTGGGAATCCATTCAGGTATGAATTGGTAGAGAGAATCAATTCGAATTTTGGGGCTGTTTGGTAAGAGGCTCCGTCACCGAAACAATTTATCCGGAAAACTCTCCCTTATTCTCCCTCTTTCCTTTTGGTCTCTCTCTTCCTAATTCCCACATCTCACAAAACAACCTCTGGAACATTAAACCCACTTCTAGAACATCAGAATCCTAATCTGGAACCTACAGTTATCTGTCAAAATCTTGTCTGAAAAACTAGATTGAATTTGTAATCTGGGATAGGATTGCAGAAAGATATCGTCGATGAATTGGTAATCTGAATAGTATTTGTAATATGAGACCTACGAATTGAGAGAGAGAGTTGGAGAAGAAAAGAGTTTGAAGAACTGAAAAAAAACAGAATCAAGAGAGAGAAGTAGATAGGATAAAGATTAAAAAAATAATAAAATAATATAAATATTTAACAAATGGGTTGAAGGAAAAATCCTACTAAAATGTCAATTACCACATCTGATACGCTTAAAGCAAGCATATAATTTAACCCTATAAAATGTCATCATTAGTATATAGTAAATAGGGATCGTTCTATTCCAGGGATTTAGGGTACACCTGTCATTGCAAAAACAAATAAATAATTAAAATAAGTATAAAGTATTATTTACAAAAATAAAACAAACACAAGGGGGTTTTAGGATTATTAAATTAAAAATTAAATAAATAAAATAAAGAAAATGTAAAAACATGTATACACGGGTGGTATTGCATGACTTCTTCTCCTCCTTGGTTGAGACGCAGAGCTTCTGAAGACTAGAGAATTGAGAGAATTTTTCTAATGTTTATTTTCTAATGGAGAGAGGTGTGTTATGTTGTGGTGGTGGTGTGATGGTTTGGTGTGTTTAAAACGTCTAGAGGGGATGGTATATATACGGGAAGGCAAGGCTTCATGAATTTAATTTCTAAGGAATTTTATGGGCACCACACAACTCCAACCAATAAATTAATGCCACGTCAGCTCTGCCATGTCACTCAACTAATCAAAAAGTTTCAAAATAATTTCATAATCTTTCCAAATATATTATTGCTGATTTCCCAAGATTTTATCTGATTTTTCTCTTAATTTTCGACCAAAATAATCTTGAGTGAAAATAAAAATGAATCTGGACATGTTTTGGACTTTTTCTCCTTTAAATCTCTCCATGGCATTATCCTTAATATCCTCCCCTTGATTTTCACTTGATTTTCACATTAAAATTGCATATTTTATTCTCTAATTTCAGCCAAAAATGAATGTGGACATCAAGGAATGTACCTGGACCTGTTTTCAACCTTTCTGCTTGTTGCAATCCCTTGAATTTCTCCTTCCTTATCTGTCGAAGTCTCATTTTGCCAATAATCATGCATTTAGGATTTAATTGAGATGTCATTATCCATATATATTCTTGAAATTCGGCCAAAATCAGTTTGCATCTAATATGGACCCAAAATCTGATTTTTAACCATCTTTTCTTGCCAAAAATGACTCCCAATCCATATCACCTTTGTAGAGGACATCTTGACCTTGTTCTTGGGCTCTCCTAGTCCACCCAGGTATCCTATTGTCATCAGGACTCTTCATTTTTTGTCATTTCTCTTCATTTATTCCAATGTACCTAGAAAATAAAAATTAAATTAAAATTTATTTATTTAAGGAAATAAATGAGTAAAATATGAGGAAATAACAATTAAAACATCGCATTAAAATGCTCCTATCAATATCATCTGTCAAATTCAATTTTGACCCAAAATTTTTGACATCTCTGCTGGAGATGCTCTTATAATATCTTAATGTTGACGTTCATATAATAGATTTTCATAATCAGATTCATTAATGTTTTATATTTTTCTTTATTAATAAAATCTACAGTTTTTCAACAACATTAATTAAATTGCATAAAAATAAAATTTTTATCAATTAAGTTAGTCTTTAATAGTTATGCAAACAGTATAATAATAATAATAATTCGTTCCAAAAAGGCTGTCAGAAAGAGCCATCGCTCAAAGCACACTATCATAAACCAACATTGACTCTAGCATAAATCTCCTAGTGAGAGTTTTTTTTCCTTTTTTTTATTTTTTATTTTATTTTTATAACGAGTGACATTGTTAGTATAATCTAATTGCACAGTGATGAGATTGCAGAAGTTGGAAAGGAGACAATTATCCAATTGATTGTTATTCAGGTTTACTAGAGCAATGGTAATAGAGTCATTCATATAACCGAATACTAGTACTAGTTACTTCTTCACAAGAAACTAAATAGAGAATCTGGAATTAACTAAATAGAGAATCTTCAACTTTAAGAAGTAAAAGGTTCTATAATCGTACTAAGTTTTATCCAATCCGCACAATGTCCTCTTGCATCAACTACTGATACTTCTTTACCAAATTTCAATTTTTAGACAGTACGTAACCATTTCAAATAGCAGTAGCAGCAAATAATTGAGTTCCATCTAGTATAAACCGAACTCCAATCACCCATCGAAATCAGTATTGCCAATCCATATCTTTCATTGTTGTTCAAATGTAGTCAAAGACCAAAACTTCAGCTTCTCTATCGAAGTTCAACTATGCTGCAATTATTTGTCCAAGAAATTACTATCCTGCTTGGCAATAATCAATCAAACATAGACGTCATACTACAATTTAACTTCTATCACCAATTTTCATCTATTAACAACCATATTCTAAAAATTGAAATTTCAATAAGATAATGATATCAAGAAAATTATCTTCTTCAGTTCTTTCACAAATTGAGATTTCGCAAACTGAAAGAGATACAAACAGAAGAAAATTAGGATTTCAAGTACCAAATCCAAATTCTTCACAATTGAACAGAGACTTTATGCAAACACTTCAATCGAGTACTTGTAAAGTAAAACCTAAGTTTCGTTGATAGGAACCACAGCTATTTGCAACAAATATCACTGAATCTTGAAGAGTTTTGATGAAGATGTACTTATCTGTAACTGACAACGATCTTGATGCTTTGCTTTGAACAATAAATTGATGAAGAACAGCTGAAATATTAACAACTCCTTGAGTAATTTCGGTCACCGATCGACCTGGCTCTTGATACCATGAAAGCTTGAAGAAGAAAAGCAAAAAAACAAGAAAACTGAGAGAGAACTTGTATAAGAAACTGTAGGCTCTGATACATACACGTAAATGTACGTAGACCTGCAGCTATATATAACAAGTAGTAGAGTAGCAGGATGATATCACATGGTGTGTAATCAGACTTTTACTCTTAACACTATTTTAAATCTTGTATGATACAGGCACATTTTACTCTGAACACTATTCTAAATCTTGTGTGATACAGGCACATGTTAGTCGATCTTTTATGACCAAAAAATGTTAGTCGATCTTTAATTAAGAACCGAAGAAAAACACAGAGAATGTAGTTGCTAGGTATGGCCTACATGATTCAAGTAGGAGAACCAAAAGGAGACGAATGGATAATCCAGAATAGCACAAAACAGTGTATGGTCAAGGTCAGATACGACTCCCACACAAGAGGCAAAACCACCAACTGAAACAACAAGTCATAACACGTGTCAGTCATAACCAAGTCGCTAGAACCAACCAAAAGATTGACCACCAGGCCACCAACTACCAAGGCAGGCGAATCACACTAAAATAATCAATTTAACGGTAGAATATTCTACTTTTTCTTTTTTATGGCAAATGAATCTTCCCCTCTTGTTAATATCTAACCAAAATATCCCACTAGAATCCTCCATCGCTAATCACCCACGTCATCATTTTTTAAATTTACCCACGTCATCATAGTTTGCCATAAAAGGCAAAAGTCAAATTTTATTGGGGGAAAGAATAGTTCACAATTAGAAAATTTGTGCATCATCCTACGTACTAAATCCAAGATCATTATATGAAGTGCTTCAGTGGAAAAAAAAAAGAATAAAAAAATCATCGACAGAAATAAAAATACAATTTTAAAAGCAAGCTGGACACCTGTCCAATCTTGATGACGGACACGTGTTCTCTTAGAAGCTCCACAAGCTGAAATTTGATTCGCTGTCCACCTGATCGTCTGCCCAGTTCATACTGTCCAAGTAATGACGTGGCGGAGAGAGCAGTGGACCCTCCGCCATGCTAGTCAGCAATCTGGGCATGTCGAAGAGCCCCTCTTCATCCTCGTAGAAGCCATCATTCTTCTTCTCGTTGTCCATCTCAACATTCTCATCCTCATATTCCCTCTCGTTGTCGTCACAGCTGCTCGAGACGCCGCCGAACTCCTCAGGTCGAAATGTCTCAGCAGCCTCGGCGGCGGCCCTGCGAATGTCGAGCTGGTCTTTAGAAGCAGGAATGGGCAACCGCCACACGGAATCAGCAAAATTGAGGCATGCCTGCTTCCCCCTAAGGGCCAACGCCGCCACATCGTGTGCCCGAGCGGCCATCTCAAGAGTTGGGTACGTCCCGAGCCATATTCTGGTCTTTTTGTTCGGCTCCCTGACCTCGCACACCCACTTGTTATTGTTCCTGCGCCTCACGCCGCGGTAGACCGGGTGGCGAGTCTCCTTGAACACTCGCCTACCGGCTCGCTTCTTCGGCCTGCTCGAAGCAAGTATCATCGCTCCGTCGGAATGAGGTGAACGGCGAGTCGTGATGCTCGTGTCAGACAAGGAAGACGACTCGGGCTTGTCGATGGAGGAGACTGATTCGAGACTTTTCTGGTTGGAGTCTGAGAGCTGGTAATTGGAGCTATTCATCTGAGGTAGAGCTGGTCTGGTTTTCTTAGCTGAGAGTAGAGATGGCGTGAGTTTGGTTTTTTTTGCTGAGTACACTGGTTTGGGGAATGGGCTTATATACATTTTGATGTGGGGCTAGTGCTTATGGAGACTGTACACCGCAACACGCAGTGTGAACGAGGGCCAGGTGGCGGTGATGAGTTGCTTTATTGATGAAGTATCTGGGTTAGTAAGTCGATGTGGCTGTCACGTGACACGTGATACTATTACTATTGTAAGAGCAAGTCCACCGGAGGTCATAGTCAAGAAAAATCTGATGTGGTGACCTTGCTCTCAATTTCCCTACTTGCACCGTTGGTTTTTTGACCGGGCAAAACCCACCCCTTCTTGACTACAGCCAAGAAAATAGTCATACCCATGACATTTTCCTTGCCCAGCCAAGGCTTGTGCCAGCTCGACCCACACCCAAACGTGGGTGACAGGAGGAGGAGAGAGAAGAGGTCAGGCGACCTCGGGGGCAGCAGCAGCAGACACTGAAGCAGCAACAGCAAGCATACCCGCCTGGGGTTGCTTCGATCTCCACTTGGGGGCAGCGTCTGGGTGGGCTGAGGCGACGAAGCGGCCGGACGAGGTGAGGCGACCTCGAGGGGGGCCGGGTCCTTGGCCGGAGGACGCCGGAGGACGGAGAAAAATCCGGGTCGGGTCGGACCTTCGTCTGGTGCAGCTGCGAGAGAGAGAACTGGAGGGGGGGAAATGAAAAACTGAAAATTTAAGATCCTTTTAAACAAAATAGAATTTTTTTTTTTTGCTATTTATGGAAAATTTTTCAGATTTCAAAAATTCATAATAAATTCATACGAACTCCGAATATTGCGTTCCACGTATGCACGAGATCGTATCGACGATCTCTATAACTTTCATGAAGGAAGTTTTCCCAAATTATGTATGTATAAAAAGTCGATTTTCGAGACCCCCTAAAATTATATAATAATGAACAGTGTTGACCGGGCAAGAAAAACAACGGGTGTAAACCCATGTCCAGTGGCAGTGAATAGTAACTTGACTGGTCGAATTCTTGACTTCTCGACTTTGCCTTTTCTTGACTACGGGTGCACTTGCTCTAAGTCCTGTGACATGAAAAAAAAATTGATTAAGAGATTCACTTTTAGTGACCGTATAACTCTTTCTCCATCTATTTCCTTTTTATCAAAAGAGAAAGAGTGCACGTGCGAGATGAACTTTATTTTTCTTTTTTAAATTGGTTGAGATCAGTAAGCTATGCGATATGAACTGAGTGAGATAATCATCCCAACTTGCAGTTATGGGATTAAATTCATCCCCATCCCTAACCCATGTCTATTCCTTTCTGCCTCCGTAGTTGCCATCAGTCCGTCTCCAATCTCACCAAGACCTTTTAACGCTCCATGGTTATTTGAGGATCTTCTAGTTTTAGGTCTCAATTTGGTTAAAATATATGCTGGCGACATCCATTGTTTCTCAAATATTTGATCACGGTACTATAAGTGGATTCCTCTGTTATTTCCATAAATTGAAGTTTTGTTGCAGAAACAGACATTGATATGCTATACATTCTTGATCAGAGCTCTGTTTTGTTTTTGGATTCTTCGTGTTGTTCAGAATATGAAGATAAACAAAACACTACTACAAATATTGGTTATAAAGACACTGGAAAAGAGTCCTCTAATACATTTAAGGACTTGAAAAGAAAGAGTCATTTATCCAGCAGTCATTGTAAGTCATATACAAGGACACTGGAAAAGTGTTCTCTTTTCCCTACTAGCTAGGACACTTAAACTGTGTCCTTAAAGTCCAAAATAAGTGTCCTCGTAACTAATAGAGGACACCTAAAATGTGTTCTTATGTCAAGAAAAATGTATCCTCTTTACCTTACTAGGACACAATTTGTGTCCTGAAAATGGAAAAAGAAGAGTCATCATTTGCCTACAAGGACACATAAACTGTGTCCTTAAATGTTTAGAACCATCCAAATATATATATATATATATATATATATATATATATATATCTCGCAAGCATTCTTTAAAGCGCCAAAACGAATATATTAGTCACCACTCACCAAAATACACTATCATAATATGTATACAAATTAAGATTCGATCTAAGGAGAATCGACTACAAAATGAAATTAAAAAAGTACCATAACTACTATACCAATTTTTTGATTAAGTATGTTCTATTAATCTTGAAGAGATCCATAGCTGCATGCCGCCTGCATGGAGTCCAATGATTTGTCGTTGTCAAAATAAGAACCTATACAAACAAGTTAATAAACAGAAATTTATGTAATTGATACAAGGTTTGAATTGGGACACTTATAGGGTAAACCAGTAAGCCATAATCAAAATTACAAACATTCCTTACTTTATCTGTTATAAAATCTTTAAGTAGAGCATGTGTTTTGCCACAAAATAACAACAATCAAATAGATTAAAAGTGCTTATTTCTTTTTTGTTTTACTACCTACTTTATGTAGTCATAAACACTATAAAAGATATCAATATATCAAAATATAATCAAGGAAATCAACTCATACCGTATTATGGCAAACCCTTTCTTCAAAACTTTACAAGTCTTGTATAAGAATGAAGACTAGCGTCTCTAACATGACTGTGATCACAGCATTACATAGAAATATTACTTTCATATTTAGTATAGTGTAATAACATAAATACAAGAAAACAGTTAGAATTGTAGCATGTATTAAATGGTTTTCATCTATATAAAAGGAGCTAAATATATCAAACTTCAGGAACTATGCAAGATAAACGAGGATAGTTGCGGTTGTTGAGCGTCCTTGGTTTGCACGCATCAAAAGTTCCTCATTTTCTTCCAAGAGGCTAAAACGCTGCTTATTATCCTTTCTAACAGCCTACAAAGAAGGTTCAAATAATAAAATCTCCACTTTAGGCAATTCATCTAAACAACAAATGGCTACTAAATACTACTCGCTTCCAATCATTAAGTTTAGAGAAAGTTATGACTAACCTCCTTAATCTCATCAACAATATGTGAGCTTAAGGGAATATTAGCAAATGCCTTCAAGTTTAGCTCTAAAAGATCATGAACCTTCACAAATCCATCACTCCGCATATCCAAATTCAAATCAGAAGCCATATGGCGCAATATACGTGTCCTACAAATACAAAGAATAGTGTAAAATATATAAAAAAAACCTATGCCAGTCAGGTGCATTACCCTTCCGATACACATTATATATGCATCTACAATGTAACACATTTCCAGATGAATATTCCTATATTCCCATGGTTTTTTCCAAGACCACATAAAAGATTGAATTCTCACAGATTGATCTACTAGAAATATTTAATGTTAGGTCCATTTAACATAACAGACCTTCACAATGTTTCATGCACATCCAATACCTCAATTCATAATTAAAAAAATACAAAACAAAGGAAGGAACATAAGAATGTCATAGCGCTTACAATAATATACCAAGTGCATCAACTCTATCTTTGCCAGAGCCGCCGCCACGATAGCCCCTTCCTCTGCCACGACCTCTTGATCTCTCTCCCTTATCTTTCACCTCTCAACCTCCTCCTCTACCACCACCAATTCCAAACAAAGCGCACAACAATCACAAAGTCAATTATATACAAGCACACAATCCCTTTACCCAAAAACAAGAAAGAGTAAACTTTTGCATTTTCTTGTACAAAAGCGCTGAAATTGAACCCAGAAACTAGCAAATTGAACAGTGACGGAGAGAAACTAAAACTGCAATGCTCAATTTGATTTATCTCAACTTAGAAATTAACAAGGATCTAATTATTGTTGCTGCAAGATAACAAAGCTGAACCTTAGAGATAGTAAGGGCTGGACTCCATTTTTCTTTGAGGATATCAAGACAAATGCTTCCATTGCTATTGTTATTCGGGTAGAAGACCTTAGTCCTAAATGCAACCTGAAAATTGAAACACCATCATCTTTTCGAACAACGAAAAAAGAAACCATACACTCATAATGGCTCCATAAATGATTGTCCAATTCGAGTTTTCATCGACTATGGGTCGGTGTCGAATTTCTTGAATCCATCAATAGCGCACAAATTGGGGCTTCAAATTTTACGGGCCGAGGTCCTACAATTCACCTCTGCTTCAGATCAGGCACTTAGACCAGCTGGATTGGCCTGAAATGTCAATGTTAAGATGTAAGGTTATTCATTTTCCGACTACTTCCTTTTGCTTCCAGTGGCTGGTTGTGACTTGTTGTTGGTAGCCCAGTGGCTGAATTCACTAGGGTTCATTGGCTGGCAGTTTGCAGAAAAGATTATGGTTTTCTTTGTGGAAAGGAAAGGCTATGTACTGAGGGGGATTACATCCTCCACACTGAATGTGGATAATCAGGAATTGCTTGCATTCATTTGTCATAAACATTTGGGCACAATAGCTAGTCAGACACTCTTAAACCCACCGGCCCAACTCCAGGCTCTACTTGAAGTACAACACTTATTGCAACCATTCCAAGATGTATTTAACCCTCTAATAGGCCTACCACCTCCAAGACCAGTGGATCACTGTATTACCCTCCTTCCCAATTCTGGACCAGTAAATGTTCGGCCATATTGATATGCTCACTCACAAAAGGCGGAGTTAGAGGCTTAACTAAGTGAAATGTTGAGAGCAGGGTTGATTTGACCTAGTACTAGCCCGTTTTCTTCACTAGTTTTATTGGTTAAGAAAAAGGAAGGTTCATTGAGGTTTTGTATTGATTACCATAATCTCAATGCGGTTACGGTAAAAGACCGTTTCCCAATCCCAATTGTTGATGAGCTCCTCGATGAATTACATGGTGCGACATTGCTTACAAAACTTGATTTACAGTCCGGGTATCATCAAGTTAGAATGCACGAAGTAGATATACCAAAAACTGCTTTCCGAACACACAACAGACATTTTGAATTTGTGGTGATGCCATTTGGTCTAACCAACGTACCATCAACATTTCAAGCCTTAATGAATCATGTCTTCCGACCAATGCTTGGTAAGTTTGTTCTTGTCTTCTTTGATGATATTTTAATTTTTAGTTAACATTTATCTTCACATCTCACACACATTGAAGAAGTCTTTAAGCTGCTAAGGTCCAATCACTTAAAGGTCAAGTTGTGTAAATGCTCCTTTGCTCAAGAATATGTCCAATACTTGGGCCATATTAATTATATCTGCTTATGGTGTAGCAGTTGACCCAGAAAAGGTTCAGTGCATTAAAGATTGGCCTAGGCCCACAAACGTGAAGGCAGTAAGAAGTTTTTTAGGGCTTGCCGGCTACTATCGTCGTTTTATCTGTCATTTTGGGAGTATAGCGCAGCCACTAACAGAGATTCTAAGAAGAGACAATTTCAATTGGTCTTTAGAAGCTGATTCAACATTCAATCAATTGAAGCAACCAGTGATTAGTTCTCCTGTGTTAGCCTTACCAGATTTCACACAGCCCTTTTACAATTGAAACTGATGCAAGTGGGAAGGGCATAGGTGCTGTGCTTACACAAAACCAACATCCAGTCGCATTCTTGAGTAAGGCTTTATGTACTCACCATCAAGCTCAATCAGCTTCTGATCGCAAAATGCTTGCCATACTATTTGCCATTGCCAAATGGAGACCGTATCTGCTCGGCAACGCATTTATTATACTTACAGACCACCAAACCCTGAAACATCTGCTGGATCAAAGAATTTCCACTCCTTCACAGCACAAATGGCTCACCAAGTTGCTAGGGTACAATTATCTAAGTGAGTACAAGCCAGGGACACTAAAAAAGGTTCCAGATACTCTCTCACGACTCCACGAGCTCTATGTTGTTCACGCAATTTCGAGTCACATCGCAGACAATATTGCTATCATCCACAGTATGGGTCGCACAGACCCAGACGCCCAATTGATCATCAAGGCCATACAGGAAGGTTCTCCAACCAAAAAGGTTTTCACTTTGGTCAACGGGAATCTATATTACAAGGGAAAACTATTTGTTCCTAAAACCACAGATTGGCGATCTAAGCTACTGCATGAGTTCCATTCTACACTTCAAGCTGGTCATTCTGGTAACCTAAGAACTCTGCATAGATTGTCCAGAAACTTTGTGTGGCCAGGTATGAGTAAGGAAGTCAAAGCCTTTGTAGCTTCATGCGATCAATGCGAGCGACAAAATTACGAGAGTATACATCCACCTGGTTTGCTGCAACCTTTACCAGTGCCAGAGAAGATTTGGATTGATGTCTCCATGGATTTTGTGGAAGGGCTGCCATGTTCATAGGGTTATAATGCTATAATGGTTGTGGTTGATAGATTATTGAAGTATGCTCACTTCATCCTTGTTACACACCCATTTACAGCATCTCAGATTGCTACAATTTTCACAAAGGAGATTTTTCGTTTACATGGGATGCCGAAGCATATAGTCAGTGACAGAGATCTGATCTTTGAAAGCAATTTCTGGAAGGCATTTTTCAAACTACAGGGCACTCAATTATGCAAAATTTCTGCCTACCATCCTCAACCAGATGGACAAACAGAGGTAACTAATCGCTCATTGGAGCATTACTTGAGATGCTTTGTATTTGATAAACCTGCTTCTTGGAGTTCTCTGCTTCACTGGGCAGAATGGTGGCATAATACCACCTTACATTCAACAATAAAGATGACACCGTTTGAAGTTGTATATGGCCGTCCTCCTCCTACTGTCTCGCGCTACCTGTCAGGCTCTACTTATGTCCATGCTATGGATAACACACTTAAATCAAGGGATGAGCTTCTGAACTGTCTTAAAGACCAAATGACCTTGGCTCAAAATAGAATGAAACAACAAGCAAACCAGCAAAGAACTGAGAGAGAGTTTGAGGTTAGAGACTGGGTATTTTTAAAGCTCCATCTATACAGCCAAAAGTCATTGATCAAACGGCCAGCCAACAAACTTTCTCCTCGATTCTATGGACCATTTCAAGTGGAAGCAAAGGTGGGAAAGGTAGCTTACAAACACACACTTCCTCCTAACTCAAAGCTGCATCCAGTTTTTCATGTTTCTTTGCTTAAGAAAAGAGTTGGAGATTCTGTGTCTATTGCTGCAACTTTGCCACAGTTTGACAGTCAAGGAGAATTCATTGGAAACCACTGAAAGTTTTGAACATGGAAATTCAACGCAAGGGGAAACGTTATGTCACACTTTGGCTAATTCAGTGGACTGGCTTACATGAGGAGGATGCGACATGGGAGGAGGATGCGACATGGGAGGAGGCACATATGATCGCTACCAAATTTCCTGACTTTGTCGCCTGAGGACAGGCTCAGTCTTGGGGAGGGGAGCACTTGTTGAGACTGCACCAACTAAGATACTTTATAATTAGTCTTATTTTGTTGAAATGCTAAGGACACCCATTTTGTAAGCCATCTAGAATAGCCACCTACCTATTGTGGTCCAGGACAGCTGTATTTGTCAAGGACCCCGCTTCTCTCTTTATATGATGTATTGCAATCCATTTTGGACCATCAGAGAAATATAACCATGTTTTAATATTATTGCCTCTTGCTTTTATGCTCTTCAGTTTCTGTATCCTATCACAAGCCCACTTCATGTCAAAAGGAGGTCATCTAGTTAGCAATAGACACGACAAGCCCGAATTCTTAAATGACTAACATGTATTTTCAAAGAAGCTGACATGTCGCTTATTTACCATGCGATACACGTAGACCCATGCTACGTTTGGGGCTTATACGGAGGGATGTGGTGTGACAGGTAATGGATTTTGTAAGGCCTATTGTTAAGATAAGGCCCATTGACAATTTTGGGGTTAGGGACTAAAATTCATGCTTGAGGGGTTAAAATCTTAACAAGGGCTAGTAGAGAGATGAGAGTAGGTCCAGCAAAAAAACATGAAGCCTACTAGAGTTATTTCCTTACCCAAAGTATATTACAAACAGTGTTCTAAAAATCAGTCTAGGCGGCCGACTAGGCGGAGTCTAGGTGCTAGGCGCAACTTCGCCGCCCCTATTATGGGCTAAGCGATTGAGATAATCGCTTGCAGCTTCGGCGGGCACCTAGTTGGGCTCGGCAGATGCTAGGCGGTCTAGGCGGTTGGGATTGGGCGCTGTTTTTTTTTCCACGTCAAAATTGAACACCCACATCTAGAAAGCATGTTCTATCTGTTTCTCTCAAAACCCAGAATTCCAGAAGACTCCGATCTGTCTTTTCTTTCTCTAAATCAAGAACCAAACTCGCTGACTCGTCATCTCTCTCTTAGTTTCTCCTCAATGAAAGACAACAGAGACACATAACACTCTCTTTCTCTCCTTAAAACTGATCTGACCCTTGCTCTCCTCGACTCTGATTCACACATGTTGATGGATATTGACGCTAATTCTTTGAATTTTCTGTTTTTTTTTTTAGAGAGAGAGTGGATCGATAAGAGAAGCAGAAGATAAGGGTGAAGAGAGATGCGTAAGATGAGAGAGAAGAGAGATGCAAAACGTGAAGGCTTCTCTTGATTAATCCACGGGGATTATTAAGTGGTGTGGTAGTGTTTTTTGAGATAGTAGTGTGGTGGTTGACCACTGACCATTGTGGGTCAATATCAATTCTTCTGGATAAGCTATGCATATTATTAGGTGATTGATAATTATCTAATACTATTTAGTAGTTGTTTTAATGTTTTGAATGTAATTAAGCAATCTTATCATCATGACGAAGTGGTGTTAGCTCAGTGGTTAGAGCACCCACTACTTATGAACGAAGTTATGGGTTCGAGTCACCATGGGGGCATGAGTGAAACCATTTGATCATCTTTCATCAATTCGTATTTTTTATAAAGAAATTAAAATTAAAATTAAAAAAAATAAAACCTCCTAGGCCCCGTCTAGACTCCCGCCTAGGTCTCTAGGTGCTAGGCCCTTGGTCACCACCCAACTAGCGCCTAGCGATTTTTAGAACCTTGATTTACAACAGCCTCTAGCCCAAAACCTATTGAAACTATCTTCTTCCCCAAACCTGAAATATCGTTCTATCAAAGTTGCTGCTGGGATTAGTGCTTCACCATTTCTAGCAAGAACCCATAATCTATGGGAAAGCTTTCTGATTCATATACCCAGTAATCCTGCTTCAATTTCCAATTGCCCTTAAACTTTGTGATCACAATTCACAATATCAGAAAATAAGGGATTAGAATCCCTCGAAGATCACAACAGCACATAATCTGGGATTGTCACCGTCCTATACCTATACCACCAACCTTCACCCTCAGAGCCAGAATGAGCTTTCACTCTTTTGGTTTCATGGAGAAAACAAAAGCTGAAAGCTTTAGGATTATCCCACCAAAACTGAGAATACCCCTTTAAAACCCCCCGGTTCTTAGCACGAATCTTCCCCGCCTATCTCCGCTATAAAAAGCGGGTTCATTGCTGTTGGAAACCAGACCACAACAACACAAAACATCAAGTAAGAGATCAAGCTTTATCTCTGAATCCCTAGCCATCAGTTCCCCCAATCAACCTTAACCCAAAGCCCACAACCATGCCATTGCTGGAACTCTCCCTCTCTGCTAAACTCCCAGGCATCTAGGTCCCACACCATATCCACCTATAAGCTCTATTTTCGTGAAATTAACTCTAATTGCTGTCGTTATCATCTAGCTGGTCACAACAAAGTCGTTCTCAGGTCTAACCTTTGATCAATTTTGGGCCTAATCTCACTTAATCAAGAAGGTCTTGCTATCAAAAGTCCAAAACACAAAATCACCCTTACATACTATTGATATTATTTCATTGTTATTCAGACAATGGTTGAAATTTGATGTCATCTGAATAAATGTATTCAGACAACTCTTTTTACATTGCTATTGTGCAATTTATTATCAGACAGTCACTATATTTTGATGTTGTCTGATATTTTATGTTCAGACAACATCTTTTCTTATATGTTGTGTGACATTGTTACATACAATTGTTCACAGACAACATCTTTTTTGTGTGACATTATTACATATAATTGTTCTTTAATTTATGTTGTCTGTTTTTATGGTTAAAATTTAGTCCGCCAATGCCCGCCTATTTTTTGGCCAAAATTTAAACCAACCCCCGCCCGCCCGCCCGTTCACAAAACCCATTGTTTTAATTTGGAAAGGAAAAAAAGGCTCCCCTTAAAAAAAAAACACACACTTAGAGAGTTAGAGTTCCCCATCTCTCTCAACAATTAGAAACCGCCACCATGGGCAGATCCAAGTAGTAGCTTGGGCGGGCTGGAGTCCGTCCGAGATTTTTAGGCTTAAAAAAAAATTATATGTATACTTTAATTGATGTGGGTTTAAATATTTAATTGATGTGGGTAAAGTGGGTTTAATTGATTTCAAAACTTATCAAGGTCGATCAATGGGTCTTCTTTCTGCTGTGCAATTGTTGTGGGTTTAATTGATTTCAATACTTATCATTTTATCAATTGTTGTGCTATCTCAATATCTCGGCCAGGAGCTTGGCCTCATTCGAATGTCGAGTAATCAATTCAAGTTTATAGAGTTAACTTTGCAGATTGGGCTTGAGTTTATTTGCTAACTATTTCGTCATATCCATGGCTTTATATTCAGAACAAACTTTTAGGTTGAAAAAAAAAACTATATATGTGATGTATATTTTTTGTTTATATGTATGTTTGTTTAACGAAGCCACCCGAACTCTCAAATTATTGAAGTTAAACTCCTCTCTGGCTCTTCCATTCTCTCCGTCCATCACAAATTCTCATTCTTCTTCTTCGCAAAAAGACCTAAATTACGGACTAAATTTAATCTTTGAACACTTAAACTCTCAAGTTCTCATCTCCCCACTCTTGCATTCGCACACCTGTGCATTATTATACTAAAAAAAAAATTTTAGGCTTTGCCCTCTCTATTTTCAAATTCTAAATCCGCTACTGACCGCCACCACCAAGCGACGATGCATAGAGCTGATCAGAGTCCTCAATCTCTTCCCCGACTCAGTTGCCAACATCGTTGTCGGCGGAGATTCGTCCCCCGTCGTTGATGGGAAGAGCATCATCGAGAAGCTGTTCACGCTCCCCAACGTCGTCGGCGAGTCTGCGTTTTCCGTCGATGGCATCGGCCACTACGCCTATTACTTCAAGATTGAGTATTCTCACGCCGCCAAGTCAGGTTTCGAAACATTCTAGGGTTTCAGAATTCTAGATATAAGTACTTGATCTCTCTCTTGGCTATTGATGTTTTGAGCTCAGATACTAAAGCCAATTTTCAGAAGAGGATGGACCCATATTCCTCCTTTGGTACAGAATGGAATTGCACATTGCACTGAAGGAAGATTTTATCGCAGAACCACCCACACATGTTTTAGATTGAACTGTGAGTATCATGTCTTTTACTAATTTCTGTTTCCATTGACTGCAATTAGCAAGTCAGAGTTATTAAATGAATTTAACGAGACTACCAGATTAATCTTTCATTGTGTTTTGTTCTTACACTTAAGCTCACTCACTCATCTTTCTTGAATTTAAATTGTTGGGTAATAGTTTAGGCCATGTGTGAATGTGACTGACTAAGTTGTTTCATTGGTGAAATTTGGGACTTTTGTGTATTTTTAGATCAATCTATGAAACCGTGTATGTTGGAATTCTGGGTTTAACAATTGGAAACCTTTCAAGTTTCTTCTGGGTCCTAGTCTAGTATATTTGATTTATGTCTTGACAACACGGGTAATGCATTTTCTCATAAATAGGTACTGTTTTTTATCCCAATTTCTTTCCAATTGCTTGCTTGCCATTGTTTTTGAGTAACTTAACCCTCAGTTTTTTTTTTCCCTATATCCTTGAAAGTTAGAATCTTTATTCACTACATTCTGATATGTATTCAAGACTTTGTGTAAGATGTATGAAATTGATTGTTCTGATGCAAATCATTAATCAAAAGGTATATAATGAATCAGCACACATATACATACCCATTGCAGAAAGAAATATAGATATATACATACACCTATGTAGTGATAGTATATATTTGCTTATTTTACCTTATAATTTACAGTAAGCTAAGTAAGTTGGACTAAGTTTGTCTCAGGATACAACTGAAACCAAACGGAAAAATCCAAGACGGACCTTTAAATCAGAGAAGGAGTTTATAGAGTTCACTTTGAAGTATCAACAAATTCTTGCAGAGAGAGATGGAGGTATTTGAAATGATTTTATTAATGTTTACATCCAAAATCTGTAGCAGATGTATTGATCTTTACACATTTAGATATGAGCTATTGCGGAGGGAAAAACAACTTTGTTGTTAGTAACAGTAAATATTAAATGATTGGCTTATAGTAATTTAGTATAATAGATTTAGTAGTTGCTGCAGAAATGGACTACGTATAGTGATGCACTATCCTGTGCCGCAATTTTTCATGAAAAAGTAATAAAATGTATGATGGGCTTTAACTACAGTCTACCACAGGGTGTGAGTTATGATACGTGTAAACATCTGTGGTAGCTTAGAAGGAGTTAAGTACGTCCTGTTATCAGTGAGCAGAATGTGTGTTCATACTGTACAAGCATGCATTTGAAGTATTATTTTAACATTCTTCCCCTGAAGAAAGATATATGAATCTGGCCAAGTAGATGTGGACCATTTCAATGGTTTCAGTTTTATTATTTATCATACTCTTAATGCATGGTTAAATGGTGAGTGTTTACTTCCTAGGGACTGCTAAAATCTCTGCAGATTTAATTTATAGCGCAAAACTTCTGATGGATATAAATTTCACAAGTAACACATGTTCTTTTGGTTATTGCAGTTGGTTTTGCCTATCTTGGCCTTTTTGGTGAGGAGGTTCCTAAAACAATAGAATTTCTGAGCCCTGTGCACAGGCAAGCGAACCATCCTTCTCTGCTTTTCTATCTTTTTTTTTTTGTTCTTTTTTTGTGAATTCGATTTTCAGCTAGCTCATCACTTACTTAGTGGCTAGTGGAGTCCCTAGAATATTCAAGATTGCTACTTACTTCACAAGTTAAACTATGCATGTAAGTAGCGCGCGCTAAGTCCTTATTCATTTTTCACATCATCACTAGCTAGCTATCTTCTTACAATAACCAGAGATATCTAAACAGTGAAACTAAGCAAGTGTTATAGAGTAAATAGAGCAATAGTTAGGTATGCCTAAGGAGTCGGTTTCTCGGATGCTCACTCAAGCCAAGCCATTTGCGGCTGTGAGTCTGATGCAATTTTGGGTTTGCAGGAATGTCCATAATTACAAAGTTTTCTCTGAACCATGGGATGAGCCAACATGTATTAGTTGTCTGTAGGCATACTGTTGCCTTTGTTTTTATAACTCCTTTTGTCCTTGTCTTTAATAATATATAGTCATTATCTCTGTTCTCCTCTCCTTAATTTCTCTTTGTTTATGCCTTACATTTTTTTTTATATTGCATTTGACATGTTGAGATGATAAGAAGGAAGCACTATTGTAATGAAGAGATTCCAAAATCATGTAATTTCCATTAGGTTCCTATTGTAAGTGTAGATGGGTAATCTTTTTTCCATTGTTTTCAAAAGCCTCTAGTTTTCCAAAATGGTATTATGGTTTGCTGCCACTTGAAGCATGTTACTATTTTCATAACTTCCCATTATATTTCTGTGCTGCCAGCTTATCTTACAATTAAAGTTATGTTTCGTATAGGTTGACTATGCTAAGAAGAATATAAGATGTCGGAGGAATGATGGAAGGAAACGTTCCAGCCACAAGATTTGTACACATTTATGGACAAATACATGTTTTTGGCTTCCATGTATATGTAGGCAAGGTGGTTATTACTGTGTTATTGTTATAATACTGCTAATGGAATATTGTAGATCGTATTGGAATCAATGGAAACCTTTTGTGGATGCGTTGATTGATAGGTTTTTGTTAGATGCAATATTTAGAATGTATGCCTTATTATCCAATCTCAGACAATGCAATTTCACCAGAAAACCATTGCTTGACAATTGAGCACAAAAAAAAAATCAAATGAAAAAACTGCCGTCTGTACAACATAACAACAATATCTCTTAAACAAGTTTGATTGCCTAACATTGTAAAACACAGTGATAGAGCTACACATTCTGTTGTATGAAACAAAGGAAAACAGCACAGAGTACAAAGAGAACTATTGTCTCACTTCATTAACCCATACATCATGTTAGGAAACCACGGTTGGAAATAGACTTCAATGACTACAAAACCTAGATAGCTGTTGTTTGACTAGACAACACACAAGAGTTTACTATGAGAAAAATATAGTGAAACTTTAACAAACAATGTAACACTATAAGTTATGTTGTCTATATGACCTCAGAAATTTCATATTCTTTAGATTATGCTGACTTAATTCACTTTGGACAACAGCTACTTTAAGTTGTCTATTGTCTTTTCTGGTGTTTAGACAACAGGTTTGTTAGCTCTTGCTCTTGTCCAAATTTTCTTCAGACGACAGAATCTTGCTGTTGTCTAATACCCCCGATCAGACAACAGTCACTCAATCAACAGCAAAGAGGGTCATCAAACAACAATGAAAAACTGTCGTCTGATAGTATTATTAGCGTAGTGGTTGCAAATTAGACAAGTTACCTTAGGTGGTTTGAAACGATAGTCAGGAGGAAAATGAACGGTGTGAGGGCGATTTTGTGTTTTGGATCTTTTTGTAGCCGGGCCCTCTTGATTAAGCGAGACTAGGCCCAAAATTGTTCAAAGGTTGGACCTGAGAACAACTTCGTTTTGACCAGCTGGATGATAACAGCAACGATTGGAATGATGACAGCAGTGATTGAAGTTAATTTCATCATGGAACAGAGCTTATAGGTGGATATGGTGTGCGAGCTAGATGCCTGTTAGTTTAGTGAGGAGGAAATTCCAGCAGTGGCATGGTTTTGGGTTGTGGGATAAGGCTACTTAGGTATTGATGGCAAGGGTTTTTTTTTAGAGATGAAGCTTGATCTTTTGCTTGAAGTTTCTAGGTCATTCTAGCTTGGTTTCCAACAGCAGCAGACCAGCTTTTTATAGCGAAGGTGGAAGAAGAAGGTTGGTGACAAGGACTGAGGGTTCTTAGAGACCACTCTCAATTTCGGGAAGATAAATTGTGAAAGCTATGGAAATTTCTTTAAGCTAGGAGACTAAAGGGCGGTGGCACAGGTTTAGGACGGTGATCATCCCAGAATTTGTGCTGCTGTGATCTTTTGAAGATATTTGTTCCTCAATTTCTAGTATTGAAACTTGTGATGACAGTCTACTAAGATTATTAAATGTTGAGATGAGATTGGGTTAGGAGGGTTTTCCTTGATTTTGAACTCTTGCCATAAATGGTGGAACACCAATCCCAGCAGCGATTCTAATAGGCGGTGTTTCTTGTTCGGTGAGACTTGGGGAGAAGATTACTCTAATTGGCTTTGGGAAAAAGGCCAAATGAACTTTGGTTGAGAGAATGGCTTTAGTGGGCTTTGGGTTTCACTGGGCTTGCTTTTCATTCCTCCACACTAGCCCATATTAAGACTTTGGTCCATCAAGCATGAATTTTGGTTCCTAAGTCCAAAATTATTGACGAACTTTATCTTAATGTGGGCCTCACAAGATCCGTTACCTTCCACACCACATCCCTCCATATAAGCCCCGAATGCAGCTGGGGTCTACGCGTATCGCATGGTAGATAAGCGTGTTGGCTTCTTTGAAAATGCATGTTAATCGTTTGAGAATTTGGGCTTCTAAGTATTGCTTGCTAAATAGAAAGCCTCCTTTTGACATGAAGTGGGCTTGCTTGAAGGCCTAATTAGGTCATAAGGTTGTTGACTCGTACCTTTTGCTTGTCATTCGTTAAATTTGAACTTATGGAGATTTGGGTATCAACAAACGGTAACAAGGAATACACCTCCTGCATATGGGCATAGTTGTTGCTTACCAATGAAACAGGTCCTTAGCCACAAGACCTAATAAAAATTAACCATATGTTCACTGAAATATCCATCTGGGTATATAGCAAATCATAAATTACAACCAACATCTACACTAAAACTGTCAATTTATCAAATTAAGCTTAATGGGTAGGCTAAGAACACCGAAATTTAGTTTCTAAATAATAAATCTTTGAGCTTACGGGCGCTGCAGGAAGTGGGAAGATCCTTTTGCAAATCCTCAAGCTCTTTCAAGATGCATTTGGAAGCAATGATGACGAAACTGAACTTATTGTTCTTTTACTTTAGCAGGGGTCTAATTATTGTTCGTGCAGGAAAAACATACCTTCCCAATCGCGTGTGCACGACTCACGACTCGTCTTTCCGTGGTCACAGGACTAGTCGCATTAGAGCTTCTCAATGGCGGAGGTATCTAGAGGCGGCGGCGACGGCATTGCTGAAAGGATGAGAGGTTTTGTGCTTGGCTTCTGCAGAAGAGTAGACGAAAACAAAAACTAAACCCCTATGATCTCATCCACATAATTACGGATTATGAATCTTATTCCAATCTGGATAGAAGAGAAAGTCATCGTCACATTATAATCTGGATAGAGCATATACATTTGGCAAGAAGAAAAAGCTATAGACAGATTGATAAGGAGAGAGAATTACCTATCTGGTGAGTCAATTTGTTTTGCATAGAGCTAAAGAATCAGAGGTCCAATTTGTTTGACGTGGAAGAGATGCAGAGAGAGAGAGACGTGTTAACTAAAATGATAGAGGTCAATTTTATCGGCCAACCTAATATCATATAGGCCACAGTGCAAATTTTGTGTGGGAAATTTAACTTTTTACCAAAAAAATTCAACGGGCGACAAAAGTTTGCTCCTGTTTTTTTTTTTTTTTTTTTTGTCAAATAGTTCATTCGTTTAACAGAATCTTACTATAAATGTAGATGTGCATAAGGAAGCAAGAGTCCTAGGCCCATAAGCCCAATAGGCAAAAACTTAATTAAACTACATCTTACAGAAAATAAAAAATCGAGGCCCAAAAGCCCAACAACAACCAAAACAACCCTAGATCTACAACCATAAAGAACTGCCTCCAGTAGACCAGCCGCTATGGCTACTGACCACCAAGCTGCAGAGAAAGTAAAAGCTTATTAGGACACCTTGATAAAAATTTGTCCTTATTGTGTCCTTATAACCAATATTTGTAGCAGTGAAAGCAACAAGAATAAGTTAGAGAGCATTACTGTGTGCCTAATCAACCCATAGCTACAATTTGTGATGACCATCTCTTCCATTCCATTCCACGCTCAGCTTCACGTCGTTGAGGAACAATCCTTTTAAATCACGGTGAGATTGGGAAAAGCATTAGGTTTTTCATTCACACGTATGGAGACCGGTGGAATCTGGTTGACCTTTACAATTGTCACCACGTGCCGTGCACGTGGCTATGTAATCAATCTGCATAGTATGTTGATCCGCACGCTAGATGAATCCCATATGAAAGCACTTATAATATGTGAATTATAGGAAACCACTTATAATATCTTAACGTTGACGATCATATGATAGATTTTCATAATCAAATTCGTTAATTTTTTATATTTTTCTATATTAGTAAAATCTACAGTTTTTCAACAACATTAATTCAAAATTGCAAAAAAAAAATAATTGGTACGTTAGTCTTTAATAGTTATGCAAACAGTAAATTTTATTGTCGCTAAAAGGCTGTCAGAAAGAGCCATCACTCAAAGCACACTGGCATAAACTAATATTGACTCTAGCATAAATCTCCTAGTGAGAGTTTTTTTCCCTTTTTTTTTGTTTTGTTTTGTTTGAAAGGAGTGACATTGTTAGTATCATCTAATTGCACAGTGATCAGATTGCAGAAGTTGGAAAGGAGACAATTATCCAATTGATTGTTATTCAGGTTTACGAGGGCAGTGGTAATAGAGTCGTTCACATAACTGAATACTAGTACCAGTTACTTCTTCACAAGAAACCAAAAAGAGAAATCTGGAATTAACTCAATTTCAAATCTTCAACTCTTAGCAGTAAAAGGTTCTATAATCTTACTAAGTTTTATCCAATCCGCACAATGTCCTCTTGCATCAACTCAGTGGCGGAAGCAAGTGGTAGGCTCTATGGGCTGCAGCCTAGACGATATTTTGGGCTAAAAACCCTTAAGTATGTGTGTGTGTGTTTATATATATATATATATATATATTTATATTTACCTTCAGCCCATACTAGCCCAAAGAAAAAAGAAAAATATTTGTAGGTTGCGTACTTCACAGCAGCTCACTACACAGTAGGTCAGTGGCTGGCGCTGCTTGATTACTCCCACAAACCACCGCTGGAAATCGCGGTGAACGGTGAACGGTGAACCCACAATCCTATTTGGGGACCCCTACTTCACAGGTACAGATACTCTATCTTTCATCTTCAATTCTTGTTGATTTGGGGAAATCCCATTAATCAACTCTAAATTCAGATTTGTGCGTTTCAATGGAGGTCAGTGGCTGACTTGTTGGCGGTTTTTGGCTTGCTGCTGTGTGGGATTGTTTGATTTGGATAATTGGAGTTGCTGCTGTACTTGATTCTGGGTATTGAGTTTCTTTATTTTTTGTTGCCGACTTGATCACATGTTTTGAATTCCTTCGTATATCTCTATGGCTCTGTGCTATTCTTATTTGCTCTTTCATTGTCTGTACATTAATCAAGCTAAGCACTTCCCCTAGGTCCCAAAATTTAATTATGAAACAATGAAAGAATAAAATGAAAATTGTTGTATTTAAGAGCAGGTTCAAAGAGAACAACTTTTTAACAAACTTGTGTGTGCTTTTTCTTGGTTGGTTTTGCTTCAATTTCAATTTCCAACATTGGTAGATAACTGGCTTTCACTAATAGGTTCCTTATTGATTGAAGCATGTTCCTATGTGTTCTTAGCAAGACTTTACTTTTGGTAATTCTATTTTCATGTGGGTAGCTGAGAGCATGTTCAAAGTTTGATCGATCAATTACAGAGTTAGAGAAGTTGAAGGGACTCAAGGGAGAGTCCAGGTTTGAACTACTTGCCATTTGTGAGTTGGTGTAGAAGATCATCATATTCTGTGTTCCAATATATATATATATATATATATATATATATATATATATTGTACTTCTAATTAGCCTAGATAAGTCTCAGATCCTAGATCCGCCACTGCATCAACTACTGATACTTCTTTATTAAATTTCAATTTGTGGACAATAACAATTTCAAATAGCAGTACCAACAAATAATTGAGTTCCATCTAGTATAAACCGAACTCCAATCACCCATTGAAATCAGTATTGCCAATCCATATCTTTCACTTTTGTTCAAATGTAGTCAAAGACCAAAACTTCAACTTCTCTATCGAAGTTCAACTATGCTGTAATTATTTGTCCAAGAAATCACTATCCTGCTTGGCAATAATTAATGAAACATAGACATCATACTACAATTTAACTTCTATCACCAATTTTCATCTATTAACAACCATATTCTGAAAATTGAAATTTCAATAAGATAATGATATCAAGAAAATTATCTTCTTCAGTCTTTCACAAATTGAGAAATCGGGAACTCAAAGAGATACAAACAGAAGAAAATTAGGATTTCAAGTACCAAATCCAAATTCTTCACAATTGAACAGAGACTTTATGCAAACACTTCAATCGAGTACTTGTAAAGTAAAACCTAAGTTTCGTTGATAGGAACCACAACTATTTGCAACAAATATCACTGAATCTTTAAGAGTTTTGATGAAGATGTACTTGTATGTAACTGACAAAGATCTTGATGCTTTGCTTTGAACAAATTGATGAAGAACAGCTGAAATATTAACAGCTCCTTGAGTAATTTCGGTCACCTATCGACCTGGCTCTTGATACCATGAAAGCTTGAAGAAGAATAGCAAAAAAACAAGAAAACTGAGAGAGAACTTGTATCAGAAAATGTAGGCTCTGATACATACGCGTAAATGTACGTAGACCTATAGCTATATATAACAAGTACTAGAGTAGCAGGATGATATCACATGGTGTGTAATCACACTTTTACTCTTAACACTATTCTAAATCTTGTATGATACAGGCGCGTGTTAGTCGATCTTTTATGACCAAAAAATGTTAGTCGATCTTTAATTAAGAACAGTAGAAAAACACAGAGAATGTAGTTGCTAGGTATGGCCTACATAGTACAAGTAGGAGAACCAAAAGGAGACGAATGGATAACCCAGAATAGCACAAAACATTGTATGGTCAAGGTCAGAGTCATAGTCTTCGGATTCAAATTTGCTCACCACTTTTATTTTGTGGTGATTTCACCACCCTATTAAAACTTACCACGTCATATAAAATTAAAAGAAAATTATACATAAGTGTCATTTTGAAACTTTAATTAGCTATAAGGCCATCTAATGTTTTTTGTACACATAAGGCCACCTGCTTCTTCAAATTTCTCTTACCCTGACGATTTTACCCTTAAAAACTAACTTCTTCATATTATATTAATCACTCTCTCCTCTCTCTTCCCCTGATCAAATCCTCTGAGATTAATCACTCTCTCTCTCCCCCTTCTCACCAGCGAAATACTCCCTTTCTCTCCGTCGGCGAAGTACTCCTCTCCACCATCACGTCCGCGATCGGAACTGGAACTGAATCTCCAACGCACGACGTCTTTTTGCTACTGGATCTCTGATGCACAAACTGGATCTCCGATGCACGAAGAGGACTTGAACGGGATCTTCGACTCTCTTATCTTCCTCAGTGACTAGATCGTCGTCGTTGTCATCCAGAAGATCTGGTATGTGAGCTCCAGTGTCGGCAAAACCACCTAGCCCTACGACTCCGGCGTCTGGTCGAAAAACGATAGAGACGACATCGTCTCCACCTTCGAAGGCAACTCCAACCTCTTCTGGCGGCTTCGACCTCGTTCCTACTCCGAGATCTGAGATTGCATCTGAGCTCCGATTTGAATCCGTCAGGATCTGAGATTGCATATCTGAGCTCCGATTTGCTTCTTATATGCAGTGTCGTTGACGTCCCTTCCCACACCACCTCTGTTTCTTCATCACCGACCTTAATTACACATCTGATTTGCTTTTTTGGTTTGTTAATGATTTTTGTTATAGGAAAAAAAAATTAGAAGGCAAGATTAGAATTTGTTTAGTTTGGTTTGATTTGATTGTGATTTATTGGAATAAATGGGCTTGGATTTGTTTGAATTCATCTGTTGTGGAATTTTGCAGGGGAGAGAAAGAGAGTTGTGCTCTTATGTGATGGGGGGATGGTTTTGTGGTTGAATTGTGTTTTCTGTTGGTGTTGTGATGTATTTTGATTGATGAATAATGAACCATTTCTTGTATGTTATTTGTTGCAGTTAGTAACTCTCTATAACTGTTATAGAGGCTTTTTAACATAGTGATAATATCTTTCTATATCTATGTTATTATTTTTTCAACATGATGTTTATAGCTTCTATTTTCATATTCATTATTTCAAGTTAGCAGCTCCGTGTAATTGTTCTAGTGGCATTTCAATATCGTGATAGTAGCTTTATGTGTCTATGTTAGTATATTTTCAAGCTAATGTCAATAGATTTTTTTTTTCCAAATCAATAGCTCTCTGTAACTATTATAGTGGTTTTCCATCATAGTGATCGTAGCTTTCTGTACCTATGTTAGTAGCTCTCTAATGTTAGTGAGAGTAGCTCGTTGGTGTTGGTGAAAGTAGTTTTTGGTGTTGGTGAGAGTAGCATTTGTTGCTGATGAGAGTAGTTTTATGTATTGGTGACAGTATCTTTTGTTGGTGGGATAATAGCTTTTCGTTTTGGGGAGCATAGGTTTTTTTGGTAAGGAGTAGCTTTTGTTGTTGGTGATAGTAGCTTTTGTTATCTCGCCGAAGGTTGCCGGAAATCTCATCAGAGTAGCTTTTGTTGCTAGTGATAGTAGATTTTGTAACCTCGCCGGAGGTGCCCGAGAATCTCATCAAAGTAGCTTTTGTTGCTAGCCATAATAGTTTTTGGTGTTAGCAAGGTTCTAAAAAACGCTAGGCGCTAGTCGGGCGGTGACCCGAGGACTAGCGCCTAGGGGCCTAGGCGGGGACTAGGCGGTTTTAATTATTTAGTTTTTTAATTATTTTTATGACATATAATTATATAAATAAAAATATTTAAAATCTGAAAATTAATTATAAATAGTTTAAATAATCAAAATAGAGAATAGATCGAAAGAATTTAACAATGAATCATAATATTAGCCTAAATAAAGTCTCAAAAAAAAAAAAAAAGTGGCTTTGTTATATGACTTGATTCAATGAACAAACCACATGTATGTCAAATTGTGAGTACACGTTTGTTTGGTTTAGCAAACGTGTCAACTTGAAACAGCCTTTGCTGGGTTCTAATTGCTAAACCAATCTCTTTGGATTTTCTCTTCCTTCGCCCCACTACACCAGAAGACAAAGCCTCATTCTCTCTTTCCCACGGCGACCCCATACACCATTTTCAATTACCACCACTCCATTCCCATTGCAATACGACCTGATCTTCAACCGCTTAACTCAATCTTCGCTGGACCACCACCCTCGCCGTCGCGTCGCTCACGCTAGCAAATCCGACCTCGATAATAACTTATCCAGGTCAGAGTTCGAATTGCTGGAAAAGCCTAACTCCGAGTCGGGCTTCGAGAACTGACTGGACCAAAAGCTTAGTGATTATCCAATGGAGACATCCAAAAGAAGATATTACAAGTAAATATACGGCGGAGATTCAGAGGAGGAGGAAAAGCGGTGGGAGAAGAGAGGTTGGTGGAGTTGAAGTCGTAGGTGGTGGAGAGAGAAGTTGTTATGATTTGAGTCAGTCCGCCTAGCGCCCAGCCCGCCCAAACCGTCTAGGCGCCCGCCCAGACCAGCTGAGCGCCCGTCCAACTGCAAAACGATTTCCCTTGTCGCCTAGCCCTTAATCGGGGCGGTCAATGGACGCCTAGCGCCTAGGCGCCGCCTAGGCGGGCGGCCAGACCGTTTTTTAGAACACTGGGTGTTAGTGACAGTAGCTTTTGTGGTCGCAGGAAGTTAGCCGGAGACCTCGCCGGAGAGGAGAGAGAGAATGATTATTGATTTTGTACTCTAGTGACATTTATGTAAATTTGGTTTTTAAATATAACACATTTTTTTGTCTAGTGACCTTATGAGGGAAAAAACTAGTTTGTGGCTTTATGGCTAAAAAAACAATCAAATATGCACTTATATGTAATTAACTCTAAAATTAATTGAATACTTCAAATATAATTTTTTAATAAAACATCATGATATAGTTAGTGTTTTATAACACATGACAGTTTTGTATTGAGTGGTGGTATCACCACCAAAGTATTGGTGGTGAGCAAATTTGAGTATTGGTGGTGAGTAAATTTGAATCCATAGTCTTCTGGCTCCCACACAAAAGAAAAAACCACCAACTGAAACAACTAGTCATAACCGTCATAAAAATAAAATTAAAAAAAAAAAAACCGAGTCATAACCGAGTTGCTAGAACCAACCAGAAGATTGACCACTAGGCCACCAGGGTAAGTGAATCACACTAAAATAATCAATTTAACGGTAGAATATTCTACTCTTTTTTTTTATGGCAAATGTATATTCCCCGCTTGTTAATATCTAACTGTTTAAGGATATCTCTATTTGTGTTTGGCCCAAATTCTAGGTTACTTGACCTAGTGGTAATAGGGTTTTAATTAGAAGAATCTAGAGATTATCTTTCCTTGTATGATTCTAACTCTATGCATTGTAATCCTCTATATAAAGAAGCCCCTATTATCAATGAGAATACACAGCGATTATCTCTCAATTTCTGATTCCCTAAAACATGTTATCAGCACGAGCCCTAACCCTAGTTTCAAGAAGCCAAAAACCCAAAAATCTTTTTTCCATTCGCTGCCATTCGCCTTGCAGCTCTCCTGCGCGCCCATGCGCATGTTCTCGCTGCAAGCCTCTGCCACTACTAGCCTACGTACAAGTTCAATCGCTTGCCTTTGCAGCACCGCATCCACCTAGCACCTGCTTCGCCATCTGCCTCGACCAGGATTGTAAACCAGTTTCAATCCTAGCTTAAGATCAAAGTTTGACTACAATCCTACGTCGAAAAAGCACCTGCAAAATCAAAAATCCCTCACTAGCCCGCGCTAGCCTTGCCTGCTCCTAGCTCGAGCTAGTCTCGTCGTCGCTGCAGCCTTGCCTCGCGCTCGCCCCTTGCGTTCGTCGTAGACCCTCTAGCGAGTAGCCCACAACGCCTGCCCTGCGCGCACCTACCCATAGCAGCCCATCACACAGTTAACCTCGCCATCGACAGAGCCCTCGCCCTCGTCTGCCAGTGCCTGTAACTAGGATTAATTGTAGTCTGCAATCCTATAACAAGGATCGAAACCACGCTTCAATCCTACAAATCGGTTCGCCTACACTAGGACTGAAGTTCGTCTGCAATCCTACAACGAGGATCGAATACGCTCTGCAATCCTAAGAGGTATGGTTTACTAAAAGTTCCCATTTTTGAAGTTTTCCTCTTTTTCTCTTCTTTTTCTTGGGGACTTGCAACCTCCCTTCTTTTACCCCCCCCCCCCTTTCTTCATTATAGGGGAGACCAAATTAAGCCGAACTGTGGGGGTTCGTGCTCACTCCAAGCTTAAAGCTTGTTGAGATCTCCAAACTTATAGTTTGTAGAGAATTTATGATCGATCACTTACATCATTGTTTCGATCTAATCCAATATATCTTGAAATCGAATTTCTTGGAAGCGACTACGCTCGGAAATTCCTAATTTCTTGGAAGCGACTATGCTCAGAAATTTCATATGTTTTTGTGGTAGCCTATTTCGCTCCGAAACTAACCCTAATTTCTTATTCTCTTTCAGGATGAGTAACCTGAACAAATTAGACTTTGCTCCATTGGGAATGACTGACTCTGGATATCACAGGTGTGTTCGTGATATCCGCCAGCATCTCAAGGCTGATGGAATCCTGGATATGATTCTTGAGCCTAGCCAAGACATGCTAACTGTTGAGTAAACTCAAGCTTTTGAAGCAAATAGAGCAGCCTTAGAGGCAAATAAGGCGAAAGCCATCATCCTAATGACTCGTCATATGGATGATTCGCTCCAGTACGAGTATATGAACGAATAAGACCCCAAAAGGCTGCGGGTCTCACTCGAAGAAAGATTTGGCAACGTTCGTGACTCCTTGCTTCTTGAACTAGAAGTGAGATGACATAGCCTCCGCTTCTGTGATTTCAAGTCAGTTCTTGACTATAACTCGGAAGCACTTCGCATTAAATCCTTAATGGAATTCTGTGGTAAACAGATCACAGATGCGATGTTGATTGAGAAGACTCTCACTACCTTCCCCGTCTCTACATTGATGGTTGCTAAGAACCATCGAATCGGTGTTAATACAAGACGGATCACAAGGTTTCATGAGCTCATTGGAGCTATGAATGTCGCTGAAAAGCATGACAATATCCTTGTGAAGAACTATAATTCGAGATCCGTGGAAACAGAGCATATTCCGGAATCCAATTATAGTTGCACCTCTAAAAGAGGGCGCCAAGAGAGAAACCCTAATTTTAGGGATACTTCTGGACATTCTGGTCCATATAATCGCTCTACTTAGGAAGGTAACCGCCAAAATAGGCGAACATGAAACCGAAGAGGTAAACGTGGAAAGAGAGAGGAAGGCAAAGCCTCTGGCCATGTTGGCGGCGCCACCAACACTAAGAGCCATCTAAATGACACTTTCAAAGCGCCTCAATCAATGGAGTTCAAGCAAAGAGATGTATGTTCTCGATGTGGAGTGTCTGATCATTGGGCACACATTTGTAGAGCTCGTGAAGAACTTGTCACCGCCTACAATGCATATTGTGAAGCAAGAGAAGCTTACTATGTGGAACAAGAAGATCAAGAAGATGCTCTAGAGTGAAGGGTTGAAGACTACAAATCTGGCTGCGATCAATAGATCGCCAATTCTGTTTAAGTCTTTATTTTTCCAAGAGATATAATAGGCAATTGCCATATACTTTGTAGTAAATGACAATGGTTTAGTCTTTCTTCAAAGTAGGCTCACCCAAAGTAAGTGTGATGTCTAGGAAGGTTCTGAGATTAGTGGTACTTAAGCGAGCCTTGCTCCACCGACATATCTCTACTCACCTGGTCACATTTATTTTGGAATTACTGAAAGAAGTTAGACGACTACCATTGTTTTTCATTAGCTAGCATTTGGATTAGATTCTCCTAATGGTTAAGAGACAATGATGTACTTTGTTAGCTTATGAATAAAATTTCGAGTTCTTTTCATTATGACTCAATTTTGATTCTGAGCATATGACTTTGTGACTACAATGGCTGGGCCATCAGTATTAATTCAAGGACATGAAATAGCCCAAGTTCCACTTGCCAAATGGCACCTTGATTACAGCTGTCACATAAACTCTCTACGCTCTTAGGGCAAATCATACCCTATGAATAGCCAACGAATTCAATGCGAAAATGCATATAGAGAAAGGAAATGAGTTCCTTTGCAATACCTTTAATGATTGCGAACAAAGACGCATCTTAGAGAAGTTTATGTGCCTCTCTAGTGGACTCTATGTCACTATTCGAGCTATTAATCAAATAAAAGTTTTGAGAGAAGATCTCTTGGATTTAGACACATATTAGCTTTGTCACGATAGGGTAGGTCATCCTGGTCATGATATGATGATCAGTCTACTAAAAACTTCACATGGACATCTTTTCTCTCGAGCGAAATGAAGCATGAATCAAAAGTTGATTCCTGGACTAAGTGTGACCGATGCTGCTGCCTAGGTCACCGCCTCCGTCCACCACCAGCCAAGGGCTGGCGTAGTCCCTATCCAAGATGCCATGGATGGCGTTCCATCATGGTGATGGCTAGCTCCCCAGGTGATGCTGCAATCACCAACTTGTTTCAAATAGCGTTTTAGACGCTCATGCCCAACCAAAATCCTCATTGGTTGCTTCTAAAGCTTCTCGCTCGTTTTTACAAACCTCGTTCCTTAGGGAACTTAGGACTGAGACTGTCCTCTGCAAAGGTTATGAAAATACTCATTATGTTCTTACATAGAATCCTTAGGGATTCTGTGGACTAGTTCAACCAACTTGCGGATTTTTAAATATCTCATGATGTTGGTTGACACGCAAACACGCTGGTCACGTGTTGTGTCATTGTCCACTTGAAATGCTGCTTATGCTACACTCCTAGCACATATCATATGACAACGGGCTCACTCCCCAGATCATCCTATTCAGTCAATTGGATTTGACTGTGCTAGAGTGTTTACATCGAAGACTTTCGATGGTTATTGCATTAGGACTAATGTTGGATATTATATTCCCATGAACACACCCAATTGGTCTCGCGGAAACTTCTACGATGGTAGTCCGAACATTGGTAATGCGCACCAATCTTCTTACATCCACTTGAGGTGATGCAATATCCATGCAGCTATGCTAATTCGTCTACGACCTACCGCCACTCAATGTACCTCTGCGTTACAGCTAGTGACTGGGTACACGTATTTTGTACTTACGCACATTTGAGTGAGCCATTTATGTGTCCATTGCGCTGCCACAGCGCACTATGATAGGTCCTTATAGACGAATGGGCCATTCAGTTGGATTTGAGACTCCAACAATCGTCCGCCACTTAATGTCCTTGCAAGGCGATCTCATTACCGCTAGATTTGCGGGTTGTCACTTTGATGAGATAGTCTTCCTGTCGTTAGGGGAGACAAGAACACGGATGTTCAGCAGGAACCACAGAAATTATCGTGGCCTGTCCCCACTATGTCTCATCTCGATCCGTATTACAGTGACAAGATCACACAAATATGCTGCAAACATGCCTGCAGGGAAGGACGTCCCTACGAGAGGATGTAGCGCCACCCTACAAGGAGGTAGGCATGGCGCCAAAGCCAAAAAGAGTGGCATTCTGGCGTTACAGGCCATGGCCCCAGCTAGGATGCGTGGGAGGCCCGTGGGTTCGAAGGATACTTTGGCACATTCCAATCCTTTGATCATCAAGACTCAAAATCTGTCTCATGAGTATCTTCCGGGTTATGGTTATCGTTGGGGGACGCCTCAACGTCAGAACCTATTCTTGAGAATATAGAGCTCTATGAAACTTACACTAGTGTACATGAGACGTGGGATAGAAACTCCATTATAATTGATGATGTAGTTGCGCATGAGTTTGTTGAGTCTAATGATATCGAACCACTCTCCGTTGATGAATGAATGCCAATGTAGAGAGATTTGGCCTAAATGGAAAGATGTGATCCAGGTTAAGTTAGATTCTCTAACGAAGAGGATGATTTTTGAGCCAGTGATGCCAACACCTCCTAACATAAAACCTGTTGACTAATGAGTCTTCATTAGAAAGCGTAGTGAGAAAAAGAGATGGTAATCTCGCCTTATGGCACAAGACTTCTCACAAAACGCCCTGGAATCGACTACGATGAGACATATTCTCTCGTAATGGATGTCATTGCACTCCACTACTCTGTCAGTTTGGTAGTTTCCGAATAAATGAACATGCAGCTTACAAATGTGGTCACTACGTATCTCTATAGGGATCTAGATACGGAATATACATGAAGGTTCATGGTGAACTTCATTTACCCAAGTCAAATGGCTCTAGACCATGGAGCGCATTTACAAAGAGGTTGAAACGCTCGCTAAAATGACTACTTGATTGGGAGGGGATATGCCCACGCATTTCCAAAACAAGTTTCGGATTCTATCGCGGTTCATGTTGGACATGATCTTCAATAGAAGTCCTTAAAGAGTTAAGGGAAACCGCTGAACACTTAAAATCCGAAGATTGAGATGAATGATTTTGGGAGAACACGATTATGTCTCGGTTTAGAACTTGAGCATCGTGTCGATAGATGCTTAGGCATTTTGACAAGGTCAAGCCTTCAAGCACCCCCATGATCTTCCATAGTCTTGATCCTGAAAAGGATCCTCTTCGTCGAAAGGATGATGACGAAGATGTGGTAGAGGCAGAAGTGCCTTACTTAGTACAATAGGCGCATTATTGTACTTATCCCAATGAACAAGACCGGACATCTCATATGTTGTGAACTTGTTAGCTAGATATAGCTCTGCGCCAACGCGACGCCATTGGATTGGTGTAATAGATATCTTTCGATATTTAAGATGTATGATTGATATAGGCTTGTTTTATCCCTATAAAGAGATGATGGATTCGGACCCATCACACACCAGGTACGCCGCCAACACTGGCCTGCGTCCACTATCCCCATCCCAAAACGACATGTGTTTTGGAAGGTTTTGCTGATGTTGGGTATCTCTCTGACCCACACAAAGGTCATTCCCAATCCGGTCAAGTGTTCACCATGGGAAAAACCGTAACATCTTGGAGGTCTACAGAATAGACTCTAATCGCTATATCTTCGAACAATGCAGAGATCATTGCTCTTCATGAAGTGGTTCGTGAATGAATATGGATTGGATTCATAATTACGCATGTTCAAACAATTGTGGTTTGAAGTCTACCACAGATGAGCCTACGAGCATTTAGGATAATGCTGCTTGTTTTGAACAAATGAGGCAAGGCTACATCAAAAGCGATAACACCAAGCATAATCAGCAACAACAGACTCTCCTAGAGATCAAAGTGAACTAGGTTCAATCTGAGGACAGTGAGGGAGACTTGTTTACTAAGTCATTACCCAAATCCACGTTCGAGAAAACATGTGGCAAGAATTGACTTGCGGAAATTATCTGAACTCTCATGATCGTAGTCATCAGGGGGAGGCGCAGACATCAGGGGGAGATGTCTACATGTTCACCTCGAAACATGAAGAGTGTGTTGTGCTCTTTTTCCCCTTCGACCGAGGTTATTTTTGTCCCACTGAATTTTTGTTACTCAGCAAGGTTTTTAACGAGGCAACGAGAGAAGCACCGCGTTTGGACAACACAAGGGGGAGTGTTTAAGGATATCTCTATTTGTGTTTGGCCCAAACTCTAGGTTACTTGACCTAGTGGTAATATGGTTTAATTAGAAAAATCTAGAAATTATTTTTCCTTGTATGATTCTAACTCTATGCATTGTAATCCGCTATATAAAAATGCCCCTATTATTAATGAGAATACACAGCGATTATCTCTAAATTTCTGATTCCCTAAAACACTAACCAAAATATCCCACTAGAATCCTCCATCGCTAATCACCCACGTCATCATTTTTTAAATTTACCCACGTCATCATAGTTTGCCATAAAAGGCAAAAGTCAAATTTTATTGGGGGAAAGAATAGTTCACAATTAGAAAATTTGTGCATCATCCTACGTACTAAATCCAAGATCATTATATGAAGTGCTTCAGTGGAAAAAAAAAATGAATAAAAAAATCATCGACAGAAATAAAAATACAATTTTAAAAGCAAGCTGGACACCTGTCCAATCTTGATGACGGACACGTGTTCTCTTAGAAGCTCCACAAGCTGAAATTTGATTCGCTGTCCACCTGATCGTCTGCCCAGTTCATACTGTCCAAGTAATGACGTGGCGGAGAGAGCAGTGGACCCTCCGCCATGCTAGTCAGCAATCTGGGCATGTCGAAGAGCCCCTCTTCATCCTCGTAGAAGCCATCATTCTTCTTCTCGTTGTCCATCTCAACATTCTCATCCTCATATTCCCTCTCGTTGTCGTCACAGCTGCTCGAGACGCCGCCGAACTCCTCAGGTCGAAATGTCTCAGCAGCCTCGGCGGCGGCCCTGCGAATGTCGAGCTGGTCTTTAGAAGCCGGAATGGGCAACCGCCACACGGAATCAGCAAAATTGAGGCATGCCTGCTTCCCCCTGAGGGCCAACGCCGCCACATCGTGTGCCCGAGCGGCCATCTCAAGAGTTGGGTACGTCCCGAGCCATATTCTGGTCTTTTTGTTCGGCTCCCTGACCTCGCACACCCACTTGTTATTGTTCCTGCGCCTCACGCCCCGGTAGACCGGGTGCCGAGTCTCCTTGAACACTCGCCTACCGGCACGCTTCTTCGGCCTGCTCGAAGCAAGTATCACCGCTCCGTCGGAATGAGGTGAACGGCGAGTCGTGAAGCTCGTGTCAGATAAGGAAGACGACTCGGGCTTGTCGATGGAGGAGACTGATTCGAGGCTTTGCTGGTTGGAGTCTGAGAACTGGTAACTGGAGTTCATCTGAGGTAGAGCTGGTTTGGTTTTCTTCGCTGAGGGTAGTGTGAGTTTGGTTTTCTTAGTAGACTGTGTTCTGGGGAAAAGGCTTATGAAACAAAAACGACGGGTGGGAGGGCTTATATTCATTAGGTTTGATGTGGAACCCGTGCATTCGTAGACTGGACACGACAACACGCGGTGTGAGGCTAAGTTTGGGAAGTTGCTGGATTGATGGAGAAAGTACTTGGGTTTATTTTGAATTGATAGGACTGTGGCGGGAACGGACCCGCCAGCTGGCAGGTGTTACTAAACTAAGTAAAGAATGTGTTTTTGCACGTGAAATTTTTATTGAAATTATCACGTTTTTGATTTGGTTGTGATTTAACATTGTGCGATGTGGCCGCCACGTTACTGGTGTTTGTCACGTGATACTATTAGTAGTAGTGTAAGATGTTTGGATTTGATTGTGAATGAATACCGTGTGATGTGGTAGCCACGTAACATGTGTTTGACACGTGATACTATTATTAATGTAAGTCGTGTGATCTTAAAAGAATTTGATTAAGAGATCCACATTTAGTGATCTAGACAACCCTTTCTCATTATATTTCCTTTCTATCAATTCAGCGATAAAGAAAGAGTGCGTGTGCGAAATTAACTTTATTTTTCTCTTTGAAACTGATTGAGATCCGTAAGCTATGCGACATGAATTGAGTGAGATGATCATCGCAATTTGTGCTGTGAGGTTGAATTCATCCCCATCCCTAACTTATGTCTATTCCTTTCTACATGCCTCCTTACATGAACTGAGTGAGATGATCATTGCAATTTGTGATGTGATGATCATCACAATTTGTGCTGTGAGGTTGAATTCATCCCCATCCCTAACCTATGTCTATTCATTTCTGCATGCCTCCTTAGTTGTCGTCGGTCCGTCTCCAATCCTGCCAAGACCTTCTAACGCTCCATGGTGGTTCGAGGATCTTCTAGTTTTAGGTCCCAATATGATTAAATTAAATATATGCTGGTGACATCCATTGTTTCTCAAATATTTGATCACGCACTACTAAAAAGAATTGCAATTGCTTCGAAAATTTGAAACGGAAAAATTTTCCATTGCGAAAGTTGACCTTTTGCGACGGCGCATGCTACGCCCTATTTTTCCGTAGTATATATTTGAGTTTCTGCTACGGACATAATATTCCCGTCTTATAATTAAAACTAATTGCAACACTTTAGCCACGCCGTCGTGTGAATTATTAGGAAAAAAGAAAAGAAAAACCGAGTCATCTAGACGTGTGGCCGCTCTCTCTTCGATCTTCTTCTCCTCCTCTCTCTCTCTGCTTTTTTTCGTCTCCTCTTGGATGGCCACCCCGAACAGAACCGCCTCTCTTATTTCCTTTCTCAATCACTCTATAGATATGGTGGTCGTGGAATCACTGTGATGGCTAACGGAGTTGACTATAATGCCCAAGAAGCACCACGCCATCGCCGCCGTCACTCTTTCTCCGGATCTGAAAACCAAGCCTTTGAGTAGTACCGAATCTCTGAGTCGGTGCTCTGCAAGCAATTCCGAATTTCAAAGGTAAAATATTATGTTGCACAATGAAATTGATGCCCGAGTGTCTTTGATTTTAGCTCTAATTGAATTTTCAACTATTCTCTCTGTTATTCTATTCCTCTTTCTCGATTCTAGGTTTTTGAGATTGGTAAACTTTCAGAGGCTGAAGCACGAAGCATGGAAGAGCTTCGGGATTAAACCCTAGCTCGATTTAGTAAGCATTCTCTTTCAGATTTAATGTGGAAGTTGTTAGGTTTCTGTATTTTGTGGGCATTTTATTCGTTGATTGTCTCAGTTTCACGATTACTGTTTTCCTTTCGGTTTTTGAAATTGAGTAATATGGCATTCCTGCTTAATTGCTTTGAATTCCTCCCCAGCTTAGGCTCCAAGTACTGAGGCGTGTTTTTCTGCCATCATATTTAGGTTTCTTCAAAACAACAAGTTGAATGGTAGCCCTCCTGAAAATAAAAGCTCTTCGATCCCTTCTCAATGTGTAAGTGGATCAGTATTTACTGATAAGCATCACTGTAATGCACAATGGAGTTTTGCTGATAATGTGTGTTTATATTTCCATCTCTGTGCTAATGAACAGGCTGTACATGCTCTTGGTATATCTGGATTGTACAGTATCTGCTTTTACAATAACTTAAAAGGATTTTGAAAATCACACTTTTCTTTTTCTAGTTAACTCTGGATACTAAATGCTTACAACTACAAAAATAACTTTACAAAGGTACAAGTTCATATTTGTTAATCTAAATTTAGGAGTAAGTAGATATTTCTCACCACTAGAATTATACTTTAGTATATAAAGGAGTGTTTTCCTTATGAATAGTGGATTGGCAATTTTGCCCTTTCATGTTTAGCATAATTACACAGTCCAGCTGTTGATCTGCTGAGCCGCCACCTAATTATGGACTTCTCGCGTCTTCGTTTATTTGCTGCGCAGAAACAAATAGAGGCTGTGCATGTAGAAACAGCCAGAGATTGATAGAGAAAGAGAGATTATTTTCTTCGGAGAGAGAGAGAGAGATGTGTTGGTTTCGGTTGTTTGCTTGATTTGTGCAGAAAGAGTAGATAATTCTGGAGCTTTTCAGAATTGAAGGAGGACGCACACAATATTAAAACAAATTGATTGAGGTATGCGTTTTAGAACTGGGTATTTGGTGCATGATAGCCAATAGCCATCGTGTTTCTCATTCCTCTTTTTGGCCATCGTGTATTTCTCATTCCTCTGTCTGGTTTTGGAGGTACAGAGCTGGGTTGCTTTTGATCGGTGGTGTACATATCATTTGGGTTACCTTTAGAGAAGCTACATAGGTTCGTTAGTACTTCGTTTCTGAGTTTAAGCTTGGCTTCAATGATTGTTAAGCTCTTTTGGGTGACATTTGATTTGTATGAAATGCTTATGGTTTAGAAGGGCTCGATTTTATAGAGTGATCTAAGTTTTGAGAATTTGTATTTGACTTAATTCTTGGTATTTACCAGTATTACCCTTAAAGCAATGAAAGGGAGCTTGACTGGATAATCTATACAAAGGGAGCTTGATTGAATAATAAAAAGAATTAGAGGATTACATGTAGAATCAGTTAAAGAGTTTCTAAAACTTAATGAATTGTCAAATTATTAAAATGGAATATGCAATAGTTTAGATGAATAGTATACGAAGGTGTATCTGACTGACAGTGTTATTTGATTTCAGATTGTGGGAAAAAAATTTTGAGGCACCAGAAAGTGTTCCATCCTCTTCTTCGTGTTCTTTGGTTTGTATATTCTGCTGCTTTCTGCACTTACTCATTTTACTTATTATTTACATGATTACATCCCTTTAGCTTTAGAATATTCCTACTCTTAAATGGTCAAATCATGGGTAAGAAGTTCGAATTGAATTTCTATTTTCTGAGAGCACTGTATACAACTCTTTAGCAAGAAAGTAAATATATGTTCGTTTGACTGAGAGCTTTAGTTTTCTGAAAGTCTGCTGCTTAATAGATTAAGCGTTTAAACTTAGGCTTAGTTTGGGATTGCTGTGCTGTGAGGGGAAGCACTTCCGAACTTGCTGTGAGATGAAGCACTTCCGAACTTGCTGTGAGGAGAAGCAGCTGAGGTGTTTGGTAAACTGTTTTTAAAAGTGCTGTGAGGTCCAAAAGCAATTTCTAGGTGTTTGGTAAGTTGCAAGGCAAAAGTGCTTTGGCTGGGTATAATTACCAAAATGGTCATACATGCTCAGATATGCTACTAAAATATTTAATTTTGTTTTTTGATTATGTAACCATACCAAATTAAAAAAAAAATCTCTTGTATTATTCTTGTACCCTTGGTTGGACCGAATAAAAGATTTACTTTAAACCCTTCAATATGCATATTATGTTTTACTATTACACAAAATCTCGTCTAGAATATTTGGATTAATTTTCCAACCATAGTTCAACGGGAACCATTACACAAAATATATTAAAGTCACTTGAAAATTACAACTAAATGCTAAATAGATGAATTCATTAGACTTTGTGCAATTGCATTTCTTAACACCTCCATTTCTTGTCTTCCTAAACCATCTCCATCATGTTTATTATCCTCCATCTCTTCACTAGTCTCTTCACTTGAGTAATTTCCACTTTCATCAAAATCAATATCTTGTTGACCATGTCTTCTTATGTAATTATGAAGAGCCATAGTAGCAATAACTATCTTCACTTGTTTTTCATAAGGAAAATGTGGCATATCACGTAAAATACTCCATTTCTTTTTCCATATCCCAAAAGTGCGCTCAATAACGCCCCTTAGTGAAGAATGTGCATGATTGAATATTTCTTTATGACCGGTCGGTTCATCACCTCTACGAAAATGTGGAAGGTGGTACCGCTCACCTTTATATGGTCCTAAATAACCCTTCATTTGTGGATATCCTGCATCCACCACATAGTATTTTCCTGAAATTAAAAATTATAAGGAATGATTGATCTTAGTAAAATAAAAGATAATAAGTTATTATTTGTGTAATTCCGGAAAAATAAAATACCATTTGGGGGTTTAGGAAAATTCGATCGAGGATTGCGTAGAGCTGATAAGAATACTCTACTATCATGGGCGGTGCCTTCCCACCCTACACATACAAATGTGAATTGCATGTTGAAGTTGCAAATAGCCAATACATTTTGGGTGGGTATCCCTTTTCTTCCAATGTATGGCACTTGATCACATGGAGATATCGAAGCTTGGACATGAACACCATCAATAGCGCCAATGCAATCCTACAAATTAGTAACGAATGGACTTGAATTAAAAAAAAATGGCTTTCTAGAAAATAGCAAATTGGCAAGCATTTATATAAGGATAACATATTCAAAGAGTAGTACATTATACTTACCTTAAAATGAGGCATGTATCTTGAATCAGTTAGAATTTCTTGTGGGATGCTCCTAAATTCCGGATCCAATGGCTTTATGAGCACTTTTGCCATATTATAGAAAATCTCTAACATTATATCAAAATACCTACTAACCGTCTCACCAGAACGTTGAAAACGTTCTTGTGTATTCCTATTTGTCTGACCTTGTCCCAAAATATAGAGAAACATAGCCAACATTTCAACAATACTCATGTTTCTTGAACCCTTCAATATCTTTTCCAAATAATTTACAAGCATGAGGAAGACTTGCTTATCCATCCTAAATTGATTAGAACACCTACTTTCATTGCCTTCTAACACTTCCATTAACCAAATGTAACCTGTTTGGGAGCTTGTCATAGATGTAGTTTTCTGAATGTACTTTTCGAGATAGACTTGAATAAGACGAGCACATAGACATATAATTTGATCTATCTCCTCCTCATCTCCAGAAGCATCCATACTTCACACAACTGTTCCTGTCAATATTTACTTGTTCATCAAATTTCACAACATAAAATGGCTATTTGCAAGTATATGTACTGGAGCAACAAGATAAAAACAGAACACAAATTCACAGCAAACACAAATTCACATAACCAAACAGCCATCAGTAATAATAGTTCCAAGATGCATCAATATCACTTTAAGTTTAGTAAAATAAAGTAGCATTAACAATTAACAATTAACAACAAACAATCTTTCAAAGGTGGAAAATCACAAAAACATAAAGCATCTCAGCTTAGGTCTAAACGACAAGCAACACCCATCTTGTTACAAAGTAGGATCAGCCTACTTAATTTTCATCTTTTTTCTGATTAAGAATCAGAAACTGGAGCTTGAGATCAACATCTGTCATAATAGAAAACATCTCTCGCTTCTCTTGAGAGCAGAACAGCTCCGTTGCAAACCACCATAACTTGGTACCAGTTTCCGCTCCTGGTAATGTTGCTACAACTTTCATCACCTCCTGAATACTAGTTCCATGTGAGGTACCATTATCACGAACAGAGGTGGCTGTACTCCTACTCTCGACTACATCAACAAGCCGATCTATTTGTTTAGACAATTTGGCCGCACCTCCCACCTTTTCTTTCTTCCCCTTTGGCCCTCCCATAACTCCTTTTCCTTTTTTATCTTTATCAGCCTCTGTTTGGCGCTCCACACTTGTTCTCTTTTTCCCTCTACATTCATTACCTTGCTCATAATCCTCTTCATCATCTCCAGAAATAATATTATGCTCAGAATCCTCCACAACCTCTTCAATATCTATAGTTTCTGAGGGAATCATGACATTGTTACCTAGGGCTGTGCTACCCTTGAACATGTTATCATAAACAGCCATCATGTCAGGACTAACTCCCACTTCGCGAAATTTGCGATACTCTGGATTGATCTACAAAATAAGAAGATAATAATGGAGTTACTTATCACAAAATATAGATCACAAAGGTTTCCAGCAACCTAAAGTTAAAAAACTACGAACTGTTGCATATTTGCAACTTCAAGTACTTCAGTTAAAAACAGAAACTGGAGTCGGAAAAAAAAAGGTGGAGAACTGCTGCATATTTGCAGCTTCAAGTACTTTAGTTAAAAACATAAACTGGAGAACTGCTGCATACTTGCAGCTTGAAGTACTTTAGTTAAAAACAGAAACTGGAGTCGGAAAAAAAAAAAGCTGCAGAACTGCTGCATATTTGCAGCTTCAAGTACTTTAGTTAAAAACATAAACTGGAGAACTGCAGCTTGAAGTACTTTAGTTAAAAACATAAACTGGAGTCGGAAAAAAAAGTTGCAGAACTGCTGCATATTTGCAGCTTCAAGTACTTTAGTTAAAAACATAAACTGGAGAACTGTAGCTTGAAGTACTTAAGTTAAAAACAAAAACTGGAGTCGGAAAAAAAAGCTGCAGAACTACTGCATATTTGCAGCTTCAAGTACTTTAGTTAAAAACATAAACTGGAGAACTGCAGCTGCAAGTACTTTAGTTAAAAACATAAACTGGACTCGGAAAAAAAAAAAAAAAAACTTAGGAAATGTTGCATACTTGCAGCTTCAAGTACTTAAAACTAAAGTTAAAAACAGAACTCATACTAGAGAAAAACAAAAAATAAAATTAAAACACAAGTAAAGAAGAAAAAACACACCAGAATTTTGGTTTCCCACCATTCAGCCGGTGCATCGACAGTCTTCCTAGCCGGATCCCATCCAATACCAGTTTCCTTATGCAACAGCGAACTCCACAATTTCCAATCATTTTTAAGCGAATCCCATTTATTTTTCAATTGCTTTTTATCATAATCCCTTCCGGTTAACTCCTTAAAGGCTAACACAACATTTGTCCATCCTTTTTTATCAAAATGCGTACTGGGCCTATTTCCTTTGGCCACTTCCTTAACATCTATATCACAAAATATAGCTACAACCTCATCAGGCCATGTGGCCTTTTGTTTTCCAGATCCCTCATATTCGGTATTGGTGGATTTCTTCTTTCCCATCTAAAGATAAAACATGCTTTAGTAGTAAACAAACAATTGATATAACGTACCATGTCCAACACCTAACATGATTCTCACAAAAGCAAGACCAGATTATGCTACCTATACATCTTTCGATTGATGAGGATTAATATAATTTGATCAAGGTCATGTTGATAAGCTCATAAATGTACATGATTTTGTGTTGATTTCTTCATGTTTTCTTAGCTAGTTTTCTATCTATTTGAGTCATTTACTTTATTTTTATGTTTTGTAGGTGTTTTGGAGCAAAGTAGAAGAAAGGAAGCTAAATCAGTAAATCTGCCTGTGCAGATCAGTCAACTTCGACATAAAACTGAGAGCAGCTCAGAACGAACTAGACAGTGAACTTTATATTCTTGGAAAGCCTTGGATGTCTAGTTTCCAGAAATTTTAACGGTTCATTCATATCATTTTTCTACAAGAAGTTATGACCGATTTAGTACAGCAAGGTCGGGCAGTCCGAAAATCTGACACTTTGACGGAAATCCATGATTTGAGGCCCGAATTCCTTTTAGAAGCCCACCGACGAGTATTAACTGAATATCTCTGTTTATTAGAGATATATGACATATTTTTATGGGTGAAAATTATTAGGAATCTTAGAGGAGAAGCTACTTGAATCCTAAAAGGAAAAGAAGTGAAAATCTCCGAACCTAAGCAAAAAAAAAGAGGGACGTGATCAGTTTGGACGGGGAGGGCCGCACAAGAGAAAGAAAGAACGACATCTTCTGCCATCAACTAGCCGCCATCTCTTCCTCTTCCTTTCTTCTAGTTTTTGTTTTCTTCATGACTATGTCTAGCTAAATACTTTTGTAGCTAGGGGCGATTTCAAAGCCCCAAATATGTTCAATTCATATTGATGACAATTCAGTTTTTGGTTTTCTATCTTATCAATTGAGTGTTTGTTTCACTGTGTCTACAAGATGAATCTTTGCTTGTTTGTTTAGGTGTGCAACTAAATGAATAGGTTAGGGTTCTAATGCTAGGAGTAACACTAGATTCGTATATGTCGTGTGTTGATTCCAATTGAGTAGCAAAATGGTTTCTTGAATTACATGTGACTCAAACCCTAGGTTTAGCAAGACTACCAATGTACTTGTGACCCTAGATTTATCCAAACCCTTTTTTTTTGCTTAATGATTTTGATATGTTAAAGTTAGCGAGCTTGTGTCTAGGCTGCATAATCGGAAATAGATTAAGTGGTGAGCTTGTATTCACTTAACGAGGAACTAAGAAAGGGTAATGGGTTAATTCGAGGTTGTGAGTTAACTTCGGGTAAATTCAATTGAGAATTAAGATTCCATAACTGAGATTTGATATGATTGAGTGTGTTTGGTGGTGGAGAATGAGTCCTTAGCTTTATTTCTATCAATAGTTTAAAGCTATAAAATCTGTTTCTGCTTTGTTATCTTACTGTGTTCAGTTTTACGTGAATTATTTAAATTATCAAATAAATTCCGATTGTTCTTAAATTTTGTATACATGTTATTCAATGTGTATTTAGTGTCCTGTAAAATTTTCATAAAATTCCATCGAGTCTAGGTTAGTTAATTAATTTATTTTCGTTAACTGTTCAGTAGCATAGTTTAGAGTAGTTTGTGACATTTAGTTAGCAGTTTAGGAACAATCTTCAGCGGGTAATGACCCTTGCTTGATCACTATATTACCAACGATGATATTTGAGTGCAAGGTTTGAGTTGTGCATCTTTTAGACGTATCACATGTTTACAAACGTATAGCTCTAATATGCACCAGATTATGCTACTTATACAATGGAATGAACGACTAAGGTGGGATGATGAGTTGGGTTGACGTTTTACCCCTAAAAGTAACAGAACATGTAATGGAATGAAGGACTAAGGTGGGACTGTGGGACATTGCCACACTGGTATAAATTATAAATAAAAGTATTGAATAAGCTAATGCTATCTCAACAATTATAAATAAATTATAAATTAGATAGTCAACAAGTATTGAATCAGCTAATATGTTATCAGTCCTCAATTAATACTCTTGGTTGTACATCTGGATACTTCAACTATCTGTTTTCATAGCCAATATATGTACAAATTTCAAAAGTTGTAGTTACAACCTAAATAAATTTCCATTCATACTCTAATACAAAAATTTCTTTATGCAGGTTCACCTTTCTCTCAAAAGCCAAGACCAACTGATAACAACACACAACAGATTGTGGTGTGTCTAATCTAGGTTCCATACATGACTAGTGTTGATACCCAAATTTCCTCAAGTTCGAATTTAACGAGTGACAGGCAAAGGGAACGAGTCATCGACCTCGTAACCTAATTGGGCCTTCAAGCGAGCCCATTTATACGTCAAAAGAGAGTTCTCCATTTAACAAGCGATACGAGATGCCTAAATACTCAAACGATTGACAAGAATTTCCAAATGAGCCAACACGCTTATTTACCATGCGATACGCGTAGACCCAAGCTACGTTTGGGGCTTATACGGCGGGATGTGGTGTGGAAGGTAACGGATCATGCGAGGCCCATTGTTATGATAAGGCCCGTCGATAATTTTGGACTTGGGAACCAATATTCATGCTTTGAGGGCTAACATCTTAACATGGGCTAGTGGAGAGATGAAAGCAAGCCCAACAAGAGCCCACTAAAGTCACTCCCCTACCCAAAGTCCATTACACCAGAGTCTGTAGCCCAAAAACTCGTTGGAGTCGTCTTCCCCAAATCAGGAACGCTGTTCCATCAAGTTGTTGCTGGGATTACTGCTCCACCCTTTTCTGGTAAGAACCCCAAATCTATGCAAAAGCTTCCCAACTCGCATCCTCCGAAATCCTGCCTCAATTTCCAATAACTCTTAGATTTTTGTGATCACGATTTACAATAGCACAAAGTAGGGGATTAAGATCTCTCAAAGATCACAGCAGCACAAAATCTGGGATCCCCATCACCGTCCTATACCTGTGCCACTGGTCTTCACCCTCAGAGCCAAAGCAAGCTTTCACTCCTTTGATTTCATGGGGAAAACAAAAACTGAAAGCTTTAGAATGATCCCACCAAAACTGAGAATACCCTTTCAAAACCTCTGGTTCTTGGCACAAATCCTCCCCGTCTATCACTGCTATAAAAGGCGAGTTCATTGCAGTAGAAAACCAAGCCACAACAGCCCAGAAACATCAAGCAAGAGATCAAGCTTTATCTCTGAATCCCTAGCTAATTCTTCCCAACCAACCTTAACCCAAAACCCAGAAATCATGTTACCACTGGAATTCTCCCTCTCTGCTAAACTCTCATGCATCTAGCTCCCACACCATGCCCGCCTATAAGTTCTGTTCTTATGAAATCAAGTGTAATCGCTTCTGTTATCATCAAGCCAAATAGCTGCTGTTACATCTAACAGGTTACAACGAAGTTGTTCTCAGGTCAACCTTTGAACGATTTTGGGCCTAGTCTCGCACAACTAGGAGAGTCTTGCTGCAAAAAGTCCAAATCACAAAGTCACCCTCACAACTAGAAACCGAACACTCAGATTCCACAATGAGTTCGAGGGGCAAGTCTAATCTAGGTCTTAACTAGGACTGCCAAAAGGATCATTTCGAAGCAGATTGTGGTATCTAAAAGAAGCAGACATCTAAACTTTGAAGTAATGCTTCCCGGCCTTCTGCTAACTAACGATGAGATTATGAAACGAATATCTATTACATGTCATTGCCATTTCTATTAACAGGTATACCAAACAATTTATCCATTCTGATACTCAAACAAGGACCTCCTCATATAATATGCCACTAACAGATGCTGCATTAGGAAAGATTTGAAGCCTCAGTTTAAAGTATTGTATAAGCTAACAAGAAGCAATCTTCTACAGCTTACTTGGCTACGATTATAGACGGGTTACAAGTTAAGGCTAGTTATTAAACTTCGTATTGTGCCTAGCTAGCTCAGTGGTTAATTGGTTATCAGTAATCCTAATTACTCATTGAATAAGCCTAAAACTGCATCAATTCACCGTTACGAGCTAATATTGAAAAAGACAAACCATTTATTACTCAAAACACTCACGAATATGTTCCACGAAGAACATGAATGTACACCACCAAACCTGTAACATATATGTCCCCGATTGATCTTTCAAACCTGAAGCTTACATTCCCACACGTCAAGTCCTAAACTTCTGAATCGTTTAATAATGTGCATTCCTAATCATTCATCCGCATTCATACACAAGATCTTGCTTCTTGTTTGCAATTCCATCATATTAATCATGTATCTCTTTTGCAAAAAAGCTATAAGACAAATAATCAAGTTCAAAACTCAATTGACAATGGTTTCTAACAGTACTCTCGCCTCAACTACATCTACAAGAACCAAAGAGAAACCCAAAAATAAATCCAAAAACAAATCACAAAACGAAATATGTATCTATGAAATCTCCTATATAACAATTCAATGAAATCTCATCAATTTCTCGAAATAAAAAGTAAAGAGAAGCAGTCAAGCAAACTATGGGTTCTGGAGATCTGACTGAGTGAAGCTCACATACCTTACTCTTTTTTGTGCAGCTATGGAGGAATCAGAGGAATAGGGTTCTGTTTGATAGATTATCTTCAGAGAAGAAACATAACCCAGAATACCCAAATTGTAGAGAGAATCCACGAATTGAAGAAGAGGAAGGAGGAGATGTGGAATAATAACGATAATGACGGCAAAGAGATGGAACCCACGAATTGAAGGAGGCGAGGCCGGCGAGAATCCACGAATTGAAGAAGAGGAAGGAGGAGATGAAGAGATGTGGAGTGATAATGAAAATGACGGCAAAGAGATGGAGAAAAGATAGGGTTCTGTTGTTTCGATGTAATTATCAGAAAAGGAGGAGGACATAATTGGCATGAAGTCAAAATTCATTAAACACTGCACTGTTGCTCCTCCGTGTTTTCCCAAAGCAGCTTCTCAAAGCTACAAATTGTAGCTTCCCAAATTCGGCTTTACGGAGAAGCCATTTCAACCAAAAGCAGCTTTCAGATATTTTACCAAACACCATGCTCTTGGTCCTAAAGCAGAAGCAGTCTCAAAAGCACCCTAGGAAGCAATGCCAAACTAAGCCTTAGGCATTTGGGATCATTCCACGAAAGTAAATGCAGCTTTACATGAAGAACATGACTTACATTGCTTCCATATTGGTCTGAAAGTCAATAGCTATAATCTATTAGGGTAGTGTTTACAATGTCAGTTAGATATCTTACAGTATGGAGAGAACAATTTTGCTTTGTTATAGACTAGAGATTGAAGATTTCTCAGGGTTATTTCTTTTTTAAGTTAATGATACTTCCTTAATTTGATTGCAGCTTATCAATTTACAAGCATAAGCTAGAAACTTTCCAGAACCCTTTAAATGGCTTTCATGTTGTTTTGGAAGTTTATGGTAGTTTTAGTTGGTTCTTTCAATTGGTTATGCTTAATTGACCCAACTATTTGTCATTTGGGTTCATTAATCCAGATTCTGCATCATTTGCTTGAGTTTGCTTAAATTGTTTTGTTCTAAAGCCTATTTAAACATCCTATCTGCATTCTGAGTCTAATGCTTTTCTGTTCCATTTAATTTCCTCTCTAAATGAAATCACAGGAACTGGGAAGTTTGGTTTATCTAAAATGGCATTGGCTGAATCATACACTGAACAAATGGTTTTACTAGACTTAGGTTATGGATATTAAGCCATCGTTGGGATACCTTCAGAGAAGTTTAAACATCTTATCATACATCTGCATTACTTTGGCGATCTGGTACTTATCATCTGCACTGCATTTGTTTTGAAGTTTATAATATTTCCAGGCAAGTTTTTCAAAGTAAAGAGACCAAGGTTAAAACACTACTGCAGATGATGCTTTACACTTGATCTCTGAACTTTAGGTAAGTTCAATGTTGACAAGCTATTAATTGATGCAATTTTCTTTGTATATCTTTCCACACTTTCCTCTTTATTGGTAGTACAGAGCAAAACTGTGAATTTTTCGAAGTTTTGTGACATTGTTAAAACACAATTGCATCCTTTCAAAAAAAAAAAAAAGGGACCACACTTGCATATGATGGTTTACACTTGATCTTTGAACTGCAGGTAAGTTCAATGTTGACATGCTTTTAACTGATGCAATTTTCTTTATATATATATATATATATATATATATATATATTGATTCTATTCAAAACTTTGCTCTTTGTGTGTTGAGTACTGTATGTCTCCGTCCTGGAAATATACTAGCAGAAGCAAGGATTTTTGGGGGGTAGGGTTGTGCTTATATCTAGCCCAGTACATTTTTCATTCAGGGAAAAACCTATTTCAGAAACGCATGAATTGTGGCATTTACTTAAAATGTCAATGATCATACAAGTCTTCCCTTCAGACAAAATTGTTGTGACATTTACAGATTAGATTTCAGAATATGAACTTTTGCTATGTCAGTTTTGAAGAGAACATGTTCATTTTCATTGTATTACTATCATTTATGGTAGCAAGAAGAAAACCAGAATAGGGGTTACTGTAGTTTATGAATAGTAACTCCCTAAGGAACAGTGTGCTTCTAATCTCCAAACCAGTAAGAATAGCTTATGAACAATACTCCTCTTCGGAATAGTGTGCTTCTAATTCTAGACTTCTACTCTGACCGCTGTTTTTCTTCTTACCGTAGAAAGAAAGTTTCTTTTGAGTCTAATCTCCAAACCTGAGTAGCATGTTACAATCAATGAATCCACGGATCTTTTATTCGATAGTAAAGAGATCCAAATCTGTTTGTTGCAATATAAGGTCTATAACTTTAGTGAGGATATGGTTATGTAAAGCTTTATCCATTTTATTTTTTGTAGGTTTTGGGATTTGCTTTGTTCATACCTAAGAAGATAAACAAACTGTAATTAACTACTTCTAGATTGTTTGTATATTTCCTCCTTTTTTATTTATTTTACATTTCTTGCTTCTTCTGCATAATCAACTTAACTGGGATTCTGCATGTACAGTCTATGGATCTGCAGATGAGTCCACTTCAGTTGAAGATGCATTTGAGTCAGCCAGTGAATTAGATTAGTGCTAAACCCCCATTGTAGAAACTTGATATCACCTTCATTAAAATACCATTCTTTCTCTTTACTAGCTTGATTAAAATAACAGTTGTTGTAATATGTAAAATTATTATTGTATTATATTATGTAGATCATGATTTGATGAGAAAAAAAAAATAATTAAACCAGCAGCATCGCGCGGGAGAATTTTCTAGTAATCTTAATTGGGCTACTTGATAACATTTTGATGAAAGAAATAGTAAGAGTAATATAAGTTCCAGGCTTACAGCTAAAAGCCTAAAACATTCTGTAAATCTTATTTATAGTAGTAATCTTATATTGTTTTGAGCTTGTTGTGGCTTTGAGTATGCCCGTCATTCTTGGTCATTCAACACATTCACTTAGATACTATGGCTTGGGGCTGGAAAATGGTGTCTACAAAGTCAAACTCCAGTTTGCAGAACAACAAATCCTAGATACTCCAAGGAAAAATCTTGGGAGACGTGTATTAGATATATTTCATAGCTTCTCTATTTATATTGTTTTAAGGGAATTCTAGTTTCGAAGGATTTTGATATACGAAAGGAGGTAGGTGGGAAATCTTTGCAAGCCGTTCAGAAGGAATACAAGGCCCTAGCTCACACAACTACCTTGAAATTCATCTCTTTTGGGCTGGAAAGGGGACTTGCTGCGTACCTGAGGTTGGTACTTATGGACCTGTTATTTCAGCCATCAGTGCTACACCGGGTAATAACAATATAGCGCTCAAATTTCAGTTGCAAACTAAGCATATACATTCAGGTTCTGATGGATGTTATTACAAAGTGCTTCTATGCTGTTTGTTGACTGCAATGCTTTTATACTTGCATATTTCCCACCTACTATAGTTCCGAACCATCCAACTAGTAGGAAGAATAGGACGGGGCTGATTGTGGGGATTGTTGTTGGTGGTGGAGTACTTTTGATTCTATTGTTGTTGGTTTTCTGTATTTTTCAAAGAAGAAAAAAGGATTAACACCAGTAAAAATGAAGGTATATCTGGTTGCCAAGGTCTCATTTTTACTAATCGTATATCTGGTAATGAGTATATCAATTTTACAGATTAAACTATTATTCTTATTCTTTGTTAATAGGGTACTCTTAATGATGGAAGAGTAATTGCCGTGAAGCAATTGTCTGCAGCATCCTAGCAAGGAAAAAATGAGTTTCTCCCTTGTGTGTTCTTGCAGGCAACGTATTAAGCTCCCCCCTTCTTGATTTTATGTCATGCTTGATTGTATTATTTGGTACTAATTCACTTTATTCTTTGAGCCCATTTTTGCTGCAGTACAGTGACTAAGAAGAAGTTGAGGCAGAGAATTTGGAACCTGCTAAGTACATTATGTATTCAAATGGTTTTTGATTTGGTCGACCCACAAATAGAAGTCCTGAAACACTGCCAAGTGTTAAATAAGGTATTTTGTAGTTGATTAGGTGTTTTGTGAAAATTACTTTGGATATTGCTAGAAGCCTAGAACATGGAAATTACTGACATTATCTGTATAGATGTTTTCATACTTAGGAGATTCATCTATCTGTTAGTGTATCTAGCTATGTTGTTCCATATATGATTACTTACGAATTCAAAATGAATAGAGGAAAATTCTTATAAATAAATCCTTTTTGGATGATGAACAAATACTCAAGTAGTATATGTATACATGAGCCTTGATTGAAATTTAGGAAATTGATGAACATATTACTGGTATATAGATGAGCTTAAGTTTTTCTTTCTAAGTTGAAATTATAGGATTGGGGTTTAATGCAAACTGCAGATAAGAATCAGTGGTTTCAGAATCTCAAATATACAAGTACTTTGCTCTCTCAAAAGTGCAGAATTATATAATTCATGATTCTTTCAATGATATCAGCTGATCGAGAATAGATTGTTCATGATCCACTAGTTTATTTTAGCTAACTGATCAAAATTCTCATCCTTACAGGTACTCGATAAGAATGGGGCTGCTCCAGCTAGAAGTGTTTTGGCGTGGATTCTAATATAAATTTGAAAGTATGCTTGGTAGCAGCTGTGGTTGATAATCTGGCCATTTTTTTTACTTCTAATGAAGGTGCTGCAGTGTTGGCATGGGTTGCTTTGGCTCATCTTTGTTTTTAAACAATCTTTGGTTGGTCTTAGAATTGTGATTGTTGGTTGGTTATAGATGATGGGTTTCGTAATATTTTTCAATTTATGATATTTGGTGAATTATACTAGCTTTGGTGTGCAATCCACACCTTTTTTTTTATTATTTTTTTTATAAATGAAATATTCTTTGCGACGGCAAAATATCCGTCGCAACTAATTCACCCCATTTTTTTTTTTAAATGACATATCTTTTTGCGACGGCAAAGTATCAGTCACAAATAGTTTAGCCATTGCGACGGCAGCAGTTTTCCGTCGCAAATATTTTTTGCAACGGAAATTTACCGTCGCAAATGGATCTTGTGACGCCACCTATAGCAACGCTAACATTTCCGTCGCAAAAGGCTAAATTTGCCGTAGCAAAAGCAATTGTCTTTAGTAGTGACGGTACTATAAGTGGATTCCTCTGTTATTATCAGAAATTGAAGTTTTATTGCAGAAACAGACATTGATGCGCTATACATTCTTGATCAGAGCTCTGTTTTGTTCACTACAAGAGAAAATAGCAAAAGTGAGGAATTTCATTGTGACAACCCAAAAATCATTGCAAAAACTTGGCAAATAGGAGGAAATTTCAGTTGTCGCACATGATCCCATCGGCGACAACCAATTTATCACATAAAGTAAGTATTTGCGACAAATTGACAGTTGTTGCCCATTTGACATTATGCGACACCCGATTCCTCCCAAAATGTCAATTAGGCGACAATTTCTATCAATTGTCGGTTAATGTTTGTGTGACAACTTTAACTTCCTCGTAAAAGATTAATTAGGCGACAACTCGTAGAAGTTATCGTTTAATGTTTATGTGACAACTAGATTTTTGTCGCAGAAGACTGATTTAGCAACAACTTATGTGAGTTGTCAGTTAATATTTATGTGACAACTTTAACTTCCTCACTGAAAATCAATTGGGTGACAACTTTAACAGATCGTCGCTTAATGTATATGTGACAACTTGAACTTCCTAATTGAAAACTAATTAGGCGACGACTTCTACAAGTTGTCGGTTGATATTTATGTGACAACTTTAATTTTCTCGTAAAAGACCAATTATGTGACAATTTCTACGGGTTGTCGGCTAGAGTCCTCCATCTAGCAGTCATTGTAAGTCATATACAAGGACACTGAAACAGTGTCCTCTTTTCCCTACTATGACACATAAACTGTGTCCTTAAAGCCCAACATTATTGTCCTCGTAAGTCGTAACCAATATAGGACACCTAAAATATGTTTTTATATCAAGAAAAATGTGTCCTCTTTACCTTACTAGGACACAATTTGTGTCTTGAAAATGGAAAAAGAAGAGTTATCCTTTGCCTACAAGGAGACATAAACCGTGTCCTTAAATGTTTAAAACCATCCAAAAAAAACAAATCTCACAAGCATTCTTAAAAGGGCCAAAACGAATATATTGGTCACCACTCACCACTCACCAAAATACACTATCACAATATGTATACAAATTAAGATCCGTTTGGATAATCAACTACAAAATGAAATTAAAAAAGTATGTTATAAAATCCTTAAGTCGACATGTGGTCTGCCACAAAAAAAACAACATTCAAACAGATTAAAAGAGCATATATAGTACCTACTTTATGCAGTCATAAACAGTATAAAACATATCAATATATCAAAATATAATCGATCAAGGAAATCAACTCATACCGTACTATGACAAACCCTATTTTTAATACTTTACTAGTTTTGTATAAGAATTAAGACGAGCGTCTCTGACCTGACTGTGATCACAAGATTACATAGAAATAAAAAGGCACAAGTCAAATTTTGTTGGGGGAAAGAGTAGTTCATAATTAGAAAATTTGTACATCATCCTACGTACTAAATCCAATGTCATTATATGAAGTGCTTCAGTGGAAAAAAAAAAAGAATAAAAAAATCATCGACAGAAATAAAAATACAATTTTCAAAGCAAGCTGGACACCTGTCCAATCTTGATGACGGACACGTGTTCTCTTAGAAGCTCCACAAGCTGAAATTTGATTCGCTGTCCACCTGATCGTCTGCCCAGTTCATACTGTCCAAGTAATGACGTGGCGGAGAGAGCAGTGGACCCTCCGCCATGCTAGTCAGCAATCTGGGCATGTCGAAGAGCCCCTCTTCATCCTCGTAGAAGCCATCATTCTTCTTCTCGTTGTCCATCTCAACATTCTCATCCTCATATTCCCTCTCGTTGTCGTCACAGCTGCTCGAGACGCCGCCGAACTCCTCAGGTCGAAATGTCTCAGCAGCCTCGGCGGCGGCCCTGCGAATGTCGAGCTGGTCTTTAGAAGCCGGAATGGGCAACCGCCACACTGAATCAGCAAAATTGAGGCATGCCTGCTTCCCCCTAAGGGCCAAAGCCGCCACATCGTGTGCCCGAGCGGCCATCTCAAGAGTTGGGTACGTCCCGAGCCATATTCTGGTCTTTTTGTTCGGCTCCCTGACCTCGCACACCCACTTGTTGTTGTTCCTGCGCCTCACGCCCCGGTAGACAGGGGGCCGAGTCTCCTTGAACACTCGCCTACCGGCTCGCTTCTTCGGCCTGCTCGAAGCAAGTATCACCGCTCCGTCGGAATGAGGTGAACGGCGAGTCGTGAAGCTCGTGTCAGATAAAGAAGACGACTCGGGCTTGTCGATGGAGGAGACTGATTCGAGGCTTTGCTGGTTGGAGTCTGAGAGCTGGTAATTGGAGCTATTCATCTGAGGGAGAGCTGGTTTTGGTTTTCTTGGCTGAGACTAGAGAGAGTAGTGTGAGTTGGGGAAAAGGCTTATGAAACAAAAACGACGAGTGGAAGGGCTTATATACATTTTGATGTGGGACCCGTGATTATGGGACTGGGACACGACAACACGCAGTGGGAGCGTGGGACAGGTGGCGGTAACGAGGCTAAGTTTTGGAAGTTGCTGAATTGCATTGAGGAAGTAACATTTTGAAATTGATTGGACTCGGACCCGGCACCCGGCACCTGGCGGGTGTTACTCAACTAAGTAGAAGTGTCTTTTCCGCATGCGGGAATATGGCTGTGAGTGAACACCGTGTGACGTGGCTGCTACCTGGGCCGTGCTGGACATGTACATAGCTAGGAGCCTATGAGTGTCACCCGTGTGATATGAAAAGGAGTTGATCCAGGAATCTACAGCTAGTGATCGGATAACTTTTTTTTTTATTTTTTTAAATCAATTCAGCGCTAGAGAAGGACTCAGCGTGCGAGATGAACTTTATTTTTATTTTTTTAATTGTGTGAGATCAGTAAGGCATGCTATATGAACTGAGTGAGGTGATCATTGCAATTTGCAGTTGTGGGGAGGGGTTGAATTCATCCCCATCTAAAATTAATGTTCTAAAAAATACTAGGCGCTAATTTGACGATACTTGGGCCTAGTGCCTAGAGGCTTAGGCAGAGATTAGGCTATTTTTCATCATTACTTTATTTTATTTTTATTGTATATTTTTAATTATTACTTTATTTTATTTTTATTTTATAATATATATATATTTATTTATTTATTTAAACAAGTGTGTGTTTTTCCTTTTAAAACTTTTTTTTTTCTTTTGGTTTTAATTATCTCTACTCCATCAGAATGTTATGACTGCAATTATATTAACTAACCTCATACTCGTGCGATGCACGTGTTATTGTTGAAATGAGGAGAACGTGAAAGTTTTTTTTCATCAACTTCCTCAAATTTATATTTTTTGTGCTTTTGTAGATTACCATAATAGCTCTTTCAGATTATTTTATTCTGATTTTTATTTTTATTGTAAAGAGCATTTATGAAAAATTAAAATTTGGTGAAGCCTTTGACACTAAATTTTGGCTTCCATTTATAGTAGTAGAGATAACTTAACCGCATAAATATCATTTTCTAGTTAAAGTGTGATTAGAAGAATGCAGATGCTTCGTGAACTCTCCCATTTTCCTCTCTGCACCCTCGCGTTCTCTACCTCTCTCCCGTCATCCTTCGTCTTCTCTACCTCTCTCCCGTCATCCTTCGTCTTCCTCTTGCCAAAATTGATCACCAAATTAATACCCTAAATCTTCGTTGTCTTCATCAAGGAAAGCTCTAATCATTGACTAGTTGATAAGTTTTGGTGATCAGAGTTAAGATTTGAATTCGATCTCTAGCTTTCTCTCTCATCAAGTTCATCACCGGAACCACAATTGTCCAATCAAGTCGTCAGCGATGTCACGCCCTGATTTTTAAACACAAATAAAAATCAACATATAATCTCATAATTATACATGCGTGATAGTTCAGCCATCAATACAAAATACCTGAAAATTTTTTTCCTTTTAACCCAAGTACATACTAATGCCCTGAACCCACAACGTTAATATATACTCCCTCCGCAAAGTCATATATTACACAAGTTTACGATTAAATTGCCAAAACAAAATAAACGTAAATGCTCCTCATAGCTTACTACAGCGGAAGTCATAACATTGGCAAAACCAACAAAATTTTCTTCCTACCCGTACTGCTGCCAACAAGCTACCTCAGCTTCAACCACGATTACCCTGACCTGCAGGATTAACCCCTACACCATTGAATAGTGTATCAGGTTGCCACACAACAAACCTTGTAAGTTTATGAAAGTTTATATGAGTAACTCATGAACCTCAATCAACAACTCACACCAATCAACTTAAGGAACAATGCAACCATAATTCTTTCCAATATTCCATGTCCTTTCCACCAAATGGACAACATAAGTCACTGCTATGACAAAGTACTATTTGCTAACTCAACAATCAATAAGAAAATTAAGTCTCATCTAGACAATAAAAGAAAGAATACTTTCGAGACTCTCTCTTAAACTACATAGTACACACTTATGAGTCTCCAGCAACCTCGACATTTACCCCCATAAGCTATAATGGCAGATAGACTAGAGCTCTAACTAATCATAACCACTCGCCTGGCCAAAGGCGTGATTCCCCATTTCTTTCCTTGGTCACCATCTGCGACCTGTCACCATCTGTGACATTTGATTTTCGGACCCCATCTGGTCTTCAAATCAAACGTTAAGTAAGTCGCACCCAACCTAAAAACGTTGCAATAATCTACTAAAAGCTTTCCCCTTCCTTGATCACTATCTGTGACTCTTGATACAAAGACCAATACAATTAAAATAAGTCATGCTTGACTCAAAAATATAACATCAAACTCAACACTTTTCAAACAATAGAAAACATTTTTTTTTCACAATATTGTTTTCCGAAAAGTCGCCTTCAACAATAATATGAACACAATCATGCATATTGTTCATCACATATCACTCACAAGAATATATATATATATCTTTCATGTAAATATATATATATATACATAGTCATTCGCTCAGGAATGCCTACTAATATCAACTATAGTTTGCAGTTAAATAAATAACGCCCAAAACAATAATGGTAACTCCGTTGGTAAATGAACATTGTAAGATTACTCACCTCTGAATCCTGCTACTTCTTTTATACAGAACAAAGCAGCACAACCACAAAATATCAGTCCAAGAGTACTTCGTCAAGTACCTAATCACATACGGTCTCAACTTAGTATATGAATCACAAGCCATTTAAGTCCAAAACCCCCGTTAGGAACTAAAATCTCCAAAAGTGACACCAATCAAGGTGAAACCACATCCGAGACCATCCAAAGTCTCCGAAATACTTCTACGATCGATATGTCAAAACCACAAGTCGATCGAACGCTCGAATCCTCACCGGTTAAATAATCGAACGGTTCGAAACCGTAAAATTCATAACATATTCATACGACCTCCAAAAATTACGTATTATATATTAAAACGCTTGTAACGACGAGTAAATGATATATATAACCAGAAACTGTCCCATACATTGCCGGAACACAAAGCGCCGTCACAGGCGATGGCACAACCACCATGGTCACCGCTGGCCAAAACTTAAAACCATCTTAATCAAACCGTCCAAAATGTCAAGAATACCAAGTAGAGCAACTTTAATACCTGAAGTTCGAACCAACTCAGGCTAGATTGACCAAAATCAAGCCCACAAGCCGAGATTACACTGTTCAATCCGAGTTGAACCGATTCCAACGTGAATCGATCAAAACTAACACCATGGGTCGAAGGAGGAGGCTTCTGCGAGATCAACAAGCTTGGTTTGAAGCCCCGCCGTCGTCGAAGATCGGAGAACCTATTGGGTCTGATTGCACTTGGTTACGCCTCCTTGTAGCGCCACCGTGGGTGGAAATCGCTGCTAGAGGATGCCACAGGGAAGACCGGAACAAGGAGGCGAAGAAGTCTGTGCAGGTTTAAGGCTGGAGGTCGCCGCAGATTGGAGAAAAAGTCGGGTTGGGTTGCCGGATATGGGTCGCGTAGAGCGGCTAAAGAGAGAGAACAGAGAGCTTTCTGATTTCTGGAAATGGAAACCCAAAATGAAAATAGTAAATTTCCAGAAATAGAAATTTCTTTTTATAGTGGTTTCCAAAAATATCTAAAACTTCTACAGACCATAACTTTCACATACGAACTCCGATTTTCACATTTCATATGTCCACGAACTCTTATCGACGCACTCTACGACTTTCATGAAAGAAGTTTTCAGTGAATCTCAACATATAAAAAGTCAAACTACGTACCCCCCCTAAATCCACATTTTTCGAATAAATATTCATCCGAAAATAATTCAACTTCACAATAACTGAAGCAAAACACTCATAATTCACATAACTAGTCCTTTATTAATTGTAATAATTAAATAACGAAAATCCAGGTCATCACAGGCGATCTGGCTTAGATTACTCTTCCTTCTGATCCACCAACACTGACTCATCCTCGCATCGTTGACCACGGAGGAGATAGGTGGGAGACGCTAGGTTATCAGTTTGGAATCAAGAGCTAAGTTGAAGACTGTGTTTTAGTTCATAGAGAAATCTTTGAAACCTTTTGAGTTTTGAGTCTTTTCTTCATCGTTTTGTTATCTGATAAGAATCAAAAGGAAAAAAAATAAACTTCAACGCCCAACGGTCAACTGGTCCACCTAGCCCCCTTAGGTGACCGCCTAGACGCCCGACGCCTAATAATTTTGCCTAGGCCAAAATCAAAACGGTATGCTGACGCCTAGGCAGTTTTTTAGAACAATGTCCCTAACCCATGTCTATTCCTCGCTGTCTCCTTAGTCGCCGCCACCACGTCTCCAATCTCGCCAAGACCTTCTCACTCCATGGTGGTTCGAGGATCTTTTAGTTTTAGGTCCCAAATTTGGTTAAAATGCAGGTGAAATCTATGGTTTCTTGAAAATTTGATCACGTCATTATCAATAGATTCCTCTTTTATTATCAGAAATCGAAGTTTTACACCCTTGGTGAAATCCGATGCTAAGTGTAAAACTTCAATTTCTTGGTGAAATCTAATGCTAAGCGCACTATTGCAGATTCAGTCACTGATATGCTATACATTCTTGATCAGAGCTTTGTTTCTTGCAAAATTTTTTTTTTTTTTTGGGATTTTTGGGGATGCTTCGTGTTGTTCATAATATAAGCATAAAACAAAAGTAGCAGGAGTAATTGTTGAGCATGACCGTGTGCCTATTCAACCCACAACTGCAAATTGCGATGGCCATCTCGTCCATTCCATTCCATTCAGCTTCATGTCTTTGAAGTACAACCCCTTTGAATCACGGTGAGATTGGGAAAAGCGCTATGTTTTGCTTTCACACGTACGGGGAGACCTGTGAAATCCGGTTAACCTTAACAAATTGTCACCACCTGGTGTGCATATGTAATCAATCTGCATGGCATGTAGATTTGCACACTAGACGAATCCCTATATGAAAGCACTTGATCAGATAATAATAGATTTTCATAATCAGAATTGTTAATTTTTTAGATTTTTATTTATTAATAAAATTTACAATATTTCAATAACATTGACCAAAAATTGCAAAATATTTTTTTATCAATTAGATCAGTCTTTAATAGGTCAGCAAACCATATAATAATAATAATAATAATAATAATAATACTGTCAGAATACTTAACCTTTTGGAATTAAGTACATACCAAAGCAAACCAGGAATCTCAAATTTGTCACGAAAAACTTAGGGGGGTGTATTGTATTTAGATTTCTAAGGTGTTTTAAAGACTTTTTTGGACTTGAAAAATCTATGGGTATTCAATTATGATTTAATAAGACTTTTAAAGAGTTGTTGTAAGTATTAGGGTATTCAATTTGGATTTGTAAAGGGAGATTTTAATTCCATAAAAATATGAAGGTATTCAAAAAATCTACGAATTTTATAGAATTTACAAAGTAGTGAACTCTTGTGGATTGCAGAGCCTCAGGTATAAATACCAAAGCTCCAAACAAATCCAACGTCTCCACCAAAGATTTCCACATTATTCTTTTTTCAAAGCAGCTTGACGTAGGTACGTGAAACCTCTTCTCTCTTTTCTAGGGTTTCTTTTCTCTCTCGTTTTTTCTTGAAACTTGGATCTCCTTTCTCTCGTTTCAATCCTTTTCTTTGCTCCTATACATATTGCTATTGTATGTATCCATATTTTGATCATCTATGAATTGTGCCATAAGCCCTAGGTTGACAGTTGACTTAAGTCGAATTCTTGTTGGTGTGAAAATAATACTGATCCCAGAAGATTGATTCCGTTAATTACATGCTCATCTTCAAGATTTTGTTCATATGCTTTGACAATTCCACTGCTCTTCTTGACATGCAATTTTGGTCGTCTAGCCTTTGTACCCTGTCTAACACCAGGGGATGGGCTATCAGCTTGTGATTTTCGTTGTCCACCCCTTCTTTTTACGGGAGTGGTAATACAAGACAGGATTAGAGTTTCAACCTCATTCTATTGCTAGGGAAAACAGTATGGTTCCACTAGTAAATTGTCAGTTCAACAGTCATAAATTCCTAAGTATCCCATTCAAAAAGAAAAGGGGAATAGTGCAACAACATCTTTGCAAAATTCTTGAGAAAATCTTCCGAAACTATACTTTCTAGGACAAGGTTATTTACCCCTTCAAGTGGTAGTAAGGCCTGCAGTTGTAGACTCTCACATTGGTAGTACAATTCTGATCAAGAAGAAAACTATTGATAACAGAATATAAATATATAGCACCCAAGATTGCCAAATCAAAAACCTGGCATCTGAGTTAAATTCACATACTAGAAAATTGAGGAGCAAAGATCTTCAAGAAAACAACCAGAGGTTTTATCACTACATAATATCTAGTAATGCAAGAGATAGTTTGAATGGATAAGGACCTTCACGGATATCGTTTGCCTCATCCCAAACCAAAAGGGATTTCGATTTGGCCACTGCTAGAATCGAATTGGGAAGTTTTGCTTGGGAGCTCGATGCTGGGTACACACTATCTGCTTTCACTCTCCATCTCGTCTCGATTTCCTTTTCTGTTTCTTTTTGTTTTTGTTTTTGTTTGTTTTTTTTTTTCACTCTTTTGGTCTTGGGCCAACAAAAACACTCCATCAAAATCCATAAATTCTAGCAAAAAGTTTATACAAATCAGAAAAAGTCTATACGAATCTATTTATATAAAATCCTAAAATTTTTTACAAATCTATTGAAAAGTCTTTACAAATCAATAAACTCATAAAATCTATTGAAATCTATCACTTAAAAAAAATTCACTAAAATCCAACTACAATACATCCCCCTTAAAAAAGATGTGCATAATTCTTTGTGACCCACACGCACTCAAAAAAAAAAAAACCATAGAAAAGGATGAAGGCCGAAGACTAAAATAAAAATGTCGTATTTAGCCCAAGAGCAAACCCAACTACCAACTTCAATCCTTGAGTCCCGGTCTAGCAAGCCAATGGGGGTGACAAGATTGGCAGGATTGGGCTTGAGTGGAACCCAAGTCTTGGTAAATTACGCCCCTTTTTGGTGTGTAATTGGGTTCACAACCAACCTAAGCGTAGGGCCGGCAACAGGTGCTTTGGCGCTGCGATTTTAGGGGAGCTAAAGAGACAAAAATCGATCAACCGAGTATAACAGTAGTGTGGGCTTTGAAAATCGGGCCTATACAGGGTCTCGATCTCCACTCTCATACTCTCGCAACCCTAGCAATTCTAGCTAGCCTGAACGGAAACATCATCACCATCCTCTAACAATATACCACCCGGCAGCAGCTCCACCCTTAAGGCCAATCGGACTGCACCGATGTCAGAAGCACTCTTGACGGCCTTCCACTGCCCGTCGCCGTCTCCAGCGTCAGTCAAACCCGCCACCAATACGATATAAGATCTGCACCCTAGACCTCTCATCCATCAGACGGTCTTTGAAAATCAACGGCTTCTTCAGAATCGTAGCTGATGACTTCCTCGGCCTTTGAATTTCCGAGCACGGAGGAGTTACTAATTAATGCCCTTGATAGAGGAATATTAGGAAGTATAGCAGCTAGCGGAAGTGAACTGAACAGTAACAGCATGGAATAAACTATATGTATGAATTCTGAGGATAACTGATGGCCACAGAGCTAGCCGAAAACAAACGTACTCTTTTCCAAAAAAACCTCCTCTCCCTTCACATTTGCCCAGCACCAATCCCTTTTATCCCCTCCAAATGCATCTATCTTTCACTTAATATGGCCACACAATCAACTGGATTGTCTTCACTCATATAGTTAGACTCCCACAAAAGCCTTTTCCATGCAGTTAATGCAGCTGGACAATCTAAAAATTCATGATCATTATCCGTGAGCATGAAATGACCAGAAATTCAAAGTTTTAAAAGATCAAACTGCAAACTAAAAAAATATAAATATAACACACAATCATCAGTAATTCAAATTTTCAAATTCAAAGCAACACGAAGTTCGAACTTTTGCCTTCATCAAAAGCCTCCATTGCTCCACTATTCGGTTCAGTCCTCAATCCACCAGAGTCAAATTCAATCCTGAAGTTGGTCACAGCAGGCACATCCTCCTCTTTCAATATAACACCTCCATTTTTCTGTTACAAAAGTAAGAGGAGATAAGGGATTATAATACAGCAATGAAAGGGTAGTGTTAGTATAGGAATTTTATGTGTTGGCATTCCCTGGCCTAGGTTAGAACTATATCCTGAGGTGAAGATGAAAGTTATTGGAACACAAGATGAAGAACCTAACTGATCTTTGTGAAGCTCTTCAAGGTAAATCATTCATTGCATATCATGGCATCCTTGTTTCTTGATTATGTGTCGTCGGGATTGATGGCCTTGTTTCAATCCCAAACATGTCTGATTAGTGTCAATGCATTTTTATCGTCAACTTTAAAAGGAGATGACTTGGTGATCAAGATTCAAGACTACCGCTTACTGATTTTTGGGGCTGCGTCTTAACTGTTTAATTGAATAATTATGCATATCATTTTTATTAGGATAAAATCAATTTTTATTGCATAATATCTTTTAGGGAAAATACTTTCCTAATAGAATTTAATTAGGTTTCTATTCTAGATTTTTTAAGTCAATAGAGCACATACGTATAGAAGGAAAAATAATGTTTTCACGCGCATGCCTCCATAGAATATTTGAGTCGCATCTTTTTCATTGAGAAAGTTTTCTATTGCATAGAAAACCGAGAGCTTAAACTGAGAATTGCTAATTTACTTGTTCCATGTTGAAGTAAATTAGCAAGTCACATATACACTTGCATCTCATTCATACCATAATGCATGTCCAAGTATCCATGAGGTCAGTTGGGTGTTAGTGGCATATGAAGCACACATAATAGCCTAGGTCAGTGCTATTCATTGAAGGAGACGAAGGTAGGCAGTTCAAAAGGTGAAGAACAACAAGGTGGTGATTGTGCAACAGTCTAGAAGAGTCTAGTCAGAAATAGCCGAGGTTGGAGCTATTCTTGTTGGTTGTAAGTCTGTATGTTGTTGTTCATATTTACTTAGTGCATTGTTTTTCATTTGGCCTTCAGGAGTTAAGGCCCGCAATTGTTTACTTTGATTCGAGGGTTTTACTGCGTCAGCAAACCTCTTGTGTCTGAGTTCTTGATTTCCGCTGTGGTTTTTTGATTGTGTATTGCTCTATTCACGATTAATTTTGAAAAACACACAATCTACATCGCAAGGATTGATAGGCTTCTGCAATCCCCTTACTGCAGTTTGATATTTTAATTAAGTTAAAATTGAGCGTATTTTCCTTTGAAGCCTATTCAACCCTCTCTCTAGGCCTAAACAATAATCAATATCATCGTAGGACTTTCAATAGTGGCTAGTTATGTTCAACTTGAATTTTCTTTATTTCAAATCGATTATACGCTGGGACGCATTCCCGTCAGGTGAACAAAATAGCTAGTGACGTAGGGTAGCATTTCCTTTGACAGTTTGACACAACATTGGCACCTTTTCTGCTAGAAGAAAAAGAACTTTTCTAGAGTTCACCACCTTTTCTAAAAGGAATAATGCTATGGGGCTCATGACCAAATCACCGAAAGTTTCAAGATATGAAAAGAAACTGACTCTGAAAGTGGTGCTCCTCATGCAAGTCGCCCAAACAATTTACGGTTGTAATGGCCCATCTGAATCTAATCCGACCCAATCAAATCGAACCCAAACTAACCCAACCAAACAATTCAAGGTTTGTTAATGGCCCAAACCTGGCTACGGTTGAAAATAAAAGAAATGGGAATAGGAATAGACTGTGATTAGTTCAAAAGAAATAGGAGACATTTTTCTGTGCTACAGTCAAACTATCTCAAACGAAGAAGGAAAAAACATTTAAGGCATATCAATAAATTAATTATAGCAAAAGAAAGCAAAACACGTAATTGCAGCATACATACCACTCTAAGAATCCATCGCACGGGATAAGGGGAACATAAAAACTCCAACACTAAAATAGAATCTGTTATCTCCTCAACCAATGTATGAGGCATATTGTGGCCATGCATGCTTAATTAATGAAGAAATTTAAGCATCCAACCTAAAAATAATTGGTAATAAGTAGACTTAGTGTCTTAAAAGTTCTTATACGTACAATGTTATACTTTTTCAGTATGAGACAACAATATATACATTCTCACAACATTAATGTCGGCTAAACTCTTCCACTACATCCTAGCTCATTAAAAGGATTAATATAAGCTTTAGTTATCATCATTGTAATAATATATATTCGGTGCTTACTAATCAAGTTTGAATAGAAACTTTGAAAACTGGTGAACTATACAATAATATGTGGTTTGCGATTAATAAGTATTGAAGTTTTTCAAATAAAATTTTGTAAGGACAAAAATACTTAAGTTGTCGACAATATCTATTAGGTTACACGTTGACGATTGATGAATGGTCTCTCTTGTTTTTATTGTTAATAAGTAAACAATAGTGTCACGAGAAAGTATAATCACATATTGTCACATTAATTATTTTCCGGACATTCTCTAGTGATCTACTAATTGCTCGCGTCATCATACATATTCGAGGGTAGTTCACTAGTTAAATAGGACTTATGCATGATCTATAGGCATAGTTGCAGAATGCAATGATGTATATGACAAAAGGATGACCAAAATAAATTTGAAATTTTTGAAATTTTGCTCTTAAGACTCTGTCCCAGACCAAAAGGCAAGGCCCCCAAGCAGCAGAAAAGTTATCTATAAGAGTCAATCCTCATGAATGATAGAACATGTAAAAATCATGACATAAAGCTAACCAAATCAAAAGAACTTAAAGATTGCGATCATTAAGTAGACGAGTTTGAGGACCTTCTCAACCTATAATTTCCCAGGGGCCCCTGAACAAAGAGATCTAGTTTTCCTTTTCAATTCAATTTCGTAGGCCGAAAGCAGATCACAGAATATTGCTGCGACGGTCAATCACATTGAAGGCTTTTTCCCCTGGAAACAGAGAATTAACGTATTGGGAAACTAAACCAGCTATTGTCATTTTCATGGTGAAATGTTTTTCATTTTCCCTTTGTCTCTGGGAAGTTCCTACCGTTGTAGGGTACAGTGTTCTTTGCTAACAGTTAAGGAAATTTATTTGTCTAGCCAATTTCAGTCGAAAGCCACCCACATATTACTTAAGGTAAAACAGGCAGTGAATTTTGTTCGTCTTTTGTCTTTCATCGACCGTTGGATATAGATATATAATAAGGAGCCAATACGAGATCTTTTCAAGTATGGTCGCTTACTTCAAACATGATTAACCAACATATTAACAAATTGATTGCGAACATTTAAAATAATCTATAAATAGAGCTTAATTTTCGTAAGCAGGTACCGTCTTGAAGTGACATGAATATCTTTTCCCAGATCCTCCCTTCATCTTGTTAGGAAGAGAGATCCATTGTATTATGGTTAACCCTTAGAAAGCTGCCATATGCGTGTTCATTCTTTGTACCAATAATTTACATGTCATTCATTATTTTAATTTTTAGGAATTTGTTTTTTATCAACGCTAGAATCAATAAAGAAAAGACTATTTTGCATCTTTTGGTATCCTTTAAATCTGGTCTAACTTTTTCATGAAATGATGTTTTCCTTCTTCCGTTTCATTCAAACTTCCTAAAGTAAGAACGTTTTTTTCCTTCTTCTTCTTCTTCCTGAAATGATGTACGTTTTCCTTAATTATTCTTTTCATTCTTTGGTAAGAGAGAGAGGTTTTCTTAGTCATTTAAAACTCAAAATCATGTTTATGTAGTTAGGTCGTTCACTCATTGAAATCCGTTCAGTTGTAGTGATCACATGCCTGATGATTGTTTTTATCATTGCCCTATTTTTAATTTTTGAAACAAAAAATGCTTTTGAGGAATCATTGCAGTCCTCGATCTCCCGGAGAAACCCTACCTTAACTTTTTTTTTTGGTTACAACCCTATCTTATAATTAGGTACTTCTATTAATATGTTCTTGTTTGATATTATTGGGGTGTCAGATGTCTAATTAGTTGCCTCACTATAAGGTGATTCTATTGCAAACAAAAATGTGGGATCTAGTTAATGAATAAGGATTCAGAACGCTGACGTGTATTTATACTAACATGAATAAATGGTTAGATAACAGGATTCAAATTTGCTCACCTAAACATTGATGGTGGTATCACAACTCAATAAACACATGCCTTGTATATTATAACTTTACTCTATTTACTAATTACAAATTAATAATTTTTAATTTCTGTTTATTATTCTCTCTCTCCTCTTTCTCTCTCTTCTCTCACAGCTGCAACTCTACCAAAGGCAGCCTTCCTCATCTCCCGAAAACCCAGTTCCACATTCACCTTCTTCTTCTCAGCTCCTCAATTTAAGCGAATCACGTAAGCCCAGCAATTTCTTCTGTTTCTCTTCTGATTATGCAATTCTTATTGAATTCGAGTCGCTACGAACACCCAAACCCAAATTCATAGAATTCCAATTTCTCAAGATTAATTTGGGTGATATGTAATTTGAGCAAGAGCAAAAGCATGTCCTTCGGTGCCCTGGTCTAGCCCAACGGCCACCGTCAGCGATGTCACAGTCGCCCAATGTGACGACAACTTTTCTCCGGAATCCAGTATTCGTTTCGAATCCCATCTCCTATCTTTGTACCGGGACGTGAAGAGCTTGAGGAACTGAGCGACGACAGAGGCGAGGAAGGCGGAGATGAGAGTGAGGTTCGCCGAAATCGCTGCCATTCATGATGAAAACAACGTCATTGCGCTGCCGAAGGTCGCATTCACAGCCGTCATCACCTCGTCCGAGTAATTAAAGTATTTTCTTCTAAAAAAACAAATAATTACAGTATTATCTATCTATACTATTATTAAGAGAAGAGAGTTTGTTAGCTAAAGTGGAAGTGAAAATACTCAAATACCCTCACACCATAAGTTATATTAAATTAATATTTAATAAATTAGGGATACAAATGTAATTAACTAAATAACAGAAAAGTGAAAAACAAAAAAACAAAAAACAAAGAATTGCTTCTGCGGATAACTACCCATTCCCACTATCTGCATTACCCTTACTTCCCCCACCCACTATGTGCAAATATCTAACACTATTTACAAATATTAATTTTTTAGTGAAAAAAAAATTCTTGCACATGCAGAGCATGTGATTGCAGACTAGTACTATTATTAAGAGAAAAGACTTTGTTAGCCAAAACTGAAAATTTTGACAGATTTAACCCTGAAATATTAAAAAACTTTGAGAATAAATTAAATCATAAGGGTAAATAGGACAATTATAAAATAGATTTTTATTCAGAAAATTAAAAAGAAATGATTCCACAACCCCCATTTTTCTCTCCCACTATTTTCTCTCTGCAATAGCTACCCACTGAATCTATTTCTTCTGCAGATAACTTTTTTTTTTTTTACAATTAAATTTTTCATACACATGCAGAACATGTGATTACAGACTAGTTATTATTATTAAATCTCATTTTCTCTTTTCTGATAATTAATTAAATTAACTATGGTTAATCATGAGTATGATTTATAAGAGATAGCAACTTCTAATTCGATGGTGGTATCACCACCTAGGAGATAGTGGTGAACAAATTTGAATCTTAAATAATATCAAGTAGACTTTATAGTTATTAAAAAAAAATGTTAACTACAAATATCAAACTTTAAGATCATCTAATTGAAATTGAATCACTTGCACTGTTGATTAATATTTAATTCAAAATTTTTAATTAGTGTTATCGATTAATTACTTTTGGGTGGTTGATTTGTTTGTTTGTTAATTGATTTTGTAAAGCTAATTCCTCCCTCTCTTGGGGTTTGTAATATTTATTTCTTAAGAATATATTCTCCCATCTATCGAGGTTTGCCGGTAAGCACAATCATCGCATCCTTTCCTATTTCATTTACTTGCCATTTTCAGAAACCAGTTTTCCGTATATGGGAGGGATCCAATTAAGTAGATTTGTTCTTGTCAGTTTGATACAACTATTCTAAGTTTTTTATGATCTGCACATGTTGATTATCGATCTTTAAGAACAGAACAATAATAAGGAAAATATAGTAGCTAGCTAGCTAGCAGTTGTATGTCGTCAGCTTGATGGTTTATATGAAAAGCTAATTGGTTGAGACCAACCTTCTCCGAGAGAGAGTGATGCATCACCTACCCACGTATAATTGTAAAGGAAGAAAAGTGTTTTGGAGGCGATGTCGGCCATACTTGTCTCCCTACAGTCAAATTAAGCACACTTTTTTGCTCATTCAAATAAGTTCGAAGGATTATTATTTCTTCAACGTACAACAGCTTGTTTTTGCATCTCAGAATCGAAAACCCCACAAGAAATTTTGCTTTTATGAATGAAAGGTACCCGACTAACCACACCTTTTCAACACTAAAGGACCCTCCAATCCCTTTCAGACTAAATTCAAGGTCCCAGGCATGGCCGACTTCCTCAAACTTTTCCCCTTTCGCAAATTTTGCATGAACATAAAAAATCATGAATGACCAGCCAATGGGGAATCTTGAACAATGCCTTTAAACTTAAATATAATAAGGGAGTATCGAATAAGAATATTGTGAGATGATTAACGACTTCAGTTGTTGGTTATATTAATGTTTTGTCTAGATGTGGAAAGGATTATCAAATAGGATATTAAGTCTGGATATGGAAGGGATTGCTGATGATATTATGATCTTTAATAAAATAATTTCACTACCTGCCGACCTCAAGCTCAACCAATCTAGGCACCCTTTAAGAGACGCTAATTGAATAGTTTTACTTTTGGCTAATTATATTACTATTTCAGACTTTCTAGTGAAGTCCAATGATCATCGAAGCTGCCCGCAATAGGCTCTCTTTGATGGATCATTTGTACAAACTACAAATTATTAGTCACATAAGACACCAAAAAGATGGACAAAGTTATACAATCTTGAAACAATTGATTACCAACCATTTTCTTCTGATTCTTCAATATAAAAACCGAACAAAAATAAAACCAAAACCAAACTAAAATTCATTGATGATATGTAATCGCTTCTAATACCACAATGAAAAATGTTTCTCCTCAACTGATTAACAGACCAAAATATGGGATTACTTGCTAGCTAAGAGAGCACCATCTTTGACTACTCCTCGTATATGCCTTAAATTTGATGGTGGTTTCCGTAGTGTCATACATGCTCAGTTATGTTAGATGCTGCTGACGTATTCTGGCCATTTTTACAAGAGCCAAACTTGCCTTTGGTTTTCTTTTTATTTGGGGTCAAACTTGTTTTGCGTGCTATACAAAATCGCTTTGTGCTTTGTGCCTTGTGCTTTGTGTTCTATTATTTTATTGTGTGGTAGTCCACAAGATATGAGAAATTGACAAGAGATGCTTGTCTCCTTAAAAAGGTGAAATCGTCTTGTAGGCCCTTCATGTGTAAGTTTTACAATTGAAGCTCAATGTTTCAATCCTTGACACGTCTATTTCTCCTCATTAACTCTCTTTCGCTTCATTCAGGTACGACTCTAATCATACTAGAGTAAAAGGGAGAGTTGTTTTAAGTGCCATCAAATTTGTTTGAAGAGTAAAAAGGCGCCATCACTTCGTCTACTCAACGCGTTTGATTACATTTCAAACTTCTCTAACACTTTGCCATAACATGGACTTATGGTGTTTAGGGTTTAGTGTTGATACCAAACCCTTATATGTTAGGTTCAAATAATGAACAACAATGTATAAAACATAATTAGCTGTTCGGAACTCATATATATTGTATAGCTTTTTGGTTGTTATTATTGGCATGGAAAAGTTTTATGATACGTGTCTATATATATATATATATATATATAGATATATAAATAGGATACTCCAAATTCAGAAGTCCAAAAATTTTATGAAACGTTCTTAATGGAAAAAAATGTGAATGAAAGATCCCACTGAATTGAATTTATATATATATATATACACACACACACACACGCACATCTACTTGATATTATTGTTTTATCGAGATAAAGTTGACTCAGAGTAATGTGAGTGTGGACGTCTACATTGCGGGTGGGCGGTTGTATATTTGAACAATTAATGCGCTTATTGTTAATCTATCAGAGCAAGTCCACCGGTTCCTCTTTAATCGGGCAAAGCATGGATTTGCTGAGGTGGTGACCGGGCAAGAAAAAACTCTCTTCCACCAACAGAAGCTTGACCGGGCAAAGGATGAACTTTCTTAACTTCAGTCAAGAAAAAAGGCAAAAGGATGACATTTTCCTTGCCCAGCCAAGGCCTGTGCCAGCTCGGCCCACACCCAAACGTGGGTGACGTCTGCGAAGAGAGAAGAGGTGAGGCTACCTCGGGGGCAGCAGCAAGGAGAAACTGAAGCAGCAACAGCAAGCAGACCCGCCTGGGGTTGCTTCGATCTCTGCCTGGGGCAGGGTCTGGGCGGGCTGACCCCACGGAGCGGGCGGACGAGGTGAGGCGACCTCGGGGGGGGGGCCGGGTCCTTGGCCGGAGGACGCCTGAGAACGGAGAAAAATCTGGGTCGGGTCAGATGAAACCCGCTAGGTCTGGTGCAGCTGCGAGAGAGAGAATTGGAGGGGGGGGGGAATGAAAAAAAAAATTCGTCATTTGAAACAAAATAGAATTTTTTTTTTGCTATTTATAGAAAATTTTCAGATTTCAAAAATTCATAATAAATTCATACAAACTCCGAATATTACTTTTCATGTATGCACGAGATCGTATCGACGAGCTCTACAACTTTTATGAATGAAGTTTTCCCAAATTCCTAACGTATAAAAAGTCAATTTTCACGACCCCCTAAATAACGTAAAAGTTGATGAACATTAAAGTGGGTGAACAGTGAAAGATGAACAGTTTGACCGGTCAAGAAAAAAACCGGTGTAAACCTATGTCCAGTGGCAATGAATAGTATCTTGACTGATCGAATTCTTGACTTCTCGACCTTGACATTTCTTGACTACGGGTAAACTTACTCTCAGTATAAAGACGTCTACACGTAAAAATTTACTATGACAAACACATACGTTGTCATTGTCTTTTGGACCACAGTACTATTGATTGAATCTTACAAAGTTTCTGACCAAAGAAGAAAAATGTTATAAAATTTCTGGTCTCCCATTCTTGCAGATGCTGAAATATCACCAACTCGATTTTACTGCTTGCTACAAGTGAAGCAAAGCAATAGAGATACACATGGATAGATAGAGAAATGGAGTTGATGGTTGCATCAATAATTCTATATAATTGCACCCGACAATCCAACAGTGTAAAACTTTAATGAAGAAAGTGACAATCTCTCGTTACTCGAAACCATTATAATCTCTACTTTCAAATTTCAATCTTTCATCAAAGGATATCGACATTTTATGGTTCATGGGACCGTGGAGCTTTGACTCATGATAGCTCCATACTCCAGATGGTCGTTCACAGTTTTAACTCCCAGTGAATAATTCATATTGAAGTTACAATAGAATTTTAGGCTTTCGGTACTTCATACTCATGATAGCTTCAAACTCCGAAATAATCATATATGATGAACTAAATTGATCATGATAAAAAATTAAACGCATATTCTCATTCTAAAGAAGAAGAAGAAGAAGAATTAAACGCATACTTTGAGGTTACAATAGAATTTTATGACTTTCAATTATCTAGTTATCTCTTATGGAGAAATTTCAAGATACCTACATGTATGTGATACCCACATTTACATATATGATAACAAATTTGTTGTCATTGTAGTAAAGAGTCATTTTTTGAGTAATTTTAGTTCTATTAGAGGTTATTACTCCACTAATTATGACATTTTTACATGTTTATGAACAAATTGTTGTCGATGTGGTAATTTGGTTCAATTCTATGTAAATGTGTAAAACAAATGTGGTAACTTTGTTGTCAATGTTGTAAATTTAGTTCAATTAGTTGTAAAATGAGTGTATAATATACATCCAAGTATAATAGATACGTAAGGCTATGATATGTTAATATTTCTCATACATCAACTATTTTTACAACTTTGAATACTCATTTTACCACTTGAAAACTTATGTGGTAACTAAAAAAATTTACTACTTTCAGGACTCATGTTACCACTGACTAATATTACTATTTTGATGACTCATTTTACCACTTTAAGGTAACTGTATGCATGTCATACGTTAACACATTATAGAATTTCCCATAATAGACAACCCCATCTTTTATATCATTTTTATATATATTTTTCTCTTTTTCTATATGAATAAAAAAGAAAATAAATGAATAAAAATTAAAGCAGGTGGACTTTTAGTTAACCATGGATAAGGGAATTTTCTGATAAAGAAATATATAGTTTATAATATAAAATGCATCAGTTTAATTTATCATGAAACTTCTCTCTGTATATCTCAGTACTGTAAAAGCTTTCTGTAGCAAATGTCATGGTTGACAGTCACGTACAGACTCACAGATAAGCAAAAGCAATCTGATCCACAGTTTGAAACAATCAGTGAACAGTTGAGAAGAAAAACCGCACAATCTTAATTCAAAATAAAAAAAAAAGAAAACAAAAGGAAGAATAACACACAAACACCTACTGGCACTCATAAAGCAAAAGAACTCACTGCCTCGATCAGTTTGAAAAACTCCCATGTTCATCGTGTTGTTATTTACATGCTCCGCACTCTTTCTAATTTTTTTTTTTGCTTTCATAAAATCATCTTTACTTCCGAGTAAGAACCTAATACAAGATCAATCGTAGTTCCAGAGACTCTCTCCTCCTTCTGAATTCTCCGGCGAGTCATAATCAGAAGGCGGCGAGTTTATCCTGGGCGGAGAAACCAGCATTCCCTCAGCCATGTCCACCAGCAAATTCGGCATTCCAAAAATCTCTTCCTCGTCCATAAAGTCTGCTCCCACAGACGACGCCAAAGTACTGTTATTAATACTCAACATATCCTCATACTCTTTCTGTTGTTGTCCAACATTTGAAGTCCCCGTGGAGCCACTCTTTTTCAGCGTTGCCGGGCCTACTGCACTAGCGGCTGCAGCGGCGGCAGCACGAATGTCAAGGGCAGACATGGATGCCGGTACTGGATACGACTTGATAAAACTAGGAAAGTTGAGAACAGCATCCTCACGTTTCAGAGCCAGTGCCGCCACGTCATAGGCGGCTGCAGCCATCTCAGGAGTTGGGAAAGTCCCGAGCCATATTCGCTTGGTCTTGCGTGGCTCGCGGATTTCCGACACCCATTTTCCTCCCCGGCTTCGGATTCCCCGGTACCTCGGGTGCTTTCCAGAAGAGCTCGAGGCCATGGGAGTCTTTCCCTGCGGTGCTGTTGCCTCCTTGGGTGTTTGAAGCTGTAGCTGCTGTACTACTGTTGCTTCAGAGGTGGGGGATATTATGGGTATAATTGGTGTTCCACACGGGTGGTCAAGAGGAAGAAGAGCAAGAGAATGTGATGGAGCTGGAAGAAGAGGCTGGTGTAGTGTAGGAGAAGGAGGAGGAGGAAAGTCAGAGGTGAACTGGGTCGGTGTGGGTTGGTCTATTGTTATTTGCCGCAAGTTAGTGGGAGGAGTATTTGGGTCAGCCATGATCTATATATATATAGGTATGAGATAAATGTTTATGTGGGAATTATAGAAGTTAGATAGCTGGGTAGGAAGGTAAGATATTAATTCTGAGAGGTCATGGTTTGAGGTTTTGTGGAGGACAATATATATGCGTGATTTTAAAGTTACAAGCGTGGGGATTTCGTGGGAGGGGAGAGGGGTCTCTATATCTCTAGCTCACAAAGTTGTGGCTTGCACCCAGTTGGGTTTTGGGTTCAAGGATGTTACGGTTTTTGACAACTTTTGGAGAAAGTGTTTTCGCAAATCAGTCAAATGTTCTGTGATTTGATCAAGCACACGCATTAGGCACAGGCTTGGAATGAGCTGTTGTCTATATAAGTATGAATGTGTTTCTGTACCTTTTAGTGGCTTTTATTAGTTTGTGCTTATATGGCTCCGAGTCTTCCACTTGGTCATGCAGAGCAGCCTGTTACAAATTTGATGGGAGACAGTTTATCCTAAGCACACATCAGTTGATTGTTGAATATTGAAGCTTCAGACGTCGTACCAAATATCAAATATCAAAGAGTAAATGATGAAATTCTTTTTTATGGATTCGACAGTGTTGAACACTTTCCTGAACTAATTATTTTTCTCGACTATTTAGTTTTGTTCTTCTTCAATTTACATGATGTTCTCACGTACACTAGTTTCTACAACATATTTGTTTTTCCGTTTATGGTGTGTGGTCACATTATGTGCCATATAAAAGAACACCATTGAGAAATCGATTCATCTCTTTTTAATGAGGGATGAGAAACCAAGATTCTCACCGCAGTGTATTATAGATATAGGCTCTATTTAAGTTAATTATCTTTAGTTCAGTTGTTTACTAGGGGGCTAGGGGCATAAGGCAACTAAATGACACTAAATTAGAAGTGTTATTAAAAATTTACATTACACTGAGAAAAAAGAAAGGAAAATGATTTGTGGCCTCAATTTTAAATGTCATGCTATGTCACCTACACACATCATCTATTTATAAAATCATGACGTATAAATGATATAATTCTTGATAAAAATACAATTTTATCCTTCCAAACTCTAATTAATCTAAATTATTTTGGCTTTCTTCTAAACAAAAATTATTTTGGTTTTTTTTTTTCATTACACTCATACTTAGATTTAAACAACAATTTTTTTTCTTCAATCAAGAATATAAAAAATTTCATGTAATTCAGTCAATAGATTTGCACATATTAGATTTGCATAACATATGTATATGAATTCAACCTTTGTTGGGTTCCTGTAAATTTTGAAAATATAATGTGAAAAATACATATTCATATGATTATATATATTCTTTTGCTTATTCTCTCTCTCTCTCTCTCTCTCTCTCTCTCCCTCTCTCTTTATGTAGCTAGTGTTTTTTTTTTTTTTGAGTGGAAGACGTCAATAGAACCAACACACACACACACATGTAGTGTATCCCAGCATAGCCAGACTAATTACTGGACCGCAGGCGCACGAACCATTGGGTGTTTTAACTAACCCAGGTCCCTCAAATCTGCTGGCCACGAGATGGAGCCGGGATTCGAACTCTAGACCTGGGGGTTCCAGACTAGGCAGCTAGTGTTTCACGTTATATTTGAGTTTATTATTTAGATTGTAGATGATAATTAATGGCTTGAATTTTTTCTTACCTCTTAATTTAGACATACATATTTTCCAAATTCAATTTATTAATGTTATTTTTTTGAATGAAATTAATCAATATTTAGAAAGAAAAGTTAATGCCTATTTCTTAACTATATTGAAGCTATATGGAAAGAAGAATAATAGGAAAGAATTTAATTAAATGAAGAAAAATATTTGTCAAAGGATTTGTAGACATATCTCTTAAATTAATACATAATTAATAGTTAATCTTTTTTTATCATCTAATTTAATTCATTAATGTAATTGATTCACCCTCAAACATCTAGAAGAAAATATAAAGGGTAAATTTGGTGTTGCAATAGTATGATGTGGCAAGATATGTGGAATTGAAAATAAAATTTTTATTTGCTTACATGACATGACAGCTAGGAATTGAGACCATAATCTTAGGTCTCATTGAGATCCTATATCATTGCCCAAAAAGAAATCGCAATGCAAACCACTTTGACGTGATAGATTTATATTATGAATCGGCACTAATTATGAGATACGATTGTCTAATTTTATCATTACTTACGTATATCTGATTTCTCTACCCTAAATAATTAGTTTGTTAAATTGATTTTTCTGTTAAAAAATTGCTTTTTACAACATACATGCATGTCGTTAAGTCGTTTCGTAGGTGAACTTCAGAATTCCATCATTCAAGACACGCTAAAGTTTTTTCTCCTATAGAAGGATTGCATGAAGCGAACCTGGGGCAGGAAATTTAGAAGCATTCAAATTCCAGTTACCAGCCAAATGAATCAATATCGATATATCACTTTTGACATGACTAAACACATAATTAATTTGATCGGTTGATCGATTATCCATTTGCCAAACATTAGGAGAATTCCCTATTCTGATAATCAAAGAGCTAGCTGCTAGGTTGTGGCCTAGGGGTCATCATGGGCCGGGCTAGGGCCGGTCCTACCCTAAATTTTAGGGCTTAGGGTAGGGCCGGGTAGGGCCTAGTCAAAGTCAACAAAATTTAGGGCCGGGTAGGGTAGGGTCGAGGCTTAAATATGCTAACCCTTACCCGCCCGAAAAGCCCGAGTCACTAGGGCCAAAAGGGCCGGGTCGGGCCGGCCTTCCAAATAGGGTCAAATAGGGCCGAAATGGGCCTAAAAGGGCTTTAATTTGTTTAAGTTTAATAAAAAGAAATACATTATTTTTTTTCCTTAAAATGTGTCTCTATAGTCATATAGGCAATATAAGACTCATTGTTTTTTGTTGATCATATTTAATATATATATATATATATATATTGAGATTAATTTATAAGTTATAACATTTATAAATATTAGTTAATGAGGTTATATTTAATTAACTATCTCTCTAAATATCTAAATTAATTTTTATTTAACAAAGGAAACAAGAATTAGAGAAAATAAAGCTTAGGAAATCAATTACAAAAAAAAAAGATAAGTTGTATGTTATAGAAAAAAAGAAATTTATTTTTAAAATAAAAAATAATTAGGGCTTAAACGGGTGGGCCTAGAGGGCCGGGCCGGGCTTGGCCCTAACGGGCTCAAACGGGTAGGGCCGAAGGGCCGGGCCGGGTTTCAATTGCATGGCCCTTACCCTACCCTATTTGAGAAAGGGTCGGGCCGGCCCGCCCTAATGCAAGGGTAGGGTAGGGCTTCGGCCCTATGGGCCAGGCGGGCTTTGGGCGGGTTTAGGGCCGAAGGGCCAAATGATGACCCCCAAGTCCTACCGAATACAGATAATAATCGTCTTGTTAATTAGTGCTAAAATTGTGGCATCAGTTCCACTAATAGTAGTAGTAGTCTCAGTAACTAGCTATAGACCACATGCTTACATGTTTCTTTTGAACATTCTTTTCTGCTTTGCTTTGTAAACCATAAGAGAGAGACTTTCCAAAAAAAGATAAACACCAGGAGACATTAATTCATGCATGCTATCTAGCTAATTCGAATTTTTTTTTTGTTTAGAAATAAATTAAAAACCAAAGCCTCGAAAACAAATCGATTTAAATCGGTCCAAGTTGAAAGCCGAACCTCACTAGATCAATAATATAACTAAATCTTTTCATTGATATGAATATAACAAAGAGCAGCCATGGTACCTCTCATATATAGTTTTCTTTCACGTAGAACATGATATAATGTGTTTCAGACTCCAAGCGCGGATTGTTTTGGCCATGATTGCTTATGAATTATATACATAAATTCTCTGGAGGATGTTTGGCCAACAAGGTGCCCTTATCTTTCTTACAGCCGCCCAAAGAACCTTGAAGGAGGGGCCCTGTTCGTTCCGACACACGATTGTTGTACCTAAAATGAGGCATATCCTTAATCCTACTTGTTTTCTCGGGTAATAGCTAGCATTATGATGTATCGATGTTGTAGGGACATGAAAGATATGTCATCCACAAATATAAATACCCCATTGAATTAGGTTAGTTTTCTATGAACATCTCAAATGCATGCACCTTGAAAACCATATACTAGAAGGAAAAAAAATAAAAAAAAGGAAGAAGAAGATCAAAACGCTATCCTCTAGATAGAATGATCGAGCAAGAACCTCTATCAACACTAGTACAAAAATTGAATCATACGACGGCTAAAAACTGTCGTTTGATACGGAACTGACTGTCGTATATCTCGCTGCCGTCTGACGAAACATGATTCGGAGAACTGTCGTCTGAAGAACTAGGCATCCATGTCGACAACATTAACTGTTGTGTGAACTAACACTCAGAGGACGGGCAACTTAAGAACCCATTGTGTGATTGTGATTCAAAAGTCATTTTCTTTTTATAACCGTTGTGTGATTATTATTCACACAACTAAAACATTGATAGCATCCATGATCTGTATTAACCTCAGATGACAGTTTTTATTGTATGACTGTTGTGAACATATGTGTACATATGATAGTTTTTTTGTGCGGTTATTGTTGTCCTAATTGATTGATTCAATGCATTATATATGCTGAAAGTGGAATAAAAAATATTAAATTAACAGTAATATATAGAAGAAATTGTTATAATCCACATCACGCACCAAAATGGATTGTGCAAATGTAATCTTTTATCTACAAAAGGAGTAGATCTAATGGTACTCTCCTAGCAATATACATCCATAAATTTATTTAGCGAGTCTAGCTTTGCAAGCTCTGCCACTCTCATGGCCTCATTGGAACAAAGTCTTGCTTTATTGCATGTATACATCCTGGCCCCCAACCTTGGCAATGCCATCTTTTCCTGCTAAGTCTACCATTTTAAAAATGTTGATCACAACTCTTGAAGGCTACCATCCCATTACACCTGGTGGCTTCCCTTAGGGATCACGTAGGCGCCATAATTGTCCCTTGACAGCTTTCTACACAGAAGCATGCATGATTAACACCAAAATAGGGGAGAAACAAACATAACATGTTAAAAGGAAATCTCAATTAAGATGTCAGTCTTGTAGAATTGAACTAATAACATGACCACGCATCCTTGGGGTACTCATGTGCTTAGATGAGAAGATATTTTGATGTAATAGTTGACTGTTTTAGTTGATTGACAAACCTCTGCCACTGTGAATCCATGACGTCGTAGACCCTCCAGATTTAAAGCACAGAGCTGAGCTCTTTTCCTGCAACCATTATGTACTTTGGAACATTCTGTGCAATCTTTATGTATATAAAACAAGAATATAAGATTCAGATTGACTGTGGGAATGCTAAAATATATGTTATGGCTAGATTCATAAAATGTACTCATAGAAGGACGGCATATGGTGATGGAGGTAAAAGGTTAGATTAAAGTCATACCACAGAGCCACTGCCAATGAAAGGGAAAGAACCAACGTGACGAAATTGATGAACAACAACAGCCCTTGCAGTGTGAGCGTAATCCTACATATAAGACACAACTAGATATCAGATTCTGGATGTAGGATAGAACTCACAGAGATACGTATACTTATATATATGCACATAGATATAAGCTCCTTACAGCGTGAGCGTAATCCTACATATAAGACACAACTTGACATGAATCTCCATCACCACCGTTATCTTACCACATAGCAGTAGCTAAATCCTCCTCAGAAAAGGATATGATCAGTTTCATATGGATGCAAGAGGCAGTTGACATGCTTCTATGAATGCAAATAATGATATTAAGCTAAATTTAGATATACAAAGGTTTCACAATCCACAAGTCTTTGCAAGATACTGAATACAACTGTAAACAAAGTAAATAAAGTATAGCATATATGATCCTACTCTCTTTTAAGAGTGAAAAATAATATTCTATATACTTGCATAAACAAAGAAGCTTCTAAAGTACTGAGACTTCCAGATTAATAGATCGATTATTAATTAAATCATACCTTGATAGTGTGTGTCCTGACAGAGGAGCAATCACAATTACATCAGCCCAATCGCAGAGATGAATGGGGAGCACATTGTCACCTCTAATGATATTGTGAATCTTAAACTCATCCTCATCAGCTTAATTCCACACAACTAGCCAACCAGAAAAGCAAAGATGAAATCCATATTCACGAGCATAGAATAATAGTTACACATCATTGCTGTTAGGCCAATCACAGAAGTAGTGCCCTCGGGGAAGAGATAAGTAGGCCTATAAATAATAAATTCATCAGTCCCCAAAAGCAAGAAAAAGATTATCATTAAGAAAAACATATTTAACATGAAGAATACCATGAACACCTTCTTAGCAACTTTATACAAGCCAGAGCAAAAATGTAAAAAGAATACCATGAACACCTTCACAGTCAGATTTCCTCCATACCCAAAGAATATACTAGCTAACACACACACACACACACACACACACACAAACTTCTATGCAAAGAATAGTTAGATCACTTATACCAACTCAAACTCAACTTGTCGATCTGCACCATTGAAAGAATCAATCTAGTAAGTAACTACCACAAGCCAATACTAATCATTGTTGCTGAACACAATCTACAGATCCACAAAATCAACCACCTAAACCAATTAAACAAGCAAATCCAAAATCTACCCATATAAAAAACCTGTCCTTTCTATCACCACACACTTGATCCAACAAAAATGCAGCAGCATATACAAATTGTCTACACAATTCTCAACCATAAACACATTTGATCCACCAATAAGCAGCAGCTTACTAAGAGTAACAAGTCCAAATAGTACTAGTACCAAACGCAAATCAAACCACAACAACATTCAAGAAAAGGATGAATTGCTATTAAGCCCAATAGTAGTTGAACAAATAAAAAATAAAAGATACAGTTGGTCATACTTTTCTTTTGATTAATTAACTTACAATCTTTTATATTCAATTGAATAAGGTTTGGTTCAAGACCTAGCTTTCTCAAAGAATGCAATTTCTTGCGAGAGATGCTGCATTGTCCTTATAACAACCTTTTGCCAACTCAACGTGGTAAATAAGGTCATGTACCTACACACACAAAAATAATCCCTAATTACTAATAAGAAGTGTGTTTGTAGAAGACCAAAACTGAAACCAAATTATAATGTGTTTATACAAATGTAACATAGTAAGGAAACATAGTAAGGTTAAAAGGGTTATCATATTACCAATCTATCTGATAAGACCTAAACGCCGGTAACATCGTCAAATGGATTTACATACGCTTGATGAAAATGTCGAAGAGGACTTACACCCATCCTTTTACCCTTTCCTCTAGCCATAAGAATCACTGACACGCATTTCTCTTTCACTACTACAGACTCCGGTTTCTGCATTATCCAAATAACATTTTTTGTTTGTTTGTTTCAAAATAACAAATTCACATGACCAAATTGAACAAGGAAGAAGCGCCACATACTTACATCCTCTTAGGCAAGCTTTGCAGAGAAAAAAGTGAAGCTGGAGGTTGCAATTCTAACCTTATGATGCTTTTCCTTGAAATTGAATTGATGACCTGTAAAGGCATTCAAGTATGAGATAATAGTAACAGAGGGAACAAAAAATTGAGAAATAAAGGACGTGGGAGTTGCGTGCAAATCTCAGGTTGGAGTGTGAGATTGGCGAAATTCGGAGGTTGTCATTTGAGAAGAGCAGTGAAGAGTCAAGTGCATGAACCAAGAGCCCCATCGGCAACAGCTTCACAACTCTACTTTGTCACAGTTGAAACCAAGAACCCAATCAATTTAATAACACAAATTCACACAAAAATGAGAAGAAAGTTAGTAATTAGAGAGAAGAACACCACGAAATGTAAACAAGCTGAGAAATAACCATATCAATTTATCAAGCAAACAGAAATAGATTGACTGCAAAGCCTTAATACCCACTTACCCATAAACCTTCTTAGCCCCAATTTGACATTTTGCCTTCAATCCCAAATCCATAGCTCCAATGTTCAAATTCAAATCTCAGTTACCCATAGCTAAATTTCGATTCCGCCAAATGCAACATACCACTGTCGTAAGATCAGAAGAACCCTAGAGGTTACCCATTAGGTTTTCTACTGCCTCTGAACCAGAGAACCCCAAATCAATCAGTTCACACAATAAACACAATTTTGGGTCTCAAAAATGAAAGAAGAAGACGAGGAAGACCAGACATCGGAAATTGCAAGAGAGAGGGGGTTGTTACCTGTGAGATTTTTGGATTTGATGTTGGCCTGAGCCCGGCTGGAGTAGAGCTCGAATTACCCATTAGGTTTTGGTCGGGTTTTGTTGAAGAGAGAGAGTGCTTTGGTTGGGGTTTGTCGAAGAAGAGATAGGGTTTGTAGAGGGGAGAGGTCGGGGATTGTCGAGGAGAGAGAGAGAGAGAGAGAGAGAGAGAGAGAGAGAGAGAGAGAGAGAGAGAGAGAGAGAGAGAGAGAGAGAGAGAGAGAGAGAGAGAGAGAGAGAGAGAGAGCTTTGTCGAAGAAGAGAGCAAAGGTTTCGGGTTTGTGTCGAGAGAGAGTGGAGCGTTGTCAAGAGTGAGGAGTGAGGGTCTGTTGTTATTTTATTTTATTTTTTTTGCTTCAGTGTAGGGTTTCAAGCCCTGTGCTATGAATTTGGACAAGTTTGGGGAAAATTTCAGGTTTGAGATGAGGTTTGGCACCACAGACATGGTGGGAAACTTGCCACTCAATTTTTTTAGGGTCATACAACAGTTTTATCCATAAATGTCTTGTGAACTAGTTTATTATCCCATATCAGATGACAGGTTTTATAAAAACGACATACAAAAAAAAAATCAATCAGACGACAGAAAACTGTAATGTGTCGTCTGATTCAATTTTTGTACTAGTGCAATAAAAGAAAATATTTTAGACTTATTTTTATAAATATTAAAGTTTTATATTATAAAAAAAAAGTTATATACTCAGTACCATTTGGTTTAGCAGTATAAGTCTCCCCTTTATAAGTGGAAGGTCGTGAGTTCAACTCATAATAGACTAACTGCTGTATGCTTAACTAAGCTCCTCTCTTGGAGCTCCAAAAAACCCAAACTGCTCTTGTGTGATGACCTTGATTTTCGTTATGTAATTTTGGTAATTAATAATGGACCAGTTGTACGAATAATTGTTGTTATGCTTTATTCATAGGTTGTTTGTGAAGTGGAATGGTTTTTCGTACGTGTAATTATTCGAATTTCACAGTTTAGGGGGTAGTGTGATGTTTGACTTTTTATACGTTGGGATTCTCGGAAAACTTCATTCACAAAAGTTGTAGAGCGCGTCGATATGAGTTCGTGGACATGCGGAACGCATCAATAGGAGTTCGTATGCAAAAGTTGTGAGCATTTGAATTTTTGGGAAAGTTCTATAAATAGGAGTTTCCATTTTCGGAAACTTACTATTTACATTTCAGATTTACCATTCCGGAAAAATCAGAAAATGCTCCATTCTCTCTCCTTGCCCGCGACTGACCCGACCAGAACCCGGTGATCCGACCCGGCTTTTCCGGCGATCTCCGGCGACCTCTAGCCGTGAAACCTGCACAGAACGACTCGTCTCCTCCTTTTGGTAGTCTCTGTGGCATCCTCTTGTGGCGATAACCACCGTGCACGGTGCAGCAAGGCGGTGCAACTTGGTGGTTTCGGACCCTACCGGAAAACACAATTCCGGCGACGTCAAGGCTTCAGGCTTCCATCTTTGGGTTCGTGGGAGGCTCCTTGATCGATCTATGGTGTTTGTTTCGATCGATTTACGTGGAAATCGGTTCAACTCGGATTGAGCAAAAATCCAAAGCTTGTGAGGTAGTTTTCAACCCTTTATGCTTGTTTTCTGACTTTGAGCTAGTTATGAGAATTCACAAGCATGCTGAGATGAAGATTTTTGATGTTGGGAGTTTTGTGAAATATTGAGTTTTGGCCGGCGGCGGTGCACCACCGTCTGTGGTGGATTTCTGGTGGCTTTCCGGTCATGTAGGGAACTGTTTTTGGTATTATATATGTTCTACTCGTTGATACAAGCGTTTCGATATATAATATGTAAATTTTGGAGTTCGAATGGATTTGTTATGATTTTTGCAGTTTCATACCAATCAATTTATTTGATCCGTGAGGATTCGAGCGTTCGATCGACTTGTGGTTTGGTCACATCGATCGTGGACCTATTCCGGAGACTTTGGGAGGTCTCGGATGTGGTTTTGCCTCGATTGGCGCCACTTTGGGGATTTTATTTCAAAACAGGGGTTTCGGACTTAAATCAAATGTGAATCATTACTAAGTGGAAACCGTATGTGATTAGGTACTGGACGAAGTATTTGGACGGTTATTCTGTGATTTGACTACTTATTCTGCATTGAAGACGCAGCAGGAGTTTCGAGGTGAGTAATCTCACAAGGTTCTTTATTAACAAAATTACCATTATCGTTTTGGCGTTAATTAATTAATTGCAAACTATAGTTGGTATTAGTAGGCATTCCTGAGCGAATGACTACGTATATATATATATATATATATATATGTATATATATATATATATATATTTACATGAAATATATACATCCTTGTGGATGATTGTGATGAATAATAATATACATGATGGTGTTCATATTATTGTTGAACGTGACTTTTCAGGAAACAATATTGTGGAAAAAAATGTTTTCTATTGTTTGAAAAGTATTGAGCTTGATGTTACATTTTTGAGTCAAGCGTGACTCATTTTAGATGTATTGGTCTTTGTACCAAGGGTCACAAATGGTTAGTAGGGATTAGGAAGGCCGAAACTAGATGTTTGTAACGTTTTTAGGGCGGATGCGACTTACTTAACGTTGACCTTAAGACCAGATAGGGTCTAAGAAGATCTTATGTCACAGATGGTGATGGATCACAAATAGTGACAGGTTGCAGACGGTGACCTTGATGTTTGATTTCATGACTAGATGGGGTCTGAAGATCATGTGTCACAGATGGTGACAAGGCACAAATGGTGACCTTAATGTTGATTTTGAGACCAGACGGGGTCTGAAACCACATGTCACAGATGGTGACAGGTCGCAGATGGTGACCAAGATAGGAAATAGGTAATCACGTCCGTAGCCGGACGAGTGGTTACGATTTCAATAGAGCTATCGTCTGTCTACCACGATAGCTTATGGGAGTAACGGTCGAGGTTGCTGGAGACTCATAGGTATGTAGTTTAAAGGAGAGTTCTAATGGTATTCTTCTTTAATTGTCTAGATGAGAATTGAATTGCTACTTGATGGTTAAGTTAGCAAATAGAACATTGTCACAACGATGACTCATGTTGTCCTTTCGGTGGAAAGGATATGGAATGTTAGAAGGAATCATGGTTGCATGTGTTCCTTAAGTAGATTGATGTGAGTTGTTGATTGATGTTTATGAGTTACTCATACGGGCTTGCAAAAGCTTACCGGATTTGTTGTTTGCCAACCCCGGTGCACCATTCAAACGGTGTAGGGGTTAATCCTGCAGGTCAGGGAAATCGTGGCTGAAGCTGAGGTAGCTTGTTGGCAGCAGAGCGGGTAGGAAGCAAATTTTGTTGGCTTTGCCAGTATATGACTTCCGCTATGTAGTAAGCTCTGAGGAGCATTTATGTTTTATTTTGTGATGACAATTTAATTAGTAAATTAATATAACTCTGTGGAGCGAGTGTATATTAACTTGGATGGTTCAGTGCATTAGTAAGTACTTATTTTAAGAGAAAGATGTTCCAGGTATTTGTATTGATGACTGGACGTTCACGCATGTATAATTATGGGATTATATATCGATTTTCATGTGTGTAAAATCAGAGGAGTGACATCTTGGGTCGAGGGTTTGAGATTTTCTGCTTGTCCGGCGGTGCTCAGGTTGTTGAGGGACCTCCTTGCCGCTGATGAGCGAACCGCTGCGGGACTGGTGTTTTGAAAGCTAGTCGCTTAGGGAGTTCTGGAGAAAGGTTTTTTGGCTCAAGGTTTTGGTTGGGTGGCGGAGGCGACTTCCAGATGATATCTCAAGCGTGGGGGTTGTGTTGTGCAGAGATGGCGGTGCAGTTCCTGATGATCTGTGAGACCGCGTGGTTCCTGATGGTCTGCGCAGCAGCGTAGGTCCGGGTGATCTGGGCGGCGGCGTAGGGAGGTGCAGTGTGGCGATGCTGGGTTCGATTATGGCTTGGTATTGCGTGGACGATGTGACAGGGACAACATCAGAGGCGAGGCGGAAGGATTGAGTTCCACGGATCTGCACAGGTTAGAGATGGCATATGGGCTTGCACAAGCCAGGTCCTATTGGGACTTGCATTTTTTGCCTATTCTCTTAGAGCTGCCCTCTTGGGCTTTGGATGTGGCTGGGGTGTTTTGCCCTAGGCCCATTCCTATGTTTTTAGTTTTTTTTTTTCTAATCACCAATAATTCCCTTGTTTGGAAGCTAGACACTTATGTGCACTCTAGATATCTCTGTGAGAAAACATAGTGTGATGATAAAGCAAGTTCGGCACAGAAAGACCCATTAATCATCGACATAAATAACCCGTCTCATGAAGATATTCAGGATTATGGTTATGTCCAAGAGACATCATTGGGGGATACTCAAATGTTAGAACCAATTCCAGGGAATAGGGAGATCTCCATGAATTACACTAGTGTACATGAGACATTGAATCGAGATTCTATTATCCTTGATGATGTGTTTGTATATTCTATTTCTCAATGAATTATAGAACACGATGATATCGAACATCGCTCCGTTGAAGAATGCCAACGAAGAGAAGACTGGCCTAAATGGAAAGATGCGATCCAGGTTGAATTGGATTCACTAACAAAGAGACAGGTATTTGGGCCTATAATGCTGACACCCCCAAGTATAAAGTATGTTGGCCATAAATGGGTCTTTGTTACAAAGCATAATTAGAAAAATGAGGTTGTTAGATACAAAGCCCGCCTTGTGGCGCAAGGTTTCTCACAACGCCCTAGAATCGACTACGATGAGACATATTCTCCCATAATGGACGTTATAATGTTCCGCTACCTTGTCAGTTTGGTAGTTTTAGAAAAACTTGACATGCAGCTTATGGATGTGGTTACAGCATATCTCTATGAGAATCTAGATTCAGATATATATATATATATATATATATATATGAAGGTTCCAAATGGACTCCAATTACCCAAGTCAAGTGGCTCTAAACCACGGAGCACGTTTTTCAATAAGATTGAGACGTTCACTATGTGGATTGAAACACTCCTGACGGATGTGGTATAACCGTCTAAGTGACTACTTGATTGGGAAGGGATATGTCCATGCGTATTTATGAAAATGACAAGTTCCGGATTTGCAATTGTAACAATTTATGTCGATGACATGAACCTAATTGGAACTCTAGATGAGTTAAAAGAAACTGTTAAGTACTTGAAATCCGAATTTGAGATGAAAGATCTTGAGAAAACACGGTTTTGCCTTCTACTAGAACTCGAGCAACGTAGTGATGGGATTATGATCCATCAATCAGCATATACTCAAAAATTATTAAGGCGCTTTAATGAAGATCAAGCAAAGCCTGTGAGTACTCCTATGATCGGTAGTAATCTTGAGCCTGAAAAATATCCGTTTCGTCCAAGGGATGAGAACGAAAACTTATTAGAGGCTGAATTGTCCTATCTAAGTGCAATATGCGCACTATTGTACTTAGCTCAATGCACAAGATCGGACATCTCATTCGTAGTGAATTTGTTAGCCCAACACAGTTTTACGCCAACACGCCGCCATTGGATTGACATAAAGACAATCTTTTGATACTTGAGAGGTACAATTGATATGGGCTTGTTCTATCCCTACAGAGAGAAAAGAAATAACAGAAGTGTGGGATCGGACTCCACACGGAAAAATGCCACTTTCTGTGCTCCTCCTCCCCTCCATCAAAATGACAAAGATGTCTTGATGGGTTTTGCTGATGTAGGGTATCTCTCTAACCCTCACAAAGGTCGCTTTCAAACGGGTTATGTCTTTACCATGGGAAGCACTGCGATATCTTGGAGGTCTACAAAGCAGACCCTTGTTGCTACTTCCTCAAATCATGCAGAGATTATTGCTCTACATGAAGCCGTGCAAGAATGCATATGGCTAAGGTCTGTAGTTAGACACATTCGAGGAACTTGTGGTTTGAAGTCTACAACAGATGAACCTACATGCATTTATGAAGATAATGCAGATTGTATTGAGCAAATAAAGTTAGGTTTCATTAAGGGCGACAACACTAAGCATATATCGCCTAAGTTTTTTTACAATCAGCAACAACAAACACTTCAAAATATTGAAGTGAATCAAATCCGTTCAGAGGATAATGTAGCGGACTTGTTTACCAAGTCGTTACCTAAATCCATATTCGAGAAACATGTGAAGGGTATCAGATTAAGAAAGTTATTCGAACTCCCATAATTGTAGAAATCAGGGGGAGATATGATGTCTACATGTTCAATCTCGAAAAGTGAATGACGTGTTGTGCTCTTTTTCTCCTTCGACCAAGGTTGTTTTTTTCCCACATGGTTTTTATTACTTGGCAAGGTTTTTGACGAGACAACTTAGAAGCGCATAGCATAGGCAACACTGTTGACATGGAATATTCAAGGAGGAGTGTTGTAAATGATAATGACTATTCATGCAATAAGTATTGTTGAATGTATGCGATTGATAGACTCATAATGTATGCGATTGACAGACTCATAATGTATGCGATTGACATACTTGTGTGGGGGGCATTTTGATCGGAGTTGTACGGCAGTTAAATTTCATGGGTAAGGACCCAAGACTTTGCCCCTTCGTCTGAGTAAGCAGCAACTAGGCCCAACAGACCTCGAAGGATAATAAGTCCTAAGAAGAAAGCTGTTGATTTCTTCCCAGCAGCTCCTCTCCATGTTCACAGCAGTGAATTAGTGTGCAATTTTAGTAAAGGCTTGGTAAGATGTGCATGGCGTGGGAGCGAGAAAAGCATGAGTTTCGGAAGAAGAGATTCCGGCAATGGTATGATTTCTAGGTTTTTGGGTGAAGGTTGATTGGGAGGAATTGATGGCTAGGGATTCAGAGATAGGGCTTGATCTCTTGCTTGATGTTTCTGGGTTGTTGTGGCTTTTGTTCTTCTAGTAGGAGAGTTGCTTGGGCTGTTTAGTAGTTAGCTTATGCCTCCCTCCCCCTTTCACAGCAGCTCTAACCATCGATTTATAGAGTGGTGGCGGCTTAGGTCCGCTGCTGTTCCCAGGAATCTTGCTGCTGTGTTTCCAGGATTCCCGTGTCCTCAAGATCTCATTACTAATTCCAAGAATCCTACTGCTGTGATCCCATGAAATCTGCTGCTGTAATCCAGGAATCGTGATTCCAAGATTTGCTGCTGGAAAAAGGGGAGTTACGGGTAGAGAATTGGTTTGTGTGTAAAAGAAGGTGATATAGTACTTGAGATGTCTAGTTTAAGGAAAATAATTGAATATATTCGGTAAAGAGAAATGTTTGTTGTAATTGAGTGGTTTTTGGGTTCTTTCTTCTTCACTTGCCCATAATCAGAATTGGGCTGTTGAGCTTGAATTTCGATCCCCAAGTCCGAAATTACCAACAAGCCTAAAACTAATAATGGGCCTCATGCTTTTCCGTTACCTTCCACACCACACCCGCTCTTGCAAGCCCCAAATGCGTGAATGTGGCTGGGGTCCACAAGTGTGGCATGATGATTGTAGTTATAATTTGCTTATTGGGCTCGAGAAATGAATTGGGCTTGATAGCTGGATTTTTGGGCATCAACAACTTATAATGTGCGATTGATTAGTATAGCTATTATGCATGTATTGCCTTTTGTAATCATAATGTAACCCTATATAAACCTCATAGCCGGTGAGATGAATACAATACAATACAATTTTCCAATTATCTACAACATTATCTTATTTGTGACTTTTGCCCGTTGTTAATGTCAGCTGCTATATTATCTCCTTATATGTGTGGTGCACCGCATCTGTAATCATCTTCCAGAATTATCAATTAACTTTCAATTTTGTTCTTCCTTTTCATTTCGTTTTCTCTCACTTCATGTGTTTTCCAATCTAGGGTCCCATTAATCCATTATGAACTCCGAAATTAAGTTCCGTTCGGATTTCTCAGTCTAGCTAATGCCAGCAAGAATTTTCAGTCAATTACACTTCCTACTCACTTCCTACTCATTTGACGTGGCAAGGTTTTGGATGAACAATTAAAATGTTTGTTAAGTTTATCCATGAAAGTTCGATCCAGATAGGATTAGTATTAATACCACGGTTTCGACATCCCAATCCACTTCATCCACTTTCGGGATTTAGGAATGTGAAATAATAGGGATTCAAATCCCAGTTTTATTCGATTTCCATATCCTAATAATGGATAAACTCTACTTTTCATAATACAAGCCGGGTTCCCCTATAAATAACCCTACATAGCCTCACCTGCATAGCTAATTTCATTCGACTTTCTGAGTTTTAATCGAGTTCGAAGAGGGGTAGAGATGGCTGGGGGAGGTATAGCTCCATCTGGTGGAAAAAATTACCCCGGTAAATTCACAAAGAGGGTTTTCATAACATGTCTTGTCGCAGCGTTTGGAGGTTTAATTTTCGGTTATGATCTTGGAGTTTCAGGTATATAATCTTCTTCCTCAGAACTATAATTTTGTGTCAATATTTTGATTTCGATCTTGGTTTTTCATGCTTCATATGAAGTATAAATCACGACTTGCACCGCTTTGTTTATAATTGAACACGCATATATAAATTTTCATTTTCTGTTTTTTTTAGTGGATAATAAGCGTTTCAATGACTTCTTAGCTCTCAGAACCGATAATCTATCGTGCTCTTGAATATATGTGATATTAAACTCAATTGTTGTGGTATAAGAGCATGTAGCTAAATTCTCAGGTTGATTATTCTTATGTTAATTTTTTGTGGTTATATAGGCGGAGTAACGTCCATGGACGTATTTTTGAAGGAGTTCTTTCCGAAAGTCTACTTGCAGCAGTCTTCCGCCTCTGTTTCTACTAATCAGTACTGTAAATTCGACAGTGAAACATTGACGCTCTTTACGTCGTCTCTATATTTGGCCGCTCTGGTTTCATGCCTCTGTGCCTCCACTATAACTAGAGTCTTAGGTAGGAGGGTCACAATGCTTGCCGGTGGACTTCTTTTCCTATTCGGTGCACTTCTCAATGCCTTCGCTCACTCCGTCGGGATGCTTATTGCTGGTCGCCTATTCCTTGGTTTCGGCATTGGATTTGCCAATCAGGTACTTAATTTTAAGCCGTATGGTACACGTATCTGATTACCTCAGAATGTACTGATATACCATCCCAATTAATGTTCTAATTACCTTATTCGTCAAACTTTAACGTTTTTTTTTTCCTTTCTGATTATTTGTACAGGCTGTGCCGATCTATCTATCTGAGACAGCACCATACAGATTCCGCGGTGGACTCAACATGATGTTCCAGTTGGCAATTACAATTGGAATTCTTGTTGCTGGTTTGGCCAACTATTTGTTCGACTTGAAGTATAAAAACCATGGAAATCTAGCCTGGCGTTTGAGTTTGGGCGGCGCTGCAGTCCCTGCTGTGTTTATCATATTGGGATCATTCTTCCTCCCTGACACACCAAACTCTTTGATTGAGCGTGGCAAGCATGAGGAAGCAAAAGCCCAACTCCTCAAGCTCCGTGGTATTGATAACGTCGACGAGGAGTTCAACGATTTGGTGGACGCTAGTGAGGCTGCTAAGCTAGTCAAACATCCATGGTCGACACTATTGACAAGAAAATACAGGCCCCAGCTTGTATTCGCCATCTGCATTCCTGCTTTCCAGCAACTCACTGGCATGAATGTGATCACTTTCTATGCTCCTGTCTTGTTCAAAACTGTAGGATTCGGAAGCAGTGCTTCTCTCGCTTCTGCTCTGATCACTAATGGGGTTAATTTTTTGGCAACTTTTGTTTCAATTGGTCTTGTTGACAAGTTTGGAAGAAGGGTCCTTTTCTTGGAGGGTGGTGTGCAGATGGTCATAACTCAGGTATAATAGAATGAATTTCGTTTCTTAAATTTTGCATTCAGGTTTTATTTGCTTAGGGTTTTGTCGTTTTTTTATTTTTTTCTTTTGAATGTAATATTTTGGTATCTATGTATATATAGGTCGTAGTTGGAGTTGCAATGGCTTGGAAATTTGGTACTAGTGGCAACCCTGGTGAACTATCCAAGGGTTTTGCTGCAACTCTGGTGACCTTAATCTGCATCTATGTTGCTGGATTTGCTTGGTCCTGGGGACCTCTAGGATGGTTGGTACCAAGTGAAATTTTCCCGCTGGAAGTTAGGTCAGCTGCTCAGGCCATCAATGTCTCTGTCAACATGATCTTCACCTTTGCCATAGCCCAAGTGTTCACTGCGATGCTCTGCCACATGAAGTTTGGATTGTTCTTCTTCTTCTCTTTCTTCTTGTTCGTGATGAGTTGCTTCATCTTCAAGTATCTGCCGGAGACCAAGGGGGTTCCCATCGAAGAGATGGGGAGGGTGTGGGAGCAGCACCCTTTTTGGCGCAAGTATGTGGTTCAAGACAAAGGCATAGCGATGAGCAAGGCGGCGCAGAATGTCTGACCTAGCTAACTTTTTTTTTGTAAGCTTTTGCAATCTTTTTACTTTCTACGTACGAACGTTGAGGTTTACTTTCCGTGGTTTTAGTATATTTTGTTCCATATTGGGATTTTTGTTGCTGGTTTTCTTTAATTAGGTCATTCTCAAGTTGTGAAAAGTTAATACAGTCTTATCTTAATTATCTGCTCGATTATTTAGTTGAATACTCGACCACATATTTGGAAGACTCGATGACTATATTTCGTTAGTATTTGTCAAAGAGCTTGCTAGTCTATTCCAACCAATATGGTAATTGAGTGGAGGGGCCTTGTTTCTAAACTAATGGAGGACTGAATGTTTGAGAAAAATTTAACATAAGAACGATGCCTTATGGTTGGATGATTATAACTCAAGAGTACAAATTACGGTTTCTAGAAGACCAATTTGCAATTATACATTTCCAATCATATACGTTCATGCAACTAGCTTTATGTGCGAATTTTCTTCAACCCATCCCAAAATGGCAGAAATCTTTTCTGGTTCAACCCAAAATTACATGCTTAATTAATTAGTACTTGGTCCAACCATATGATAAGAAGCTTCTTAATTAGATTTTTCCAGGGATGTGATTTAAGATGGGAAGTCTTCGAGTTTGACCTAATGTACTAAGTGATTGAAGATGTCATCAACAAAATGTGCATGACAGCATGTTGATTCTAACGCAGTATATCATCTATAAGAAAATTGTTGTCGAAGAAGTGTTCAAACTTCAAAGAACCAAAAATAAATAAATTAAACATAAAAAAATATCGAATTTGATAAAAATAATATTGAATTTGATAAAAAAAAAAGAATATCAAAGGGGAACAAAGAAAAAATTTATTGTAGTACAACTCTGTAGCTTTAAATTATTACTAGCCTCTTGGCATGCACCGTTCTTGCCAATTTGCTTTTATTTAAAAAATTTTAAGGAAATTAAACAAAAAGAAAAAAATTTTGAAGGCAACAAAAACGTGGGGTTTTTTTCCTTGTTTTTTGTTTGTAATTTCTTGAAAAGAAAAAAACTGATTTTGTTTATTTACTATTTTAGTCTTGTAATATCATTTTTATTTTTTAAACAATTCAATCAATAAAGGGCATGATAGGAGTTTCAAAAATTTAACCATCATTCCAAACAATTTGCTTTATATAAGAAAATTTCTGAAAAAATAATTATATATATTAATATATAGAGAGAATTTCACAATAGTCACTCAATTATGACTCACTTCACACTTTGGTCACTCAATTTTCAAATATATCACTTTGGTTACTCAACTATTACTCTATCAATCACTTTAATAACCGAATGAGCATTTTGTCTCACTTTAATCACTTCCCTCAATCATTTCAATTCAGATTTTTCAATTTTTCACAATTGGTTGGACGAAAATATCCTTGATATTGTGGAAAATAAAGTTATGGTTTAAAGAAAAAAATTAACGGAGTGACTAAAGTAAACAACAGAGTTAAAGTTGAGTGACCGAAATGATATATTTAAGGGTTAAATATTGTTTACTTCCTGAACTTTTATTAAAAAAACACTTCAGTCCCTCACTCTCTAATTTAACATGCTTACTCCTTACACTCTCAATTTCTCACCCGATAGGTTCATTCCGTCTAATCTCTCTGTTAAATGGCTGACATGGCACACAGTTGGATGCCAACTTAGCACGTTGTAAGCAAGGTGAATGGTAAATTGTGGATTATACCCCTGGCTTCTATTACCTTCGTTTTTGATCAGTTTTCTGATCAGCTTCCTTTCACCACTCTCCTCGACACGCTCCCAATTCCATCTTTCATATTTCTCAGCTCATGAATAGTCCCCAAGCTCTACCCATTCTTACGCCACAAAGATATATTCTTATCATCTCCACCACTCACACAACCAAATCACAGACCACATGGAATAACCTAGTAGCCCAAAAAATTCACAATAATTTCACCTAAAAATCTGCAAAATCACAACCTACAGAACAACCTAGTAACCCACATTGAAGATGAGATCCTAATTAACCCCAGCTCATCCTCTCCGCCTCCATTGACGGGTTGGTGATATTGTCTTGAAGGAAGATGTCCGGTCTCTGCCACCAGAATGGAGCGTGTCGCGGTGACTGGAGGCAGGTTTGTGGGGCTTGGGGGAGTGTTGTCAATCTATTGAAGTGGTAAATAACACAAAATTGAGCCACCAATCAGAGAAACAAAGAATCAACCTCAACCTTTCAAACATAAACAGAGAAAGTTCAATGCAAATTAAAGATTAAATAATTTTCCAATAGCTAACTGAAACTCAAACTCATTCCAACAACCAAAAAAAGTTGAAAGATCAATTCTTGGAATTCAGAATCAAAGTATACCAACTTATTCATAGTTCAATTGAAAATTTTGAAAACTTAAACACCAATTCAAACAATACCAGAACTTATCGGAAATCTAAATGCGATAGACTCGCACTTGAAAGTTTGAAATTCGAGAAGAGGATGAGGATCTCCGGGCCTGAGAGGGATTGATGATGGTGGGTTGTAAGGCGCGAGGGTAATAGAGGTTCTCGGCTACCGATAGCCTCTCCGATATGCTCTCTATTGCTTCGCTTTTCACTACCTTTGTTTCCATGGCTGCTCTTCCTCTCTTAGCTTTCTCTCTTTTGCGAGCAGTTGTGAAAAATTGAATTGCAAGTCCTTGGTGTCTCATCTAGCTTTCTGATCCAGGTATTCATGATCTGATCAGAATTTTGTAATCCTAAGTAGGTGAAGAAAAATCTTCTAAAAAAAAATAAAATAATAATAATAATGTAAAGGAAAAACATATTATATGTCTTCGTCAAAGCGACTGATGGAGAGGGAATAAATGAATTAGTGATTACCATCAATCAGCACAATTACAGATCAATCAGCATTTAATGTCATCATTGTAATTGTTCTTTCCATTGTAATTCTCTCCCTATATAAAGAGGCTATGAAATAAAATAAATAGATGAATTAGTGAATTAGTGATTACCATCAATCAGCACAATTACAGATCAATCAGCATTTAATGTCATCATTGTAATTGTTCTTTCCATTGTAATTCTCTCCCTATATAAAGAGGCTATGAAATAAAATAAATAGAACAATTCCAATCTCAATTTTACTTTTACAAATAATGGATTGAAAAGAATAGAGAGGGAGGAAGTCAAGGTTAAAATAGGTATTTACTCTTAGAATGGGTCCCACAAAGCTGAGTTAACATCAAAGAATTAGCCACGTCAACACTTAACGTCACATTTTAACAGAGAGTTAACGGAATTGACTTATTGAGTGAGAAATTGATAGTGTAAGGAGTAAACATGTCAAATTAGAAGGTGAGGGACTGAAGTGTTTTTTCAGTAAACAGTATTTAACTCTATATTTAAAAAGTGAATGACCAAATATATATATATATATATATATATATATATATATCGTATAATTAGTGATAATTCTCATGGGTACCAAGTCTTTAATAGGATAAATAAAAGCTTATTTAGATGGTCATCTCGTTGATGGCACTCATCTAGAAGCTGAAGTTTGCAGTGGGGTGGGATTCACCAGCTCATAATTCGGTGGGTCTTTTTTGGTTCATTCAGCAAGGTCTTGTATGATCTATGGTACAGTATCATCCATTTCAGCTGAATTATTGACATCGCGAGAGGCCTTAAAATATGTGATAACTAATTGTTTTCGCCCCTGTCCAGTTAGGTACCGATTATTTTCTGGTTGAGGCCATGGATAATGTGGATGAGGATTGATTTATTAATGGCTCTTTATTGGAGGATTGCCTCGTTACATTATGTCTCCGACTATAGCAACAAAATTGTTCATATATTAGCTAAAATATTTTCATTTTTGACAGGCTTTTTAAATTTTTATTAACTCTTATCTTCATTTTGTATGATATTAGGATGCTCTTTTTGAAGATCATACATGTGTTCTTGATTGGAATGAATATTTCCTCAAAAGAAGAAAGGAAGTTCTTAATCATATTATTGTTTTTTATAATTCTATTTCATTAGCGACATCCCCAAAGGGAACCAAACGTCATGACTCATGACATCCCGGCGGCACCGCTGTTTGACATGTGTAGGAAAGGAATCAGGAGACATCAGTTGATGATTAACGTGTTTAATAGGAAACCATTAATTAATTTAAGCACCTAGATGACAAAATTACCAAACACATTTTTTCTTTTAAACCAAACTAAGCGAACACAGAATTAGTCATACATTTAGCAATATATATCCTATTGAAAGCAATCTCAAATGACCAAGTGTTGGTCTTTTCCAAGGAAAACTAGAAAATAAGAAAAATATGGGCCAGTATATTCAGAAGGATAATCTTCTTAGAAATATTGGACATTTAAGTAGCTAGTAATTAGTAAATAGTGATGGCACATACATTTTTTTTTTTAAAAAGACACATACATTTGTGGTCAAGTGGTCTTAAAGAAAAGGGTAAAAATCACAAATGGTACTTGAACTATACCTCAATCTTATCGATGCATGGTACCTGAGCTTTATTTTTTATCACAACCATTACCTGAACTATTCGGATTCTTGTGTAATGGTACCTAGAGCCACCTCACTATTCCAACTAAAAACAGCATGTGAGGCGATCATAGTGATGATTTCGAGGGCTGTGATTATAGTGATGATCTTTTTGGTAATAGATTTCCTTGAATTTTTTTTTTTTTTTTTGGATTTGGCTTTTTTTGGGCAGAATAGTGACCGAATGTGGCTTTAGGTACCATTTAAAATGAAATTGAAAAGTTCAGGTACTGGCTGTGATCAAAATTGAAGTTTAGTTACCATCGATAAAATAGAGGATAAGTTCAGGTACCATTTGTGATAATAACCCTAAAAAAAATTAAAAATCAGTGATCTTACATAGCCTAGACAAATATTGAACCTCTTATTTAGAACTAAAACCATTGAACCCTAAAATTGATGTGGACTACAATCAATATAGGGTCATTTTTTAACTTTAATCAAATTAACTTTATATATTTTATATTGACAGTTTTCTAAAACACTAGCCTGCACCCCCGAGTTGTGCAGGTTACTGAAAATTAAAGAGTTTTGTGAATGAAGGAGAAATAAGAAACAATTTTATCAGTTTGGCTTGAACTTGAGAAATCTATTTTCCATTCACTTCCTAATTTTAATTTATTTATTTAAGTAACTTTGTGCCGTTGTTGTACTTATGGTTAATTAATGAGTTTTCTTCTTTCCTATATGAAAATGTGGAAATTATTCTATGCACCAACGGTACAAGTGACCAAACCCTTATAAAATAATCTCAACCCTTGATATTTATTATCAACCATGAGCTTGAATTTAGTTGTGAATTCAATTATATTTGCAGCAAGAATGAAGAATTTTGTAAATCTTTTAACTTATTTGGCAGCTTACTAAATCAAAAAAAAAAAAAAAAAAAAAAAGATAGAGCTAGATTTAGCCATTAGTCAATCCTCTCTCTTTTAAAGTAGGTAGAAACCGTCCGACATCCTTCGTTTTGTCTTGGACCAAAAAGGCTCCTCAATAGGAAAACGTTGTTCATGCATTTAAACAACACCATAATCCATTCATAAAATAGAAAGAGAAGACACTTAAGAGGAAATTAACAGTAACTTTGACTAGTAACAATAGAAATTAGTAGCTTAATTAAGCCTTTAATTGAAGATAATTAAGCTAGCTATCACCTTCCAGATTCAGTGCCCCCTTCTTTGGTTCATTTGAAAGTGCACCACTCCATATTATGTATCTCTCTCTTGTTTGAGCCTGCAGGCCCCAACAGTGTTGTTATACTCGGTCAGAAAAAGACGCTTAGAACTCCCAAGAATTTGAGTTTGAAACTTGCAAGTCTACCCACAATAGCCGTCCCAAAAAAGTCTTCAAATTCTTGGACCAATCCCGTTGTTCTAAACCCTCTACAAAACCCAATTGAGCAACCTTTCTTTCTCTCACAAGGAACAAGGTAAACATCAGAGATCTAAAACCATGTCGACCCAGTTAGCTAATTCTTTGATTCCTCAAAACCAAAGTCCCCAAAAGACCCATGTCTCTCTTGCTCTCAATGAAGCCAAGTCCATAGCCAGCATAGCTTTCCCAATGGTATTAACCGGCCTATTACTCTATTCTCGCTCCATGATCTCTATGCTTTTCCTTGGTCACCTTGGTGAGCTTGCTTTGGCCGGCGGGTCCCTCGCTATCGGCTTTGCTAACATTACAGGGTATTCTGTTCTCTCTGGCCTAGCCATGGGGATGGAACCCATTTGTGGCCAAGCTTTTGGAGCGAAACGATTCAAAGTTCTAGGCCATACCCTCCAGAGAACAGTGATTCTCCTTTTCTTGATTTCAATCCCCATATCATTTCTGTGGTTCAACATGAAGAGAATCCTGCTTTTTTGTGGTCAAAAAGACGAAATTGCAAATGAAGCTCAATCTTATATTCTCTATTCTCTTCCGGACCTTATTGCACAAAGTCTTTTGCACCCTTTACGTATCTATCTCCGAACTCAATCCATAACGGTGCCTCTAACATGCTGTGCAACTCTGGCCATCCTACTCCACCTTCCCATCAACTATCTCCTTGTCTCTGTGCTTGATCTTGGAATCAAAGGCGTAGCTTTAAGCGGGGTTTGGACCAATGTCAACCTGGTAGGATCATTGATCGTCTACATCACCGTCTCGGGAGTGTACAAGAAAACATGGGGCGGTTTTTCAACACAGTACTTCTTCAATGGTTGGAAAAGTCTATTGAATTTGGCTGTTCCAAGCTGCATTTCGGTTTGTTTAGAGTGGTGGTGGTACGAGATCATGATCTTGCTTTGTGGACTGTTACTTGACCCACAAGCAACGGTTGCTTCAATGGGAATTCTGATCCAGACCACATCATTGATCTACATTTTCCCATCTTCTTTAAGCTTTGGTGTATCAACAAGGGTGGGTAACGAGCTCGGGGCTAATAGGCCTGAAAGAGCAAAACTTGCTGCGATCATAGGCCTCTCTTATAGCTTCGTTTTCGGATTCTCAGCATTGTTATTTGCTGTCATGGTAAGAAACATATGGGCAACTATGTTCACACAAGACTCACAAATTATTGCATTAACATCAATGGTGTTGCCAATCGTTGGGCTATGTGAGCTTGGAAACTGTCCACAAACAACGGGTTGTGGAGTTTTGAGAGGATCAGCTAGGCCTAAATTGGGAGCAAACATAAACTTGGGTTGCTTCTATTTAGTGGGAATGCCTGTTGCTGTGTGGTTGAGTTTCTTTTCAGGATTTGATTTTAGAGGACTCTGGCTTGGTCTTTTGGCAGCTCAAGGCTCGTGTGTCGTGACCATGTTGTTTGTTTTGGCTCGAACCAATTGGGAACTTCAAGCTAAAAGAGCAAAGGAGCTTACTGCAGAAAGTTACACTGTTGATGATGGTTCTAAAGATTTTGATGAAGCTGATTCTTCTTTGAATTTGTTAGTAAACACAGAATGTGATAATTCACAAGTATAACCCAGCAACCGGCATTTGTCAATTTCCAGAGAAGTAGACTTTTGTTAATTTTTAGATTATTTCTACTCGGGAAATTTAATACAATTTTGTTTTTTCTTTTTCTTTATAGAACAAGAAAAGAGAAAAACAACGTAAATGGTATAGAGTGAGGAGGTCGACGCTATTTGTTCATCTCAGTATGAAGGGATTGATATAAAAATTAAAGAACCAGGTGCATGTTTTATCCTTTTTTTGACTTTGTCAAGGGGAATCTAAAGGCTTCCTAGGCCCAAGATAAAACACTTTCGGCGCATGTGAAATACTCCAACTGTGCATTGCAGCACAGTGCCCGGCCACTTTGATAATTTCAGGTTCGAACCTAGGTTGGGGAGCACACCCAACTAGGCAAGAACCACTAAGCCACTTGCAGTGGTTATCCTTGTTTTATCCTTATTATAACGGATCTTGTAAAACATACACATTTTGTTGTTGTTGCTTTATTGCTTATAACATATATTAATTAGTGTAGTCAATTTGTTTTATCTTTTGTCTATTTGATGAGAAAAGGAAGGATTACTCAAAAAAAAAAAAAAAAAAAAAAGAGAAAAGGAAGGAGATCAATGTTGTTCTGTTGCTAATCGTTCAAAGGTTTTCCTTGAAGAATTTTGTTTTGTATGTTGCCTTTTCTGGAAGCAGTTTGTTTTTGTCCACTAAAATTTGGTACTAGATTTGCTTAGTGAAATTTTATTAGATATGCAATTTGAACTTGAGACCTCATCTACACTTGTAGTATTTAAACTTAAAATATTTTGCCTCTAGTCTCTACATAGAACTTCCATAACTTTTTAATAACAGTTGGTTTTCAAACAAAAAATTAGAAATTTTACTCACTGCTTAATTACTAGAGACTTCCTATTGTTTTTACTTATTTGGCTATTTTGCACCCTAACTTTGACTTGAAATACAATTTGAATACTCTACTATATGCCTTATCGACTCTGCTCTCCGCCTTGGTTCCTTGAACCGAGAGGCGACTGTGATACGTTCGGAGTTGTTGGACATAAAAGATCACACAATACAAAAGTGACAATAGATAATATAACTAATAAGTGGGTGACTCACTTATAATTGTATCGAGACTTTTTATGATTAAAACTCAATATCTAAGAGATGGTTAAGTTAGGACAATATCAGCACAATGATGGGCCACGGGCCATACTTGTCCATGTTTAACATGGTTTTAGAGAGAGTCCTTATTGTCATAGACCTTATTTGGGTTCATTAAATTGGCAATCAAAAATATTCTTATTGAATTATTACCAAGTATCTGATGTGGGTCTTGGATTGTTACATGATTGGCTAAGTCTCCAATATAGGACGTGCGCCCCAATTTCCAATGTGAGAATTTGATTTGTTAATTGATTTCACATGGCGGACCTAGAGTTAGGTTGCATTGGGGGGGCGTGTTGGAGAGGAAATTAATATATCACATTAGAGCAGTGACAATAGATAATATAACTTGTAAGTGAGTGACTCATACCCAATGGTATCGAACCCCTTTGTGGTTAAAACTCAAAACCTAACAGGTGTTCAACAAAAGGTTGTGCTGAAGTCCAGTTATTCTTATTGTGACTAGGGTTACCTTATCTATACAATGGTGGGACTTGGGCCACACTTCTTGTTGTTTAACAAAAGGTTGTGCTGAAGTCCAATTATTCTTATTGTGACTAGGGTTACCTTGGAGCCCATTAGTGTTTTATTCTGTTTTTTCGGTCGGGAGTGGGTGAGCGATCCCATTAGTTTCAATTTTCGTTTTTTATTTTTTGCTTCAATAAGGGTAATGGGTCACTGCAAGGGATAAACTCAAGTCCCGGTAAAAGGGCTCTTTGAGTATTACCCTATTTAACAAGGGATGAGAAAAAGGGATAAGAGTGTTAAAGTTGTAAGGAAAACAATATTATGTGTGGGAAGCTCATTTTGTCTGGGCCACACTGTCACACCCCGAATTTTGAAATAAGGATTCAAATCCGGAACATGACTAATAACAATACAAATAACGCTCTGAATTTTTTTCTCTCAGAAACAACCACTATTTACACCTCTTGATATTACATAAACCAAATCCTCAAGCTACTTATTACAACACACTCTCACCAAATCAAATTATAAAACTCAATGAGTATAATTCTCCTCACAAAACAAATGTTGTAAATCTAATACTAATTCTCTAAACCGCACGATCACTGCCCTGATTCTCCTGACCTGTGAGATTACCCGCTACACAATTTGAATAGTGTACCTGGATTGCAACAACACCAAACCCGGTAAGCTTTTTGCAAAGCTTGTGAGTAAACAGGAAAGAACTGTTGATTTATTTAATTACAATTATTATAACTCAGGTAAACAATCAACACACTCACAAGGTAACTCCAAAAATCATATAAACATAAAAGTAGGTATTTTTTGATACTCTCTTTTAAAACTCAATCAACAAATATTGCATCATTAATATGTGAAATAACATTAAAGTAACACATGCTTGATTTTCTTTTCACTAACACCTTCACATATTCAAAATATATCATGGATAGATATTTGATCAATTTCAGTCTTTTTAGTGAATTTTCAGATTAACTGGTAACAAGTCACAAATCCACATGCTAGGGACCGACGTACTATTCCCATAGCATGGGACAACCAGGTTGACTGGTATCAAATCACAAATCCACGTACTAGGGACCGACGTACTATTCCCAAAGTACGGGTAAGCCGCAGCACACCAAGGACACAACCAAGGCATGTATACTCAAAGTAAGCACCCTTCCTAAGAGTATAATAGTGCACTATCTGAAGGAACTAGGGCCCACAGCTTAACAACCACGAAGCACAACCACGAAGCACAACCACGAAGCATAACCACGAAGCACATTTACCAGTAATTCACTTAAGCATGGGGTTGTTATAATCACCCGGCTTCATAATTATATTTTTCAGCCATAATCAATTTCTCCACATATTCATAATTGGCCATATAAAATAGCTTTCACATCATATGATCAACATTTCATTATTCAACAATTAAATGGGAGATTAATAGCTTGAATAATATCCAATCAATTCTCAATCATTTCATCATACCAATCACACGCCAATCAACATATATATTTCACGTAAATATATATATACGTAATCATCCGCTCAGGAATGACCACTAATACCAACTATAGTTCAAGTATAAAAACCGTGAAATTCATTTGTATAATAAAATCATTTTACTTACCTATGGACCGTAGTTGATCAAGTCCATATGATTTAAAACAAATATTTATTCCATAAATATTTTCACACAATTACGACAAAAATAAAGTAATTAAATTTATTGGGTTCGTAATATGAACCACGTGAGGTTTACTCACCTCTAATCCAGCTGCGTCTTCTAAAAAGTCAAATATAACGATATTCCAAACGCTCGTCAACTCAAACCGTCAAGTACCTAACCAAGTATGGTCTTTGCTTAGTAAACGAAATACGAAATAAACTTAAACGACGATCCAACGGTCAGATTCTAAAATAAAGATGATCCAAAGGTCGGATTCTAAAATAAAGACGATCCAACGGTCGGATCCTCACGGATCGCCCTTAGGATCATCTTCCAAAATTATCACGAAGATCCAACGGTCGGATCTTCCTGAATCGTCCTTATAAACATCTACACAAAATTTCATGAAAATCCGACAGTCGGATTCTCACGAATGGCCTTCCGAATCACTATTTCACAATTATACGAAGATCCAACGGTCGGATCTTCGCCGGTGACCTCACAAAGTCATCGAGACAGTCATACGATCAACATATTAAAATTTGAAGTAAAACCGATGGTCTGATCTTCACAGATCGTAAACCGAAGATAAAACGTAAAAACGTTAAAACGTAAATCCACTATTTATCAACTTTTTTCTAAAATAACCTTGTAATATATCAAAACGCTCGTATGGATGCGTAGATCATTGTCCAGATAATATAAACTCAAAATATGGTCCGACGCGCCGCCACAAGCGGTGGTCAGTGGGTGGTCAACACGGCGGTCAACCACCTCCGATGCAAAAGTCGTCAACTACAAACTTCTTCAAAATGAAAGGGAGATCAACTTTCATACCTGAAGCTAAGTCCGGTTCGGCCTAGATCGTCCTAGATCAAGCTTTGAAGTTGGATTAAATCTCGGACGCATGATCAGATCCTAGATCAAATCAGGGATGTCAAAAAAGTCAAACCTTGATCTAGCGTTCTATACACAAAATCGTGATGAAAGACTTACATGGGGATGATCAGGGGGAGGAGGAGATCACGAAAATGGGAAGGATCGGCCGAGGGGATGCCGGAAAATGGGTTTTCCGGTCGGGTCACCGATCGAAGGCTGGGTGGCTTCGATCCGGGGATAGAGACAGCGGCGGGGCAAGGCTACACCAGAGGGAGGCTGTGCGTTCGACGACGAGCTCGGGGAAGGCCGGGTCGTGGCCGGAAGACGCTGGAGGAGAGAGAAAAGTCCGGGTCGGGTCGGCGAAAACCCGCCGGGTCTGAAGGGAAACAGAGAGAGAGAGAATCGGAGATGCTGGGGGGACTGTTTAGCAAAAATTAAGTTTTCTCGTCCTTAATGAAAAATCCGAAAATTTCCTCTATTTATAGAAAATTTCCAATTTTCAAATATTCATAACTTATTCATACGAACTCCGAATATTGCGTTCCACATATGCACACGATCGTATCGACGAGCTCTACAACTTTCATGAAGGAAGTTTTCCCAAATTCGGTACGTATAAAAAGTCAACTTTCGCGGGCCCCTAAATAACGTTCGTTTTCAAAAATAAAATTGTTCGAACTACTTCCACAACTTCTCCAGGCTTCGTACTCGCTCCTAATACCGCAAAATCAATTATAAAAATCCACGGAATTTAATTTGGATTTTTCGGGGTATTACACACACCGTGGCGGGTTCATTTGTAATATTGTCGGTCTGAGTTAATACTGCTAAAAAAAATATCAATTTGAATTCTTACTTTGTTAAGTGTTTAATTTCACACCATTTTTTCTTGGTGAAAAAGAATATATTCAGATCTTTGCTCTCCCAGTAGAGTGCATTAATGAATATTTTCACATCTTTGCTTTGACTATAACAAAACAAATTTCATGTGATCGGCGAACGCAAAAAAATTTCAGATAAGTCGGCACATGAGCGGAATTAGGATTCATAACTTGGAGGGTCAGAATATAAACATAATATATGAAGATGAAAGGGATATTGTTATACTCTTATTTTCATTTTGAAAACTTGTTAATTAGATATTTTTTTGGGGTCTTTCACATTGATCCATAGTTTTTGTTTTGAGAATTAATTTTTAAACGTATCACGTATTTTGTTGGATTAAGCAAAATCTTATTGATTTGTTAAGTTTAATTTTTCCTTCTTTTCATTTTTATACGTGACAATGTATTGTCATGTGAGTGGACCAAAGGTTGAGGGGCCCAGTTTATTAATCATCTTCCTATTCAGTTTGATTAGCAGCCTTTTAGCTTTCTGAAATTAAATCTACACAACCTTTCAAAAAAAAAAAAAAAACTACACAAATTCTAAGGGGTGTACCGTGTACGGACACTTGCAGACAATAACGTAGCTCTGCCCCTGTGTCGGCATATAATTTTCAGGCTGCGCATAACATGGCTGACCTTAATGCTCTTAAAACCTAGAAGATGCATGCAGTCGACCAAGTCACTTCAATTGTCATCGTGATATGTTATTCAATTATCCTACAACTAACATTGTTGTTATTGACTATAAACAAGAATACCATTGTTAATTGCTAACAGAGAAAACGCTCGAAAATGAATTAGTTTACCAAGTATCTGATTCATCTGTATTGACAAAGCAGAGGTCGCATGCCACTTTGTGATTTACTGATGAAGTATCAAAGTCTAATTTATTGAATACAATCATTATAATATCAGAATAAGCGTTTTTGTTGGTCAAAATTATAATGAGATCACATTGTGGGTACCTCGTTTCACATGATTTTTTCTTTTCCATTCTTCCATTTATTCAACGGTTTCAACTATTTTAATTCTCCAATCATGCTTAGACATATATATTTTTGTTTAAGCCTTGAGGATTGACTTGAAAGTGGTAGACATGATTCGAGACCAGAAATAAAACATTAAAACCAACGAATATGGAAGAAACAAGTTCCCTTTTATATTTGAATTCAGTTCCATGGCCATTGAATGTGCAGATTTTTCGAGAATAAACTGCTTCATAGCAGCTGATATAATATCCAAGTCTACTTCACTTGAGTTTCTTAGATTCTTAAGCGTCTTCTTGGTGGTACTAATTAACGTATCTTGGTCATGAACCAAATTAATAGCAAGAATGTGTTTGAAAAAAGTCTATATTTTTTAGGGGCCGTGACCACTTACCCAATTTTAGACTAGAAATTGTCCATTTACTCCAGCAAGAGTTTTTTAACCACATTTACTCAATCTAACATCTATTGACATTTTAGCCCCTATTAATTATATTAAAACTCATCCTTCTCCTCTCAGTCTCTCTCTCTCCTTCCCAAACTCTCTCTCTCTCTCCCCTGATCTCCACCTCCTCTCTCTCTCTCTCTCCCCTGATCTCCACCTCCTCTCTCTCTCTCTCTCTCTCTCTCTCTCGACTCCGGCACGGCGTAATATTTCCAGAAGTAGCAGCAACTGGAGGAGGCGCCGACCGAGTGGTTCTGGGTGGCCGGAGGAGGTGCCGATGAAGACCGAAACAAACCAGGTGTTTTCCGGGTCGGCGATGAGGCCTCGACGGTGATTCGGCGACTCATCGAACCGGAAACCGGTTCCTCCACGATCATGAGAAACTCTATCTCTTTCTCCGCCTCCCTCACGTAGAAGGTCCAGATCCTCGGTGCTCGCCGATGAACCCTGTCGTCATCGTTCAGTTGTTTCCGGTCAGATTAGGGAGCAAATCCTTCACTTCTCTCTCTCAGATCAGATTGGTGAGCAGTACTGCCGTCATCGTCTTATCTCTTCTCCCTCGGCTCCGTCGTCGAGGATGGCTCTGCTGAAGCCGCACGCTAGGTAGGGGAAGGATGAGGTGAATTTGTCTCTGCACGCTTGGCTTGTTTTCGAAATGGTTCAGTGGCTTGCTTTGTTTTCGAAATGGTTCATGACGGCAATAATATGAGAGCAATAATATGATTATTATGAGGCAATAATATGTGTATTGGGGGCAATAATATGATTACTAGGGGCAATAATATGATCAATTGTGCCCTGTAGTGTATTCATTTTGGTTTTGGGAGTTTATACAATTCACTGGACGGAAATAATATGAATTTGGGAGGCAATAATATGATTACTGGGGGGCAAAAATATGGTTACTAGGTATTATTAGGGGGCAATAAATTCAGACACCGGAATCCAGACACCAGTCCGGTAGCCGGATTCTTGATTCCGGTGACCGGTCCCAGAATTCCGGTCACCTGAGTCTGCGCCCGGCCATTGATCATCGGAGGCCGGCAAGGTGGAGGATGACTTCTCCCTCTAAGTGAAAAAGAAGGAAAGGGGAAAAAAGTCCCGAAAAATAATAAAAAAGAATTAATTGGGTATTACGGAAATAATCCCTTAGAGTGTTTTGGGTAAATGGGGTTAAAAAACAGTTGGTTGAGCAAGTGGGTAAGCTGAAATTGGGTAAATGATCATTTTCCCTATTTCTTATCATTGATCCCTCACCCCAAGAAGCGTTACTCAGTGCTTGATTTTGTAGTCTAATTTGTTTCTATAATCAAAGCAATTGCTTCGGTTTCATTTTACTTGTCTCATACTCGTGCAATGCACATGTTAATAATAACGGAAGGAAGAAGAAAGAGGAAGTTTTCTTGTCACCCACTTCTTCAATTTTTTTTTATATTTATGTATTTCTTCTTCTTTATTTTACCATAATAATCATTTCAGATTTTTTTTATTATTATAATAGGTATTTTAGGTAATTCATATTTTGGCTAAATCTGAGAGCTTTGCTTTATAGATATATTAAGGCTAGCCCCTGGGTGGTGCAATCTGCAGAAGGGCTCCAACCATTGAGAGCTAGCCTCCAAATTTTATTTTATCTAAGTTGGTTACTCCCAAGGTTTTAAATATCGATATCATCATATGTATCGGTACTTTGAAAAATGGAGATATCGGGGATACAAGGTAACAAAATATCGTTTTTGAAAAAATCAATTTATTAGAAATTTAGAACTACATATAAATACATATGAATGTCAACTTCATCTACATCCAAAAAGAGACTCTAGGCGGTTGAAAAGCCGTTTGCTGGTCTATGAAAATGCAATAATCAGACCAAGGCATATGACCTATATGGTGTGAATTGTAGTGATGAACATGATAGTTATAAATCTCTTTAGAGCTACCGACTGTTTCCCCTATAAGGGGATAATAAGGATGAACCCAACTGGATGACTGATCATATACTTCTCCATATTGATTATATCCATAAGCATCATAACCAAATTGATTGTTGCCTTCCTAAGATTTATTTGAGATCCAACTGCACTCTGTGCCTAAACTGATAGAGTCAAAACTTAAGGCAATTGAAGAAACATCAGATGAGGTACTTTGATCATTAGTTGGAACTCTAATCCTCCTCCCATATCGGGTCTTCTCTTAAGCACCATGATCAGCTGTTCTCACTCAGTGGTCTTCATCTTGGGTGGTATGATCAAAATTACATTCACAGGTAAATTGAAATCCTCCATCCACAGAAGATTGTCCATATTCATATATTTCACCTCTACCACCTGTTCTGCTTCCACCCTGTCCACCATCATCAGAACTATCTGGAGTTGTTGTACCACCCCACGCATCATCACTGTCTAAATTATCTTCTAGATTTTTAACAATTTCTTCATATAAGACTCTCTCTATGTTGATTCCAACATTAGTTGTAGTTTCTACAACTTGTGGAAGAGGCTTCTAACTTCATCATCAAGGTGTGCATGCATAATCCAATCATGAAGTGGATCAATGCCATTATCAAGCGGCTCGCTTGCAACATGAAGTAGATATATATAGTTGTTCTCATTGACCACATTATATATTCTTTGCCTGTTTATCTCGCAGCCGCAACTTCATGTTGTAGTAGTAGTATACAATCTTTTCCAACTTCTGATATGCCAAACGGTTCATTTTCTTGGTATGAATAATAGCAAATGTACTCCAATTTCTCTCACACGCAGAAGAAGAAGCCGTTTGTGCCAAAATACGCATTGCAATTTCCTACATGTTTGGTGAAGAATACCCACATTGTGCCCACCAATCATCTGTAAAGCTATTATAATGAGTTACTGCTATAGTAGATCAACATTTTCTATAAAAGAAATTGTGTGTGTGTGTGTGTGTGTGTTTTAATGTATACATATACCACAAACTTGTTTTTCTGGTTTCTCTTATTTTTCTTGCTATGGTTGACCCAAATGATTCCTTTAATCTCTAAAGCATACAATCTGCATGTTATTCACCTATTCCATTTGATAGTTACTTTAGCATTTTAACTTTTAGCTTCTTTATGCTATTCAAGTACAGACTATACACTCACAGACTACACAGTAGCTTCGTTATTCCTCACTTTTTCAAGATGCATAGCCAAAATTTAATGCTCCGTACTCTGCACTCTCTTCTCATCATGTCATCCATATATGGTTCCTTGACTTCTTTCTGCAATGTCATTTGGCCTCATTTGAATAATTGAACCTTTATGGCTTTATCTTCTTTCTATTATTCAACTACAGAGTTACAAACATAGTCACAGATTACATACAGAGTTACAAACATAGTCACAGACTACATAGTACCAAATCTCTCCTCACACAGATTTGCATTTAGAATTTTAGAGAATTACTTCTCACCCAAAATCGCCTTGAGGGTATTTCTCTTCACCCAGATTCGCCTTGAGGAGATTTTTTTCCTCACCTAGATTCGCCTTGAGGGGATTTTCTACTCACCTAGATTCACCTTGAGGGGATTTCTCCTCACTCAGATTTGCTTTTAAGAGATCTCTCTTCACACAGATTTTCATTTAGAGAATTACTGAGTTTTTTTTTACCTCAAATTTAATAGATATTTCTTCACTTTATCGGAGATATATCGCAAATATCTAATATATCGGGGATATTTGACGATGTTGGAGAAATTTCGGAGAAACGATAAAAGATAAGATATTTACCCCCCTAGATATATCGGTCCATAAAAAAAAGGAGATATCGGGGGAGATATCGGAAATTTTGCAGATATTTAAAACCTTGACTTACTCCAAGTACCAACAACAACCTATGGAACGATAATCGATATCAAAAAATGCTTTGGGTGAAGGCGTGAAGCATTCAAATTTCTTGGGATATCTCAAGTATTTTGGAGAAATTTGGCAATTTTAAAACTTCGTGGATTTTCAAAGACGTGTATCCATTGTAACGTAAGAATTTCAATAAAACAAATCACATTGTGGTTTGGGTTCTGCAAGTAATTTTTTTTTTTAGTAAGAAATATCAATAAACACTTGTAATATTACAAACTAACATTCTTCATACATGTTCTGCATGTGTAATAGTTATTTATTTAAGAAAAAAAAAATTATTGCAGAGAGAATGGTGGGAGAGAAAAGTGGGGATTGTGAGATAATTTATTTTTAATTTTCTTAATAAAAATCTACTTTATAATTGTCATATTTATCCTTGTGGTTCAATTTATTCTCTGTGGGGGTGGTCAACAAATTCGACCCTACAATCAAGGCGATTAAAGAGAAATAATAGCAGCAGTAAATGCAACAATTAATGTTGACCGTAAATGTGACGATAAATGCGGCATTCAGTATGGCAATCATGGCCGCCAATAAGTAGTGACGGTTATTACAGAAATGAATATGGCCTTGATGACAGAGTGTCGCTCAAGTCACTGCGACTTGCTGTGCAAGTTTACTTGCAGCCCACACCAAGGTACACCTATAAATAGGTTGCTCGACATAGAGGTAAGGCATCTCATTCCGATGATTTCTACTCCACAATTAAGAAACGTACTGACTTAGGCATCAGAGGGTTTTCTGCAGGTACGCCCCCCTTCTCCACGAGCTGACGGTCAAACTCTAGGTCAACGCTTGAGGGAAGCTTCTAGATTGTTCCCGGTCAGCTCCCGCTCCAGTCCGCATTAATTGTTGGGTCAAACTCCTCTACGGAATTTTTCACCTCCAACAAGTGGGGCCGTCTGTGGGAAGCACTTTTCCCTAAAAAGTGATGGCGGGAGCTACCCCTGACGGGATTCCATTTCTGTTACTGAGGACTGGTAGTGACGAAATTCCTCCCCACCAGCCTCCGAACGGGTCCATCCCGAGCCCCATCGGCGACCTGAACTTGCCTCCGGCTGATGAAATGCAAAGGCTAAGGCAGGAACTCGAGCAATTGCGGAGGGAAAAGCAGGACCGCGAGACTCATCGATGACGAAAACTTGAAAGGTTCCTACAACTTGACAGTGATTCGTCAGACGACGACTCCGTCGGCGATCTCCATCAAACTAACAATGGAATAGCGAACGCAGGCGCCAGCCGCGTTATGGGAGGAATCTCTGGTGGACCCCTCGTCGAGGGGGTGGGAGGCACGGAAAATGGGGGGCAGAACGGAGCCAGAATAGGCCAATCCAAAAGGGCACGCAATGAATTGTGGCACCAGAAGATGGAGAAAATGATTGATGCATGCAAACGTGCCGGCCCTCGAGAGCTGGCGGCGGAAATAGCAAGAGACGTGGGTAAGTCGCCGTTTACAGACGACATTTTAAACGCGGCAAAACCTCGCCGATTTACCACGCCGTTGTTCCACAAATACGATGGAACGACCGATCCGGTAGACCATATCAAGGGGTACAAGCAACATATGTCTATCGAGACAACTGACGAGAAACTAATGTGCAAGATCTTCCCTTCCAGTCTCACGGGGCCGGCGTCGGCATGGTTTCAAGACCTCAAGCCAAATTCTATACCAGATTTCGACACTTTGAGCCGCTCTTTCATTGCACAATACTTCTGCAATCGCAAGCAAAAGAAGGATATGGCGACTCTGTTTAGTACAAAGCAGAAGCCGGGAGAAAAAGTAGGGAAATTTTTCGAAAGGTTTAAAGCCGAAATGCACCATGTTAACTGTGATCCCCAATTTGCCGCGATCGCCTTCCGAGAGGGGTTGTTTTAGGGGACGCCATTATACTACAGTTTATTGCGGGACCCGCCAAAAGACATGGAAGACATTATCACAAGGGTTAAGGGATAGATCAGAATTGAAAGAGCCAAAGAGGCACGCGAGGCTCGTTACACCAGTGTCGTTGCCTCCAGTGACGAAAGAAGGAAAAATCGAGGCAACCACCCCGGCGTAAGGAATGACAACCGACACCACTACGAGGCAAAGCCTCGAACTCGCTCACCGAAGGAATGGTTCACCTTAAGCCCTACGGCCATATTCAGGAGACACCAACATGAAGGGCTATTCACGAAACCCTCACCTCAACCAGAGTCGAGAGACGCATTCAAACGGACCAAATATTGCCCTCTCCACTAAGCGTTCGGGCACGGGTTGTCCAAGTGCGAAGCACTGCGGCCAGCCATCTCAGAATTGATGAAGGTAGGAAAGTTACGCGAATACCAGTCCAACGGCCATGCCGATGGAGGTAGGGCAGCAGACAAGGTTGAAAGCAGAATCCCAATAAAAGGCACGAAACCGATCATCAGAGAAATATTGGCCATACATGGAGCCCCTTATACCGCTGTAGAGGAGGAAGTGCACTTGAGGTCGGAAACCCGCCAAGCAGAAAAGATTCGTCGAGTATGCCAGATCATGGATAGCCCCTTGGCGGGGCAGAGCTCGGCCCCCACATCGGTAATTAGTTTCTCCGCGGCAGATACCATTGGCATCCAATTTCCCCACCAGGATGCCTTGGTGGTATCCACCCAAATCGCGGACGCCCTCGTATGGGGGATAATGGTCGACGCTGGGAGCAGTGCCGATGTCATATTCTGGGAAGCATTTGAGCAGCTCGGATTAGACAAGACACTCATCCATCCCAACAGAGCCCCGTTGACGGCCTTTGAAGGTTCCGAAATATGGCATGTGGGCGAGATTTCATTACCGGTGACGACGGGAGGGAAAACTGTGGAGGTCGATTTCGTCATTGTCAAGAGGCCATCGGCCTACAATGCCATCCTAGGCCGGGATTGGCTCCATAGGATGGGAGCTGAGGCTTCAACTAGGTGTCAGGTACTCAAGTTTATTTCAGATGACAGCCAGCAGGTGATATTGGTTCGAGGCGATCAACTGCTCTCCAAGAAGTTGTATGCCATGGAAATCAAGCGCTCTCCGCCGCCAAATAAGGGTGCGGAGGATCCATCGGCATAGCAATTAACGGAGGACCTGCCAGAAGATGAGGAGCTTGAACCCGAACCAGCGACCACTGAGCCACTTCTGGAGGAAGCCCTCGACGCTTCTGGCGAGAGGAAGGTACTGGTAGGCACCCTCCAAACTGAAGAGGAACGAGCTCATTTATTGCAATTCCTGAGCGAAAATCAGGACGTGTTCGCATGGTCACACAAAGATATGCCTGGAATCGACCCAGGTGTCGCATGTCACAAGTTAAATATAGACCCAAGCTTCAAGCCTTACAGGCAGCGTCAACGACGTTTTGCCCCCGAGAGGAATAAGATTATCAGCGACGAGATTGACCGCCTCCTTGAGGTAGGCTTTATATGTGATGTTTGGTGCCCAACTTGGATCTCGAACGTGGTGGTAGTAAGAAAGAAGAATGGAAAATGGCGAGTGTGTGTGGCTTATTCGAATCTAAATAAGGCATGTCCTAAAGATTGTTATCCGCTCCCCAAGATTGACCAACTCGTGAACGCCACTGCCAGGTGTGAGCATTTATCTTTCTTGGACTCGTATTCCAGTTATAACCAGATACCTATGACCCCAGAAGATCAAGAGAAAACAGCGTTCATTTCAGAACGACGTCTATATTGCTATACAGTTATGCCGTTTGGCCTCACCAACGCCGGTGCGACCTATCAGAGGCTCGTCAACCGAATGTTCAAAGATTTACTTGGGAAGACCATGGAAGTTTACATCGATAACATGGTGGTTAAAAGCAAGCATCAGAACAATCACATAGAGCATTTACGGGAAGCATTCGAAATACTAAGGCAGTATGGCATGAGGCTCAATCCGACCAAGAGCGCATTTGGGGTGTCATCAGGACAGTTTTTGGGACATCTTGTGAGTAAAAGGGGGATTGAGCAGAACCCGGAGAAGGTCGAAGCCATCGTGCAAATGCACGACCCAGAGACGAAAGAAGATATACAAGTGTTAACCGGTCGTATCGCTGCGTTAAGTCGCTTTATTTCTCGGCTAACTGACCGATGTAAACCATTCTTCCATGCATTAAAAAATAAGTAAGCCAATTTTTAGGGACCAGAGCAGTCAGAAGCGTTGGCTAAATTGAAAAAATACCTATCTGGCAGATAGTTTCTCTCTGTGCCCCGCGATGGTGAGACCCTCTGCATCTACTTGGCAATATCAGATGTGGCAACCAGCGCCGATTTGTTCAGGGAAGAGGGATATCGGCAGGAACCCATAGCTTATACGAGCCGCAGCCTCCTGGATGCCGAAACAAGGTACTCCCCGTCCGAAAAAGTAATCCTCGCCCTGGTTAAGGCAAAAAGGAGGTTGCGACAATACTTCGAGGGGCATAGCATCACAGTATACACCAATTTGCCGATTCGTGCCATCCTGTCAAAACCAGACACATCCGGAAGAATGGCCAAATGGACAATCGAGCTAAGTAAATTCAACATTACATATAAGCTGAGGTCGGCGCTCAAGGGTCAGGCGTTAGCAGATTTCTTGGTCGAAGGCCACTTCCCAGCATCGATCCCCCAGGTCACATGGCAGGACCCATTTTGGGAGATGCACGTCGACGGTGCATCCAATTTCTCAGGAGCAGGGGCAGGCATTTTACTTCAAAGTTCCGAAGATGTCCAGATCGAGTGCGCGGTTCATCTCGATTTTCCGGCATCAAACAACGTGGTTGAATATGAAGCTTTGGTAACGGGCTTAACCCTGGCAAAGAAGCTACAAATCTGACGCTTGTAGGTATATTCCGACTCACAACTAGTTGTCAGCTTGACTAATGATGACTACGCCGCCAAGGACGAACGTATGTCCAGATATCGAGACTTGGTTCGAGATTTGATGCGCGGGTTCGAGCAACTTTCATTGGTCAAAGTACCTCGTGAGAAGAACTCCCGTGCAGATGAGTTGGCTAAAGCCGCTTTAGGTTGCACGGAGGTCGTCAACATCATTAAGATCGAGGTGCTCGAAGGACCAAGCATTGAAGGTAACAAGCCGCGACGACAGGTCATGGCGGTAGACTCAATTCCGAACGACTGGAGAGGTCAAATTGTGAATTACCTTGAATTTGGCATACAACCAGACGATCCAATTGAGGCCAGAAAGCTCAAGATGAAGGCTGTGTGGTACCTAGTTGTCGAGGACGAACTCTTTAAGCGCTCATTTTCCGGACCCCACCTTCGATGCCTGGGACCTTCTCAGGCAAAACTCGTCCTTGAAGAAATTCACGAAGGGTCATGCGGGGCACACCTCGGCGGCAGGACCCTTTGCTCATAAGATACTCTCTCAAGGATACTATTGGCCATATCTCTCGCAGGAGGAGGCCGAACAATATGCCAAGAAATGTAAGCAATGCCAACGACACGCGCCAGTAAGCCATTCGCCTGCCGAAAAACTTCATACATTAGCTGGCCCATGGCCTTTCGCCAGATGGGGCATGGATATAGTCGGCCCCTTACCAACGGCACTAGGAGGACTCAAGTACGCGCTACTTGCAACTGACTACCACACGAAATGGGTCAAAGCAGATTCATATGCCACGATTACGAGAGAAACTGTGGCAACATTCACATGGCGAAACATTATATGGCGATTCGGTATCCCGCGGTTTATTATATGCAACAACGGAACACAATTCAATAACCAAAAGTTTAGAGCTTTCTGTAACCGACATGGGATTACATTGCGTTTTTCTTCGCGGAGTTACCCACAGGGTAACGGCCAAGCCGAAATAACGAATCGTACTATTTTCGACTGAGTCAAGCGGCGATTGGAGCATAAACGAGGCAAATGGGGTGAGGAGTTGCAACATGTTCTTTGGGCTTATCGCACCACACGTCGAAAACCAACCGATGAAACTCCGTTTACCTTGACTTATGGTATGGAGGCTGTCATCCCTACTAAAATCATTCTCCCTACAGTCAGAACTCTTACTGTTGAGAGGGGAGATAACGAGGAGCAAATAGCAAGGCACCTGGATCTCCTTGATGAAAGGCGAGAAGTCGCAACCATTCACCTTGCCAATTATCAGAATCAAGTGGCAAGATATTTCAACAAAGGTGTCAAACCTGTTTGGGAAGGGCCTTACGAGATAAAAGAAGTCTACAGCAAGGGGGCATACCAAATCCAGAATATAGGCACTGGACGTTCACTACCCTGCCCGTGGAATGCTATCTATTTGAAAAAATATTACAGTTAAGAGGTGCCGCGGATGGGGTGGTGACACGGGTAACGTCGTTTCCTTCCTTTATTTTGTTGTATTCCACATGTTGTTCGCGATTTTTTGTCCTGTTGTATTCAAACTACGTTTTGTGGCCATTGGCCGGGATAATGCGATGTTGTTTGTTTCCACTTGTGTGCTCCCCGTGCCTCACCCCTTGCCATGGGCGGGGGTGGGATGATGGACCACACCCTCGCTGCGCGCGGGAGTGGGATGGCGTGCCTCACTCCTCGCTGTGGGCGGGGGTGGGATGATGGACCACACCCACGCTGCGCGCGGGGGTGGGATGGCATGCCTCACTCCTCGCCGTGGGCGGGGGACTACACCCTCGCTTCGGGCGGGGGTGGGATGGCATGCCTCACTCCTCACCTCGAGCGGGGGTGGGATGATGGACCACACCCTCGCTGCAAGTGAGGGTGGGATGGCGTGACGAATTTTGACTATGCAGGCTATGGCGGTTGCGCTATCGGTTCTATATGGGGAGCGAGGGTAATCCCACCCCCAGATTTTGTTAAGACGCAATGCGAGACAGATAAATCCTCCATTCTGGTTCTGTTTCGATTCTTTTATTGTTTTGCTCGGCTCCCTGTCTCAAATATTTTACGTTTGTTTTGTTTTACTTTCTGAGCGTCTACGCGCACAGCTAAGAAAAACAGGGGAAAATAGGAGAATGGAATACGAAGTATGTATCAAAGCCATGACGGTCGTTGCGAGGGCCGACGTTGTTACGTAGTCTGACGTTACGATGTCGATGCTGAGAAGATTTCGAGGTGCCCTCGTCGAAATAGACTTCGATTTCGAGGCGACCTAGTTGAAGTAGACCCCGATTTCGAGGCGACCTCGTCAAAGTAGACCCCAATTTCGAGGCTACCTCGGCGAAGTAGACCCCGATTTCGAGTCGACCTCGCCAAAATAGACCCGATTTTGAGCCGTCCTCGCCGAAATAGACCCCGATTTCGAGGCGACCTCGTTGAAATAAACCCGATTTCGAGGCGACCTCGTCGAAGTAGACCCCGATTTCTAGGCGACCTCGTCAAAGTAGACTCCGATTTCGAGGCGACCTCGTCGAAGTAGACTCCGATTTCGAGGCGACCTCGTCGAAATAGACTTCGATTTCGAGGCGACCTCGTCGAAATAGACCTCGATTTTTAGGCGACCTCGTCGAAATAGACCTTGATTTTTAGGCGACCTCGTCGAAATAGACCTCGATTTCGAGGAGACCTCGTCGAAGTAGACTCCGATTTCGAGGTGACCTCGTCGAAGTAGACCCCGATTTTGAGGCGGCCTTGTTGAAGTAGACCCCGATTTCGAGGCGACCTCGTCGAAGTAGACCCCGATTTCGAGGCGACCTCGTCGAAGTAGACCCCGATTTCGAGGCGACCACGTCGAAGTAGACCCCGATTTCTAGGCGACCTCGTTGAAGTAGACCCCGATTTCGAGGTGACCTCGCCGAAATAGACCCCGATTTCGAGGTGACCTCGTCGAAATAGACCCCGATTTCGAGGCGACCTCGTCGAAATAGACTCTGATTTTGAGGCGACCTAGCCGAAATAGACTCCGATTTCGAGGCGCCCTCGCCGAAATAGACTCCGATTTCGCGGCACTCACGTCGAATTGAACACCGACGTCGACGCACCTTAGTAAAAATAGGAGCCGACGTCTAAGTACCTTCATCGAAGTAAATGTCCATATCGAGGCACCCGCGTCGAATTGAACACCGACATGGACGCACCTTAGTAAAAATAGGCGCCGACATGGACGCACCTTAGTAAAAATAGATGCCCATATCGAGGCACCCTCGCCGAAGTAGACACTGGCATAGGGATTGGCACTAAAGGCATTTGTCACCAATACCAAGGATAGAACCAAGAGGGAAGAAATCATCGCGTGTATGCCAACGTCGACAGGACGTCACGAGAATGAGGCCCTACGTCGCACGATTTTGAGTGAATAAGAAGGTCCGGCTATAGCATTGTTATAGTAAATAAAATGTTTTTATTTAATCATCATCAAGGAACACTCAAGGCTGAAAATTGAAAATGACATCGAAAGTAGCTAAAAACAGTCACTTCCCACATGACCTTTATTACATGAACATAATGCTGAAGCAAATGAAAATTAGAGGGAAAACTTCATTTTCGGGAAGTGCCGTCAGAGCCCACATAGTATGGCAAAAGGGACTCATCTATCCCGGGAAAGTTCAGTATCATGCGTTGTCGGTATTCGATGACAGCATCGCGATATCCATCTTCACGACTTTGAACGCTAACCTCGTCCAGAAACCTTTCTCGTCGGTAACATTTGCGGAGCTCTACTTTCATACACTCTGCATGGTCCCTCGAGCGTTGAGCTCCAGCGACAGGTTATGGACCTCAGCCTTCAGATTGCGGGCCTCCGACAGGGCATGCTTGAGCCAATCCTATAGCACGAAAGATTCCTCTCTCAGAGTACGAAGACGATGGGATTCAGGACTTGTTCCCCTATCAGTACTCATGCTCTGACGACGAGGCCGACTAGGACCGGCATGAGCTTTCGGAGCACGAGGAGCACTCACCTGGCCATCGTCGGGATAGTTCAACACATCCTCAAGGAATTGGCGAGTGTTGAAATCAGATGAGAATCCCCCTGAGTGTTTGTAGGACCTGGACAAAAGAAGAAAGTCTTAATAGACTACCCGTACCCATAATAAAAGACATAAGAGAGAAGTAAAGTAGGGAAAGAAAGAAACCTATCAAAGGAACTGTCAGATGAAATCATAATGGGAGCCTGACGGTCGGGAGTACATTCATCAGAACCAAGGATCTGTTTGCCACGTCCTGTGGGAGAGTTGAAAACAATACGAATATGTTTCTTTTGTGCAGCCATGGAGACTAGAGGAGGATTCTGAGAGAAAGGTACGAGAAAGATGATGTGCAAATTAGGACAGATACATGGCTATTTATAAGCAGAATATGGAGGTTTGAAGATTCAGAATTTAAACGAGGATCCACAAAGATGATTGCCGTGTTAAAAGAAGGATATTTGCGATTTAAAAGACAATATTCACATTTAAAGTGGGGAGAGGTGGATAACACGCAGGTAAATATCTCTCAGATATTGATACTAAATCAAGGATATCATCATTTAAGACAGAGATTCTGCATCAACCATATCATCATGGGGGATAGTGTAAACAATCGATGGATGCAAGATGCAATAAAGGGAATTATGACGATTTTATTGAAAGATTGCGACAATTTATTGGATAGAATCAGCTCAACAAGAAGGTAAAAACATACGTAAGGCCACATTTGGAAACTCATATGTAGAAAAAAAAATATAATAATAAATAACGCCGCTATCTCCAACGGCTATTTGGAGCAATGAAGAGAGGACACTTTGTCTTCGCCACCGGGCCCCTCGGAAGCGCTCGACGCCTACGAAGGAGCATCCCCCGGTAGCATACCACGAATGGGAGAATAGTCCCTGGGGGCAAACCCATAGAAGCGGTCGAATTCGTCAGGCCCTACGTAGCATCTATCATCTTCTTTAGTCAAGGCCTGGTTCCATCCGAGTCGGAAATGTTTGGCGGACACACTCTTCATTTTGGCGACCCCCTTTTCGAACTCCTCGTCTTTACTTCGAGTTACCAAAGCCAAATCATTTTTTAACATCGCTACCTTGCGATTTCGGTCCTCGAGGATGAGGCTCAGCTGCGTCATTGACTCCATTTGGTCGTTTAGTTCCTTCTCCTTGGATTTTAGCTCTTGGTCGGCTTTCTCAAGGCGTTGTTGCTGCCTGGAATGAAGAGCGTCGAGACTACACAAAAAACGATGAGACGCCATGAGGACCTGCACAAGTGGAGTGGAAGATGGGTCAATACATGCGTATGTGAATGTGTGAATAAAAATCAGAAACAAAGGAAAACGGTACTTACATCAAGCTGAGAGGAACATAGGTCATCATAGAACTCCATAGCGCTCTTGGGAGGCCTACCCGATCTTGGATTCGATGTCGCCAAGGCACCGGCAATGGCTGACGCCTCCAAACCGTTGGAGTCTAAGGACTCTACGGCCGTGACGAAAAAGTTATCACGCTTCTTAAATCTCAATTCCAGAGCAGTGGGAGGAGGCGGTTGCATGGAAGAGGTCGGACCCGACGGAGGTGAAGGGGCCCTCTGGGCACCAAGTTCTGTGCTTGTCGGGGGCGCAAAGGGCCTCGAGGGAGCAACGTCAGTGGTACTATCCCTTAGGGACGTCGAGGAAGGTGAACCCCCACATGGAAAAGAATGCGAAACTAATTGAGTAGGCGGAACACGAGATGGGCCGTCATTAGCAGAGGACTCCACGACCTTTTGCTTCTTTCGAGGTTGAGGAATCATTTGAGGGAGCTCCCTCACGACGAGGAGCGACCTTCCCTCATCAATATCATCGCCCTCAGGGTCATCCTTGAATCCCTCTGAATTCACACCATCCTCATCTTCCTCCACTATTGAAATCTCAGAGCAAGGAACAATTGATTTGAAGGTGTCCTTAACCTCAAGGTATTCGGCAAACAAAGGCTCACTAAGGTCAGATCGATAAAAATGGCTTTCCATCTTCGCAATGGAGAACGCAAAGGCTGGTCCTGACGTTGCACCACCTACGCGGTTTTGATAACGACTGAACAAGGTCGAGGGGTGGCTGGATGTGATACCAAGGAGATTTCCGAGAGTCACGAACTGAGAGGGATACCATCCGCGTCCAATGAGGTGACGCTCCAGCCACTCTAAGCCGCTCGGAGGAATTTTGGCCTTCGCTTGGGAAGGTTTGTAAGCTGCAAGGCGAGTGGTCAAAGTTAGTGCACGGATAAACAATGTCGTGGAAAGGAAATAAGACCTAGGCACTTACCGAGATCATCCGCGAAAGCCTTCGGGGGAAGGAGGTCCAGTTCGAGAGAGCGCCAACCGCCAGTAATCATCAGAGCCCTAAATTTCCACCCATGACAATTGTTGGAAACTACCATGAACGTCTTCATCCTCGGGAAGGGGGTGAAGTTAAAATATCGGAATTTAACAACCCTGGAGCAGTTATAAAGATAAAGGAAGTCGGATAATCCTAGTGAAACTTCCCATTTCTAGCCCATAATCAGGAAGGCCGACAACAGAAGATAGGAATTTGGGGTAAGCTGAAACAGGTGCAATCCAAGCACGGCCCACATAAGTTGGAAAACAGGGTGAATAGGAAATCGAATATACTGCAGCTGCTCGGGGGCTAATATCAGGGCATCTTCGGGGATGTTTCTACCGGTGTAGATGTCCGGATCCACAGGGACCGCCGAAATCTTAACTCCAGGCGGCACGGAAAACGCCTCTGCATACGTCTCCAGGACATGGTTTTCTGGTTGCCAGGGCATGGGTTCAGTAGTTGACGCCACGTTAGTCCTTTGACTTTTTGTTAATTCGGTAGTTTTGCTTCGAGCCATGAGGGCACCAGAGGATGAACCTGCGAAAGCATAGGTGAACAAGTGAAAACCCCAAATAGCGGTGAAATTCTTCTAGCGGTGGACTTAGAAGAGTGAATCCCCCGAACTAGAGAGGTCGTGGTCAACGGGACTAGAGGAAGAAAGGAAGGTCAACAAAAAGAAAAAAGGAAAAATAATAGTAATATATGCCTATAGATACATATATTTATAAATATTATATATATATATAATATATAGCTGTAGGTGGTTAGTGGTTTATATTATATATATATATATAAATATAAATATAAATCATAAGATAAGAAAGTGAAACGAAAGAAAAGAAATAAAAAAGAGGAAACAGAAGACAAAACGAGGAGGAGAAGAGGACATACCTGGACGGGTTCGAGCTTAGGGGCACGGATCAGCGAGGGAGGCTGTAACATCCCGTATCGTCACTTACCCGTTTACTAGTCATTTGGACGGTAAATGACAATTACTTTTACTTTTCACCCTAATTTGGTAGTTTAGTGGCCCTAAAAGTTGACTTTTTGTTCGGGTCAAAATTTGGGAAAATGTTCTTCATGGAAGTCGTAAAGGACGTTAAACCGAGCGCGTGCATATGTGGTACGTAAAAATCGGAGCTCGTATGCGAAAGTTATAAGCGAAAATGTAGAAATTACTATTCATGGTAAGTTATATATATATATGGAAATTTACTGTTGGTAGATTTCTATATTTGGAAACCTACCCAACCGGGTAAGTTCTCGCTTTCTCTCTCCCCGATTCTTTCTCCCCTCTCGGCCGATTTCTTTCCCCTCCGGTTTCTTCCTCCTCCGGCCGACCCAGGACACAATCCGGCCACCCCCAAACTCGGTTTCTTCCCCTTGTCACGTTTGTGGAGGTATTTCACGACGATTTGGCCGGAGAACCTCGATTTGGAGTGGAGGAAGCTACGGTGGCAGTTGGGTACTTTTGCCGATTTCTGGCGACTTCGGCCACCTCCGGTCACCATCTTGCCGTCGAAGCTTGGGTTTTCCACGGAGATCATTTTGCCCCTATCCTCGAATCAAGATTTGAAGTGTAGAGGCAGAATTGAAAACCTAGGGTTCTTGAATTTCTGGGTTTTCTTCACCGGTTGATTTCGACTGTTTAAAGGTATAATTGGAATGTGTTGTAGTTGAAAGAATTAATGGGTGTGCTGAGAAGGTGCTACTGCCAAATTTTGGTGGCCATCAGAGATGGTGGCGGTGGCGGCGGCGCCGCCACTGTGGGCGGCGGTGGCGGCGGCTATGGTAGCTTTTTAATTTCAATTTCTGGCTAGTTAAATTCTATAATTATCATAGAGCTTGTATGTGAAGTTTGGTGAATTTTGGAGAAGCTTGGAATTAATTATGAATTTTTGAAGTTTAGGGTTTCGATTATCGAATTACGAGAATCCGACCGTCGGATGTCTCTCGGTTCTACCTTGGAACCTTTAAATTAACGAATTGGTATTAGTGATATAATTTGGGCTGAATCCGAGGAGAATGGGAGATGTAATTGTAAGGATTTGATTTTAGGAATCGTATTAAATTGTTGAATAATTATTCACGGAATATAATTGTGTACAGGAAGACATACCGAGCTATTGCTCGATGACGGAACACAAATGCGTGATTGTCGGAATAGTACTGTGAGTGGACTTTTGTTTTAAATAGCGATGCATGCATTTATTCTCTTAAAATAATGCTCTAGCGTTTATTTATGTAACTTTTTAAGGAAATGAATTAATTTTCGGAAATTGATTTCGAATTATTTCATGGATTTGCTTTCAATAATGAGTTTCAAAGGTTGGTTTTGATTTATAATATTATTTGTTGAATTTCTTATTCCGAGGTAAAACTTCCGGAATTAAGCATATCCCTAATCACCGAGTTAAGCTCCGGAAAGATATTTAAGATGAGTTTCAATGGAGTTGGATATTCTCAATTGTTTATTGACTATCGGTTTTGGCATCAGGAATGTCTAATTAAGGATTTTGGATTTGTTTGATTTCCGATATTACTTTGATTTATGCGGATTCAGAATTTATACTATATATTTTATATTTATATTAAGCAATTTGAGATTATAATGAGATTTCGACGAAGTAATACTTTATACTTATTTTTATCTTATTTATTTTGAACTTGAAATGATCTTGGCGTGCGGGGTCACGTCTTTGCACACTTGGATTCTTATTTGCGAGATAAGTGGGGAAATTATACAGATTTACTGGCTTTTGACGATCATCTTCCTCACCATACGCGGGTCATGTGAATAGGTCTCCTCCTCACTTACTTTGTGTTTGTAAGTGGCAGTGAGGTAGCTTTCTCCTCCTCACGTGGGTGGTAGTCGAGGTGATATTCTCCTCCTCGCACAATCTATGTGCGAATGGTAGTTGAGGTTATTAGTTCTCCTCCTCGCACAATCTATGTGCGAATGGCAGTCGAGGGTAGGTAGAGCCTGAGGGGCTCCATTCCCGTATGGTGAACTCTCTTCCCCGTATCCTTTTATTGTTGTTTTTGACTAGCGGGCTAGTCCATTTTCCGTTAACCAGTGGAGCTGGTCCTATTTCTCGAGCATTGGAATTTAAATTCTTATTTGTGGTTATTTGTGACTAGCCCATTTCTTGAGAGGAGCTTCTCTTGATTTGTTTTCTAAATCGTTGCATGCATCGAGAGTTTTAAGGAAATAAATGTGGGAAAGTATAAAATCCTTTTGGTTTAAAAAAATTGTTTATTTTGTCCACTCACGCTAACGTTTTTATATACTTTTCCCTGGGCCCTTCGATTTCAAATGCCCAGTTTGCAGGCGAATTGGTTGAGGTCGGGCATACACGAAGTTGAGGCATAGTCAACAGCATAGCTTCCGCGGTTGCCTTTGAGTTAGGTTGTCCTTATTTACCTTTCTATTAGAATTGCTCTGATTACCTATGGGATTTATGTTTTTCAAGTTGAGGTTTGTGTTTTATGAATTGGAGATTGATGTTGAGTTGGGGAGCAGGGTGGCTCCAGAAGTATAAGGATGACTTGATTTAGAAGTGTAAATGCTTTCTACAGGTTTAGGGTAGCCCATTTTAGGGGAAGTTCCGTCAAATTTTTGGTAGGATTTCTTCTAAGGTGGGCCCCGCAGGGCCACCTCGGATTTCAGGGTAAAATTCGGGGCGGGTCCTGTCAGAGGCTGGCCGGCAGGGGAGTCGCCGTCGAAACTCAAGGTCACCGGCGAAGGCCTGGGGCGACGAGGGATTGCTGCACACCAAGGATGGGTCGAACGGAGCTGGGGCCATGGCCGGGTTGCGCTGGAGGTCGGGCAACGAGGAGCTGGATCCGAGCGGCGTAGCGCTGGGGCTGAGGTGGCGGCGCGGCAGCGAGGTGAGGGGGCGCGCGTCTGGAATCGATCCGAGTGCAGGCGAGCCGAGGGGTGCGACGGCACCGATGGCAGAACAAACCCAATTGTTTTGGTTCAAAGCTAAATTTAAGGCTCCATTTATAGGAATTTGATGACAATAACATTGATGCGAAGAGAGCCCAGAAGAATTCTGACCAAATTGAGAAGAATCCGGGGAGAAATCAGACTGCAGGAGAATCCAGATAGCAAGGGAATCCGGATAGCAAGGAAAAAGCTGGACATTTCGATCCGGGTCGGACCAATCGGATCCGGGTCATACTCGATCCGCAAAAAAAAAAAAAAAAAGAGAGAGAGAATTTGTTCGGGCCCGAGGGAGTAAGACCAGATTTGGCCTTACAAGCAGAGTTGGGCCCTGAAATGGTGCAGTAAGGGTTTGGTGTGGATTTAAGGGACCTCATCTTGGTTTCCTTTTCAAGTGGGTGCCCAAAGAAAAAGTTCGGGTGGCCTATTTTCGAAGTTCAAGCTTTAGGAAATTTTCCCTTCGGATGGGTGTCCAAAGAGAAAATTTGGGGGCATTGTGGGGGTGGTCAACAAATTCGACCCTACAATCAAGGCGATTAAAGAGAAATAATAGCAGCAGTAAATGCAACAATTAATGTTGACCGTAAATGTGATGATAAATGCGGCATTCAGTATGGCAATCATGGCTGCCAATAAGTGACGGTTATTACAGAAATGAATATGGCCTTGATGACGGAGTGCCGCTCAAGTCACTGCGACTTGCTGTGCAAGTTTACTTGCAGCCTACACCAAGGTACACCTATAAATAGGTTGCTCGACATCGAGGTAAGGCATCTCATTCCGACGATTTCTACTCCACAATTAAGAAACGTACTGACTTAGGCATCAGAGGGTTTTCTGCAGGTACCCCCCCTTCTCCTCGAGCTGACGGTCAAACTCCAGGTCAACGCTTGAGGGAAGCTTCTCGATTGTTCCCGGTCAGCTCCCGCTCCAGTCCGCATTAATTGTTGGGTCAAACTCATCTACGAAATTTTTCACCTCCAACATTCTCAAAGTATTTTAATTTTTCAAGGTTAAATCTGTCAAAAATTTCAATTTTGACTAACAAAGCCTCTTCTCTTAATAATAGGTACAATAGATAGTCCATGAATTGAACTCAAGACATTTCATTTTATAAAATAAGCACTAATGTCATTCAATCAAATAATACTGAGCTCAGAAATATCTATTTTATAAGCAAAAGAAAAAATACTAAAATTTACTTCTGCCAACGTACGACATCCTCATCGGAAAATTGTTTGTTTTTTTTTTCTTTTTTCTTTTTAATTGGGAAAAATTAGAAAGATATATGAACTACTTTTACTGACGAAATGTAGTCGACACATTTAAAACAAACATATGAACTAATTATGCTAATGAAACATAATTTAAATTTTTTTTTTTGAATAGAAGTTGATTGCATTAGATCAACAGCCAAGGGCTAAAGTCTACAAAGTTTACATAAGCCATCCGGCAGGAAAATCTGAACTACCTATCTAAACCAAAGCAAACTCTTAAAAATCACTGGAACGCTCACATTTAAGCGAGCCTATACAAGAATAGAACAGACCTCGCCTCCTATGGAAAGGAAATCATTCAACTAGCCCTAACTTGCCAATCACGCAAATGTGGTACAAACTAAAAACTAGAAACGTCATAGAAGACTCATAAAAGCTTGTCCCTGCTCACATAGGCTCATACCCAACAGAAATAAATTAGTAAATAACTAAATCCTTCCCTTTCGAGTTGGAGCTCATACCATCGGATATCCTCTTCACTTTCTCCTTCTTGGAGGTTTTTTTCTCTTTCGTTTCCTCACCAAGCGCTACACCTTTCTTCTTTTCTCCATATGGCAGTTTGTTCCTACTACCCACAGGGCGTCCACGCTTCCTCTTTCCACTACCTGAGCCACCTTCCTCCAGCAGAGGAACCAAACCAAGGCTTTCCGGCTCCAAAGTCAGATTACGCTTGCCCACAGCCAAGCTAAGTTTCAGTTTCTTTGGAGATATATTCTCTCCAGCATCAGAGTGACCTCTACGCTTCGTCGTAAGCCTTTCTGGTGTCATGGCAGTTTCTTGCAACTCTCTAACCACCACTTGATGTCGAGGTCTATGCAAGAAGGAACTCAAAGCTGGCTCCGAAGTTGAACTTGGAATAGGAGTCTTGAAAACTAGAGTATGACCACGAGTCAAAACCCTAGCTTGCAACCCCGAATTACCTGCAGCAGATGGCCCTGAACTGGAAGTCCCCGTGTGCAGTTGCAAACCGCCAGCCATCACCGGTGTTGCAGCTGCATGGTGTGCCCCCAAAACAGTCCTCTCTACCCCATCCTCATCTTCCTCCAACGCCGGCCCCGAACAAGGGAGGCCGACATGAGTCACCAAACCACAGGTAGAGCAGCGACCAAACAACTTGTCATATTTAAACTTACACAAGAACTCGACCTCGTCCTCCACCCAGTACCACCGTTTGAAAGGCAGCGGCTTGTTCAGCGGGATGTCTACCCGGATGCGAAGTTTTCCGGCTTTCTTTCCAATCTTGTCTATCTCCTGAAAGTCCCCTAGGGTGTAACCAATCATAGTCATTACCCTTTCTGAAATGAAAGCAGGAGGAATACCTTGGAGAGTTACCCAATATGAAGCCAAGGTCAGAGGGACCTGTTCCACCGGTGTAACTCCATCATAGCAAGCCAGCGCCACCGGAGCATGGTTGTATCCCTATGGAGCGCCCTTCCAAATATGATCTCGATCTGAAGGATCCGACAGCGTGAACAACACCCTATGTCCTTCTGCCTCCTCCACCTGAAGATATCCATTCGTCCGCCATGCATTGTGGAACATCCCTATAAAGGACCGGATCTTAAAATCTCGAGCAGTGAGTAGCTTCCCCACCATAAACACCTCAGATTGTCGTAGACCTTGGCCTTGTGTAGGCCGGAGATCCACCTATTTCTTACCCTCAGCAATAGCAAGCGAGGATTCTAGCCTAGCAGTCATGGCATCAACGGAACTCATGGTTGCGTTGAAAGAAGAAAGCAAAGAAACCCTAACCCTAACCCTTGCAGAGAAAGAGAGACAGCTCTCCTTGAATATTTTTCTTGTATGAAACATAATTTAATTGCTTTATTAAGAAAAATATATGAACCGACAAAAATGGTCGACAAAATATTGTAACGAAAAAAAAAATTAGAAATACTACTTATGGCGTTGACGACGAGACCCAAACCGGAAATCCTTTTGCAACATATAATCAACATGTTTGGGGTTCCTGAAGATTGAGTACCAAAGTAAAAAACCAATTTCACCTCCAAAATTTAGTAGTGGTTTCCCAAATGAACCCATTACACCTTCAAATTTGAATGACAGATACGTTTTGTATCAACTAAAGCCTCACCCTGTTTTCCACTGTTAGTCGAAAACTCTGAGCTCTTTGCCCTTGTGATACATAAAAGGGGAAATTACTGGTCACACCCTGTACTTTGGGTGGCTCGACAGTTCAGTCCCTCACATCTTAATTTTAACAAATAACTCCCTGATTTCTCAAATTTCACACAATTTGGTCCAAAATGACCATTTTACCCCTCACTTCCTCTTTTTTTTAATTTTTTTTTTTTTAATTCTTCTCTCTATTTTTTTTTTTTTTTTTTTTTCTGCTTCTCTCCCCCCACTTCTCAGCTCAGAAAGACGATGTCGTCTTTCCTCTCTCTCTCTCTCTCTCGCCAACTCACCTGAGCCTCCCTCGTCGTCCCGCTGCCAACTTGATGCCAGAAGATCCCAGCGAAGCTGCCACCCGATCTTGCCACACCAACTCAAACCAATCACGGGGCCGTTTGTGACCCAGTCGAGCATAGGATGACTCCGATCTTGCTTGCCTGCGCTGTAGCCAGGCAGCCACCATTGCCCTTCATCGTCAGAATCTTCAAACAAATTAGAAAGCCTCGTCATCACCCTGCATCCTCTTCTTCGACTAGGCTCATTGTCGAACATTAGGTCTCTCTCTCTCTCTCTCTCTCTCGGCTCAGATTGACGGCACTGGAAGATTCAGAGGTTGCGATTAGCCGATTAGCTAGGCAGGAGTCCCCGTGATCCGATTAGCAGCTGGCAAGCTCGATTTCGACACCCTTTCAGTCATGGAGCTTGAGAAAATGGTGGAAGAACAGGACGAAGCTCCCATACTTCGCTCTGATTCCACCACGCTGAAGCTTCCTGTTCATCTGGGCAAGTTTCTATAGAGTTAGAGAAAGAAAGTTTTGATCTTTATTTAGTATAGGTTATGTTAGGTTCATTATGGTGTGGGAATCAATAATGTTGGTTTGGGTTGTTGAAATTAATCTTGTTTTGCTTTCAATTTTGCAGGATTTTAGTGATTTGATTCCTATAGTTAGGAAGTGGGGTTCTTGATTGTGGAGGGAATAGGTGGAATTTGGGGCTATTGAGTAAGGATTCGATGATCAAGATGAAGACGCATGCTGAGGGGAGAGGAAATGGGAGACTCACTGTGCAACAGGTGGTTTTCGAGCTCAAGCAAAAGGTGGTTGTTGATTGGGATACTTCCCAAATAGGTATCGAGGAGCTTGAGAAAATTGCGGAGTGCTTGAACCCATCCATTTCTGTCGTGTATTTTAGATACAGATTTGGAACAAAAGAGTGCTGTTCGAAAGGAATGCATTAGGTTGATGGGTACATTGGTGAGGTATCATGAGGGGCATGTCGGAATGCATTTTGGTAAGATGGTTGCCGAGAGAGAGACAGATAGAGAGAGAAGCAGAAAAAATAACAAAAAAAAAGAGAGAGAAGATTTTTTTTTTTTTTTTTTAAAAAAAAAGAGGAAGTGAGGGGTAAAATGGTCATTTTGGACTAAATTGTGTGAAATTTGAATGTTCAGAGAGTTATTTGTTAAAATTATGATACGAGGGACTGAACTGTCGACGCCCCAAAAGTTGAGGGAGTGACCAGTAATCTCCCCTAAAAGATAGAAAAGCTAGAGGTCTGCCCTCGTGAACATGGTAGACGTCATGTTACAAGATTAAATTGCATTAAGAGGAAGACAGTGAACGAAAAGAAAAAAGGAATATGGGTATTGGTCCCATAGTTTTTTTTTTTTTTTTATGAGAAGAATAGTTTCTTTCTTCTTTAGTCCAAAGCTAATCCACAAAAAAGGACAACAGACCAATGCCTTGGAGAACCTTCTTTCAGTTGCATTGCAAGAGTGCTTTTAGTCATTTGCATATATGGCCCTCATGTGCTTCTTCTCTCTAACAAAGCCAATGATATCCAGTCCACTCATTCATTCATTCAATTTCTCCAAAGATATGACCAATCAAACAATCATAGAGCGGCCACTTTTTTGGCTTTCAGTATCAGTTATCTGGTGCACAAATGATCATTGTCTATAAAGTCCACACAATTACCGTCTGCCATGTGCTAATTATAAGCCACGAGGGCCCTACTCAAATGTTCATGTGTTTTCCAATCAAACAATTCCACAAGTTTTATCTGGGTTTTTCTAAATCTGGTTGCAGCCTGATGTTTAGTATGAAAACTGAAATGGAAATACAGAAGAAAAGGATCATTGCAATGAACAAAGCACTCTTCAAAGGATAGATAACCCTGAAAATGCAAATAATAAGATCAATTTTTTTTTTTTTAAATAACTCTTTCCTCCTACTCTGCATTCTCAAACAAGCCCATAATTGGTCTACACCAAAGAGAAAAAAAAAGGCAAACCTAGTCAGAGGAACCGATAATCTTATTTAAGTTGCTTATTACAACATGTCGGCATTAATTTCCATTATGATCTTATCAAAGCCCTCCAAAGTCAAAACTGCATTTCTTTTGATTTTGTATGATTGATCAGAACTCATAAGGGTATCTATCCCCTTATAGTTTTCTGCAATTCTTTATACTTCAGCAGCAGTTGCAGCCATACAAGAAACAAGAGATCTTCATGTTCCACTTATTTTAATGTCACATCCTTCTCCTTTAACCACAACCAGTAATGCGATATGCTGTTCATGAATAATTAAAAAGATTAGCAGAATGCCTAATGGTCCCAGAGATTCCATTGATTATTTATGGATACAGAAATGGCTATGAACTGGAATTTGGATTATTGGGATTATGGTCCCAATGCAAATAAATAATAATAACAACATCTGATAGAAGAGAAAATAATTATAAGATCTTGTGACTGGATCACATAACAACTTCCTTATTGGTATTAAATAAATCCTAAATAACCCACCCCAATCTCTTCTTTTATGTATCCCCTTATCTTTTTCACTTATCCACCATAAGTTATATACAACTCAGCAAAAAGCCAACTCAAAAAATGATATAAAATAAGATATACATTAACATCATGAGAACCACCTTAACCTTTTCAACAGGAATCCAAGGAGAACAGACACTGATGACCACACCAAGAACAATTCTCATTTGGTTGGACTTAGAAATTTGAGGATGACTTGCTCAAGGAACCTTTGATTTACTCGAAAGTTTCCCATTTAGTTGTAACAACTACTGACTCAGAATGCCTTTGCTGTTGTTGCTGCATCTTTGGTATTGTCCTTACAGAATTTCCCTTTTTTGTCGGCGGTTGCTGTTTCTGCATTGGCCTCAAGTCTCTCGAAATTTGGCCAATTGGGTTATCTTGTTTCTGCAATTGGATTTTAGCCCCATTGCTGCTAGATTTGGAATTCTGGTACTTCAACATATCAAGAATCTCAATGTACTTCTGAACTCTTCTCACCTACAAGTTTATCGATCGAAAAATAATGTATGATATAATAGCAATAATGTCTAAAAATATAGATTTTAAAGAGACTAAAGAACAATACCAGCACTCTTCTCTGCAATTTTAAATCTCCATCTGCAACAATTCCATCAAGTTTAATCAACCTCATCATCAAGAGCTCCGTCAAATTGTCCACATCTTTCTCCACTACTTTCCCACCATTTGAAGCTGTTGCTTCCAAAGTTGTGACCTATTAACTAAGAAATTAGTAAAACTTTCTATCATACATTTTAGCAAAAATTATTTTGATTTAATTCAATCAATTTACCTGGCCTGCAAGCTTGTCAACTTCCAAGTTGATTTCAGCCAAGGCTTTCGAAGACTTCTGAGAATTTGCATTTCTGAGTAACTCTAGGCACCTTTTTTCTCTACTCACAATGTCTTCCACCAACACAATTTTGGATCCATTTTTGACTCTTGCCACATCAAGATACTCTTTGGAATCTCTCTCTTTGTTTTTGTATATCAGTTTCTGATCTTCATGATGCAGTTTAGTTGGTCCTGCCAACATTTTCTTCAACTCTCCTGCAATTCACAAACCACAATCCATAAAAACGAACTACTAATAAATTAAATTATCTCTTTCCTTCCAATCAAACCAAAAAAACATTATGACATACCAAAGCTAGCTTGGGAGCTGATACTAATTTCGTGATACGAAGAACCATACTTGACTCTAACTCTGATTATGGGAATCGAAACAGAAGTTGGATTCGTCTCCCCATTGCGCTTTTGAACCAACATTCCACAAGGCCTGATTTCCAAGTCTGCCAAATCCGTTACTCCCCGGCCATCCGCAGAGCCTTTACTTGCTGGTGAAAACATTTTGTTGATCTTTGACTTCATTGGCTCCATCAATATCCAATCCTAGAGATCTTCTGAGGCTTAAGACAATAAAAAGAACTACTCAAACAAAGAAACCTCGTCAGGAAAAGTTCAGAGAGGGCTTTCTATGTTCCTCCCTTGAATTAGGGGTAACCCCAGATGAGAAGAAAGAACCTTAGGACCCCAAAAAAGCCAGACAAAGGAATCAAAGAAACCCAGTTATGGAAGTGATGGAAAGAAATGGTGTGCGGAAATAAAACTTGGCCTAAGCATCGGATTAGTACACAACAAATTCAGTGACCAAAACTGATCAAGTCACTAAATCAAAGAGTGAAAGAGAAAAAGAAAACTGAGATCTATTCAAAGCGGAAAAGAAAAACCAATGGCCAGGAGAATAATCAGTCTATCTATATAAAGAAACAAATGAAATCAATACCCAGCTTACGTGAAGGAGAGGTTAAAAGAAAAACCTGTGGCTTTTTTTTTTTTCCAGAGGGAAAAAAGTAAAATGAAACTAAAAAGTAGCAACAACAAGAAGCATTTAACATGCAGATAATTGAGCTCTTTTTTAAACATGCACCTTTTTCTTTCCTGAAGACTTGTCTGTTATGTGATATAAACTCACAAATCAAACAGAGGGTCCCTATGAAATGAATGGGGATGTAACCCAACTGAAAAGCCAACATGAAATTATGGAAGAGGAACATGTCAAGGCCAACTCATCACAGAAAAAAAATCCCAGCCAGTTGGCTGCTGTCAGCTTGCTTAGTCTGGTTGGTTCTTTGTGAAATAAACTAGATTTTTACTTGTATGATACAAACAATTAATGCAGGTACATAAAAGTTAAATGCATTTTTTGGAAGAGACACGCATGTAAATTTACAGATTCAGATTACGAATGAGTCACAATCATGCACGTAACGATGTAGTACGGTAAAAGTTATCAATAACTGAGTTTGACATTTGGAAGCTTATTGGTTGGCCTATCAATTCTAGTTTATCATGATAGACTATACAGAAATTAATTATAGAATTCAAAGGTATTATTCTTAGCATTATTTGGTGATACCACAAGGTTTTTCTAAATTACTCCTAATTTGTAGTATTCAGGGTCCTACAGATCCTCCTTGGCGTATAAAAATGCTGATCAAGGATATTCATTTACTATGTCAACATTTGGAAAGCCGTTCATTTCAATCACATTTGAAGAGGAACAAATTTATTGGAGTACGCAATAGCAAATACTGATTGATAACTCATAATTTCATACATTTTTATACCCTTAAATATAAGATTCTAGGCTTAGTTCTTATCACTTTTGAGTCATTTACTTTGTGTTTGTGTTTTGTAGGTTAAATTGGAGAAAAGAAGGATTTGGAGCTTAAAATCAAACGCAGGATTGAAAGGATGCTGGCCATCCTGATCTTCCAGAATTGTCTCTGCTTTGCGTCAACTTCACAGATTAAACTGTACATTCTCAGAAGGAATTAGCAGGCAAGCCTTATACCATTGGAAAGATACGGATATTAGCTTTCTAAGGAATTTTACGGAAGTGGATTCTCATTTTTCTGGAGGAAGTTATGATGATTTAAGTGAACCTAGTTCGGGAAGGCAGATTCTGACGGATTTTCGGAATCTGACTTGTGAAGCCCAAAACCGTTGCTCCTAGTACTTGAATGGAACAAGGCTGAACGTGTTTGACATATTTGGAGTAATTTCTTGCATTGACTTTAATAACCCTGCGTTCCTTTGGAGAGAAGAAAGCTATTCCAAGTTGGACTAGAAAACCGAAGAAGCCCAAGTCAAGTAGGATTGAAAAAGAGACATATTCTGCAGAAAACCTAGCACGTTTGGAGAGACAGAATACACAGCATATTCGGCAGAGAACAAGGAGAAGAGAGAGCTCTCACCATCGCTGGACCCGAAGTCCTCAATTCTTCCATTGTTTGTTTCATGTTTTCTTTGATTCTAGTCATGTTTTTCATGGTTATGGACTGCTAAATTCCTAAGCTAGGGCTGAGATGAAGCCCCTAGTATGACTATTCTCTTTATTTAGTTGGTTTGCTATTGAATTTCTGGATTTCTATATTAAATTCTTAATCACCGGTTCAATAGAACTTTTATTCAAAATCTTTGCTCGGGATCAATAAGACCTAGGTTTTGTTTATGAGTTATTTGGTTGGAAAATATGATGCTTGATCAATGAGTAGATGTTTTCTAGGGTGCCAAAAGATAATTTAATCTTGTGATTTAAGAGTTGTGAATTAAGAATACAAGTGCTTGATCATAGTCGATATTCTTGTTTGCATGATTCCCTAGTTCTTTTGTGCTTAATGGAGTTGAACATGTTTGCTTGAACCTGATCATTAAGTGGAGTAAATTATAGTTTGGCTACTTGAGTTCTATACATGATCAATAAGTTGGAATTCATAAGTTAGAAGAACTTTGGCATATGTCTGGGATCAATAAGGCTTATGTACGGAAATCTTTAGCATGAAATTTAGAGAATTCAATGGTTATCAACTAGAGAATAGGATAGAAGTATTAGGTGGTGGATTCAATGCTTTAGCATCTTCATAATCTGTTCTTTAACTTAAAGAAATCTCATTGCTCATTCTTGTTTTTAATTTCAGTTTTCCTTTCTTTAATTTTCTGTTTACAACTCAATCATCATAAAAATCAGTTTGTTTCACTTAAGTATAGCACACTTGTCATTGCAAAATTGTTTCAATCAGTCCTTGAGGGAATGACCTCGTGCTTGCACATCTATCCTACAATTGAATCGTGCACTTGCGAGTATTAAATTAAAATTGACAACACTGATCGCTCCCATTCTGTGATGGCTTGGCAAAACTCATTGGCTTCTTTCAGCAACTCATGCTTTTCATTTTGGTAGTATAGGATCCGGGTCAGCAACTCATGCTTTGTAAATTTCTTTTTTTTGCCAATCTAAAGAAAATAAAAAGTTTTTCTAAATTAGAAAATAAGCACAATTAAGTTGATGTTTGGACCAAAATGAAGCACATAAGAGACAACTTGGTATTCTCAATTTGTCACTGAAAAACTTTATTTCCCAAAAAATAAGAAAAGAACTTTATTTCCTTTTGCGCATGCTTGGACAGCTAATATAGACCCATTTTTCATTTTCTTGCTGAACCGGTAGAATTGAGTTCGGGACTTCGGGGCCTCCGGCCCTGATACGTTTAGAGGCAACTCAGGCAAGTCATCCCTTTTTTATAACTGAGAGTTATAGTACTGACTGTTAAGACTTGAGCATGATTTCATAGAATTGCAAGGTTTATGATGTGAAAATGGACCAAATATGCGCTGCTCGTATGACTCAAAGAATTTGAAGTCATAGGTGAACAGGCTCAACATTTTCACGCATCACAACAGATGTTACAATCAATGGAAAACAGAGTGATGAAGTAAATTTGGAAAAGCAGCGGTCTTCTTGTCTCGTTCCAAGGAGTAGAAAATGTTGTTGCTGCTAACAAACTCATTCTTCCTTCCGAACCTTCTTAACAGGCCTTGCAGGCTTGATTATTTTACCAAGCAAGATCAATACAAAAGGCAGAACGGTTCCAATGTAATAAACACTCCCGTATGAGGCAAGTGTTTCACGGAGGCTCAGTACCTGTAACAGGCAAGCAGATGCATGAGGAAACTTAAAAGCATCAGAAAATGGCATTCTTCATTCATGTACATGTGCATCTGAATGGAATGTGTCCACGTGCAATGGCATGTGTATAAGTAGGGTGTCGAATGGCATATGTTCATGTACATGCATGCATGTAAGGACTTGGAGTGAGAGTGAGAGTGAAAGAGAGAGTACTGACAATAAATCCAACACATGAGTAGTTCAGAACTAAAACAGTGTAAGCGAAGTTCAGGAACACCAGAATGTTCTTAACAACATCCATTCCTTGAGGTACAGATTGCTGCCATCTGTAAATCACTGTTTGCAAAAAAAAAAAAGTTGAAAAGGATACTGTTAATTATCTTAACAAAGCAATAATTTGACAATAAAGGCGGCGAGATCAATACCTCTTGAACCAGCAATCATCAATGCTGACTGAACAAAGAATATGATGTACCCAGGATACAGTCCCTACAATTGTTCAAAGAGGAATCAATATGATGCAGAAATTTAAAATTTAAAACAAGAAAAGAAAAGAAAAATTGATGCAAGACAAAAGGTAAATAAATAAATAAGCTGACTAAATAATCTAAGACACTTTAAGGAGTTATGAGCATAAAATTTTTGGAACTTGGCTGGACAACACTGAATGGTTGTGAGTCAGGATTGTGATGTTACCGACTGTGCATACAAATTAGTGAAATTACTGTGGTCTTGATGATACCTCCAAAAAACTCCATTGTCAGCTTGTCGCTGTTGCAATGGTCAAAGCTACATCCCATTTTATAGAATGAGTGCTAAAAAGTCATTCAAGGGAAAATGCAAAACTAGGAATGCATTTTTTAGAGGAAGTACAAGTTGAAAAATTTGGCATAATATCTGCTAAAATTTGTGTTGCTTTTTATCGTACATAATGCCATAATTGCCTCGAGAATCAAATTATAAACAGGGACTAAAGTCAGCAAAATATAAACACACACATGCAATCAGAATGAGGCTAAGACATTATACTCACATGCCAAACAGCACTAACAGTCTGTGTAGCTAGTAACTGGAAGAAACCAGCCTTCTTCCCGGGCTTAACAAGCCTTTCATAAACATCTGCAGAAAAATGCTGTATCAGATAATGCAACCACTATAAACAGACATCTCTTGCTTCATAAGTTATACACTAATCATTTTCAGATGATATATTAAGATACACTACAATGTCTCTAATACAGCGGGGAAAAAAAAAGATCAGCAATACATTCAGTAGGCGCAAAACAGAAAAAACAGATGACCAATTACGCAGTTCAAGGATCAATGATCTTCTACCTGGTGAAAGTGTCAACTACTTATAGTTCCAAATTCAATTTTTAACCAGGCGCAATTATTCATAGAAAGCTTTTCTAATAGTTCATAACACATACTTGCATATAAATATTTGATTTTACTGACCAAAGCAAAACTTAGGAAATAGAAGCTTGAAACCCTAAGTGAAGAAAGATGCTCACAGTGACGAAGCCAGGTGCTGACTTGTATGTTCCAAACAAGTGGCAACTGAACCGCACTCTTTGCAAACTCAACGCCTAGAATATCAACATTTTTTGCACGGTCCCATTTTGGCTTTGGTGGTGAGGAGTCTGTCCAGCCACTGAAACCTAGACCAGAAAGAATAATGGAGGCCTCTGAAATTGACCAGATGAAATAATATTTCCACCGTGCTGTAAATCCTGACATATACTGGTAGCTCAGTCGTTTCCAGAAACCCCATTCTTGGTATATGGGCTCGGTAAATCTTGTCAAAGGAAATTGGGGAACCAAATACAAATACAATGCCATGCAGAATGCAGCTTGGAGAAGAGCTCGAACTGCTGCTCCAAATGGTGATGGAGACAGTCCTTTCTCCGAGGGGCTCCAAATCTGTTGATATTTAACACAAGTCAACAACTTAAAAGTGTTGATCTCAAGAGTACAATACTAAAGAAAGAAGAAACAAATTTGAAACATATACAGCATACCCCCTTGCTTTCAGTACAGTCGAGATAATCCTTCATCTCATAAACTGGGCCGGCAAAGTGACTACCACAGGAGAGACAGTAACCAAAGTACTCAATTAATGAGGGCAACTTAATCAACCGATTCTTCTTCTGAGCCTCACGTAGCCCTTCCTCTTTCAATATCCCATCATTGTAATTTATTGCACATGAGATGACTTTCAGTGTTAACACCATTAAGGCTCCTAAATATGACAAATAATTCAAACTTAGCTTATGAACAAGATAAAGACTAGTACGTTCCAGGAATGTTTTCAATTCATTAGAAGAAACCCAACAAATTAGTAACAAGAATAAAAGGAAGTCATCATTGATTAACACATAACTACTAATTTCCTAGTCGGAGAATGACAATCATCGCAACTCAATAAAGATCATAACATAAAGGGGAAATGCAAGTTGGCTAGAAATGCTGGATACTGTGCTTACCAGTTGCATCAATTCCTCCTTCCTTCCATGCATCCCCACTCATGTAATACATGTGGCTACACACATACAGACAGACGTATAAACGATTAAAAACTCTGGAAAAAAAAAAAAAAAGGAACTTTCCATAACTCGCTGGTGCATATATAAAGACTCATATAGATAAAGTATTATCACTTCAAGACCATTTCGCAATAACAAAACATCGTTACTAGCATCAACGAAGAGCACCAAATACTTAACCCCACACATGGTTTGCGCCGCAGCATGAACAGTGAAAATGCATATTCAAAATCAAACAAGAGTTCAAAACAGGAGATTATACTCCCTAGAAAACGATCAAAATGCAGTATTATGAGCCAAAACCAGACTTATAAAACTTGACCTCAGAACAGTCACCGACTTGGCTAAAGCATAAAGCAATCATTGCATCAATTGAATTCAAGTGCATTGCCAGTTAAACAACACACACACACTATCAATACTGAAACCCCAAATCCGACACTAATTGCTCATAACAACACACCAATCAGAACATTTAACTGTTCACGCTGCTGTCAAATTCAAACAATGCAATTTTTAACCGCAGTAATTAAAACTTATCCCATCACAATCCTTGGGTAAAAACAACATTACATTCTCATTCGGATTACAAAATTTGTCGAATTCACAAATCGAGATCAAACATTACATACCAGCCGATGAGGTAGCCGAAGCCGAGGAGAAAGGTAATGACGCCACAGTGGGCCCGGAAGAAGAGCATGGAGGCGTAGCCGAGTGACATTGGGACTAAGAAATGGAGATTGGAGGAGAAGCCGAAGGAGAGGTAGGAGAGTATGGCCCCCGAAGCGGCGGCGTAGATGTGCTTGGCCAGTGGGCCCGGGACGAACCGCCAGAGGACGCTGACGGGGATGGTGGCGACGTAGCAGAGGAGGAACCGGAGCACCGGGACCGAGACGCCGATCGACGTGGCCATGGATTCCATCTCCAGGCCCATTCCGGCTGGGGCTGTTCTGGTTTGAGAGAGAGAGAGAGGTCTGCGTCTGCGGAGGAGGACGAATTCAGAGGAGAGAGTTGAACAATCAGAATTCCGAAATCCTGTGTACTTGAGTTTTTGGGATAGTTTTTTTTTTTTTTTTTTTTTTTTGACTTTGTTTGAGATGGAATGACGGAAATGCCCCTGGACGGCACGCTGGCCCCTCAAGTTTGTTGTACCCGTGGTTGTTGGGGGGTTCGTTAGTTACACTCCCTAGCTGCCGTCTCTGCGTCACTGACTCATTGGATAGGACAGTAATTTTGGGCACTGTCTCTTTCTTGAAGTCATCGAAATCAGCCCATCATTCTGGGAAATGAGTGTGCTGTGTGCGTTCGTATATTCTTATCTTGCATTGAAATTTCGGGACCGAGAAATCGTGCCCATTGAGCACATTAGAAATCCTGCATCTAAAGGTTTTTTTAATTTTATAGTTTTAATGTAAATTCTTCTATCTAAAGCTTTTTTAATTTTATAATTTTATTGTAAATTCTTCTATGCACCGACAGTGTAAGTGATACAGCACCTATTAAATGATGTCAGGCTCCGTTTGGGATTGCTACGCTTTAAAAAAAAAATTCAATTTTTGTTCTAAATTTTAGATTTTATTGTGTTTGGTAAATAAATTAAAAGTAGCTTTAATTAAAAGTTATAGGTCACTGACAGCAGATTTTAGAAGCAGCCTAGAGGTTGCTTTTAGAAGCTGCTATGGATCAAAACACACTCTGCAGTTGTTTTATGTACTGACAGCACTTTTAAAAATATTATTTACCAAACACGAAACTGTTTTAATTCACAGCTGATTATTCTCACAACACAGCAACAATAATTTTTTTTTGAAAAGTCACAGCAATTCCAAACTAGCCCTCAATTCTCCCCCTAGTTTCAATAATCAGAAATATTATAAAACTTTTATTTCCAAAATTTACAGGGGGAATAATAACACTTTTATTTCCATATTAGTACAATACCATAATGTCTCAACAAGAAAATGGAAGGTAGCTCACGCCGAAAGTAATTTCTGTTCTGCATTTATGTTCAACTGGGTTCCAGTGGTTCAACCATAAATCAAGATGCAGCTCAATGTTACCTAATGAGTTTTTCATTTTTTTTTTTTTAGAGCTATATAAAGAGTTTTTCGTTTGTAGGCTTTGACCTAGCTCACTCAATAGATGTAACTTCTTAGTTTCAAGTTTAAATCAGGAAGCCCTCCGTTTATTTCAAAGTAACATTGTAACCAAATCGGATATTATTACAGTATGTTAAGTATCCAAATGATGTATACAATGCAAGAGTTTTGAACCCGTAAAACAATACATCAATGAGGGTGTTAGTTACTAAGCATTTGTGTATTTAACCATTCTCAATTACTAAGTTGTTTAACAAAAAATTATCTGATTGTTCTACATCACCTACATATATCAAGAATTATCATGAAAAGAATATACTATAGTGATACATTTGATGCAAAGCGTGTCAAATTTTTAACTAGTAAAACACACACACGCAAATATATACATACACACACACACAAAAAAGTGCGATTAAAATCTAACTTGTTTTATTTTATTCAGCTTGGTTAATCCACCAACTCATTCTTGAATCATCTTCTCTCTCTCTCTCACTTTAGAAGACTTTCAAACCCACAAGAAACCCCAAACATTTGCTTTCATATAGCTAGGAGCTGCAGTGGTGGGAGGCGATGGGAATTGGAGGAATCAAAGACCATATGAGATTATCTATGATTTAAACATCTCTGAGACTCTTCTAGATCGAATCCGCTTCTAGATTGAAAAAGAATATGATTTAAGAGCAAATTTTAGAAGTTGAATTGTGATCGGTCTGCACTTTTGCATTTTCCGGACGCCCTCTTCTTTACACCCCCACTCCCTGCATGTGTGTGTAGAGAGATTGAGAGAAAGAGAGTAAAAAAGGTGGTGAATAATCAAATAAACTAAAGGGAGTGAAATTTACATTTCTTATTTTACAATTCACCGTCATATTTTTTTTAGTAACTAAAAGTTTGTCTTTATTAATTTAAATTTCATTTTTTATAAGAATTTCAACTAAAAAAAACTGATGAACGTAGATAGCAAATTATGAGTGTAAATTTCATTCTCATAAATCAAAGTTCGTGGAATTATGCAAAGCGATTGAGCTAATCGATGTGTCACCTAGTTAGCCTCTCCATAAATGTATGAAAAGACAAACATGAAAGCGCCTGCCAATGTTCTCATAACTAGGATCTAAACGTGCCCAAAAGAGTTGGTGGAACCGTGGAAGACTGGAAGTTAATGCCTGAACCATATTAAAGTAATGTTTCAGCTTTGATGTATCTCATACCCTGCCCTGCTTAATAGCAAACTGACTAGCCAGCCTCCACCTGTCCTAGATCATGAAAATAATGATCAGTCAAGGGCCCCCACTTGTATTGGGCTAAAATTTATTTTCGTTCAATTTATCTAATTCTTAAACATCAAATTTCATGCAAATCAATTCTTGTGAGTCACTCTAGTTTTTAGGCAAAAACATTTTATAGACAGTTCTCATGTTTTGCACTTAACAAACTGTTTGCACATTTGTTTTTTTTTCAAAACATGTTACAATAGGAAGCTTCTACTCATACATCTCATATTAGCATTTAGACCTCCCAGCTTTTTTGAAACTTTAAAAATCTTACTTTGTCTTTAAATCCAAAAAAAAAATCTCAAATATCATTCGCTTCCAATACCAACGATTAGACGCCTCTATCAAAAACCCTACACACGTTCCCATCTCTCTCTCTCTCTCTCTCTCTCTCTCTCTCTCTCTCTCTCTCTCTCTCTCTCTCTCTCTCTCTTGTAAAACCATAACTTCATGCTCACAACATATGCACATCAACTCGACAACAATCATAAAATGATCAAGACTTACCTCCAGCAATTACTGGCATGAATTCCATCTCTGCAACTGCACAATAATGATCACTTGAAGATGGCCTTCTGTTACTTACCAACTTGTTTCTCAATGGACAGAACAATATGCAAAACGTGGTGGTAACAAGGACCAAGTTCATCTATTTATATAGGATAGTTAACCCTTAGATTCCTTCCATTAATGTAATTCTTAAGGGACAAGTCTCCTAATTAGAATCCTAATGTATCACAATCTTGTAGTCTTTCTTGTAGACTAAGCAATGGATTACTATCCTTAATGAATTGATACACTGCTTCATTAAGTTAGTAGTATTGATTTACAGCTTGTATCCATGTTAAACTAGGATTGATATTAAGCTAATCATCATATACATTATGACAGCATGTGACAAGTCCATACTTGATTCTAACAATCTCCCCCTTGGACTGACACATGCTATACTTGATGATTTGCACCAGAAAATATCAAAACTAATTTAACTTACCAAAGTGTGCGCCATATAACAAACTTGAATCAAAAAATTCATTCCAACATGGTCAGATCACAGTTACTTATGCAGAGCAAGAAACAATATACATTTTAACAAAAATGCAGAATTTCAAAACCACAAACACAAGCTTTTGCAATCCACATATGTCCAACCAGAAGTGATACAATATATGTTAATGTGTACCAACAAGTAAACATATATTAGGTCCTACTTTATGTTTCTAAAAAAGAAACTCAAGCAAATTTACTAAACACTGATGGCTTAAAATTGTTGCTTGAACCATAACATCATGCTATACATGATTTAAGCCATCTAATAGCAAGTATAACTTTAAGTACAAAATCGACAATTTTCAGAACATTCAATAAAAGCTGCAGCAATAACTCAAATCTGAAAATACCTCAAGAAATTTTATTGATAATAAACTGTCTTTACAACCAAGTTGTGATAGATAAACTGGAAATCCACAACTCAAGGAAATACAAGAACTCAGAAACCTTAGAAATTTAAATTGCTCCAACTTGACTAACTCTCTCTACTAAACCTAAGCATCTAGATTAGCTAAAACTCTAATGCTTCCTGTATGCTTCTGGAATGCTGCTACTGACAAGGTCTTGGTGAAGGGGTCTGCTAGCTATGAATTCGTGTCAATGCTCAAAACAACTATTTCACCATGTTTTACCCTTTCTCTAACACTGTAATACTTTAAATCAATATGCTTAGAATTATTTGATGTGTTTACTGTTCTTGCTAAAGAAAACGGCTGCTTCATTATCACAATAAATCACAAGTGTGTCAGCCACAATGTGACTCAATACTTTGGTCTGCATGAGAAAATTCCTAATCCAAAATCCTTCACACACAGTTTCATATACTGCAATAAATTCAGCTTGCATGGTGGAAGTTGAAATAAGTGTTTGTTTCATGGTTTTCCAAGAAATATCACCTCCTGCAAACATGAACACATATCCACAAGTAGACTTCTTGGAGTCTGGATAATTCCCTGCAAAATTCGAGTCTGAAAATCCAACAAGTTTCAGATCCTCCACTTGCCTATAAACTAGCATGTGACTTTTAGTTCTCTGCAGGTATCTCAACACTTTTTTCCCAGCTACCCAATGCTCATGGCATGGATTAGATTGAAACCTTGATAAAATCCCTACTGCAAAAGACAAGTCTGGCCTAGTGCAGACTTGTGCATACATAAGACTTCCTACAAGTCTGGCATAAGGCTTTGACTTCATATTCTCTTTCTCAACATCACTTTTGGGACTTTGCTTCTTGGTTAGTTTATCTCCTTTGGACATGGGAACTTCCCCAGCTGCACACTTCGCCATACCAAATCTCTTTAAAATTTTGGTAACATAATTCTGTTGAGACAAACCAAGTAGTCTATGTGCCCTATCTCTTTTAATCTCAATACCTAGTACATATGATGCTTCTCCTATGTCTTTCATGTCAAAATTCTTTGACAGAAAAACTCTTGATATCTTTAAGCAGTTTTAGGTTACTACTGGCCAAAAGTATATCATCCACATAGAGAACTAGGAAAATAAAATTGTTCCGAACTGTCTTCAAATAAACACATTCATCCACAAGATTTTCTGTAAATCCAAAAGTAGAAATCACATAATCAAATTTCTTGTACCACTGTCTAGAAGCTTGTTTAAGGCCATAAATTGATTTTCTTAACTTACACACTAAATTTTCACTTTCAGCTTGTACAAAACCTTCTGGCTACCTCATATAAATCACTTCATCTAGTTCACCATTCAAGAAGGCTGTTTTAATATCCATTTGGTGTAGCTCCATATCAAAATGAGCTACTAAAGCCATGATTATTCTAAACGAGTCTTTTGTAGAAACTAGAGAAAAAGTCTCAATAAAGTCAATGCCCTCCTTCTATGTAAACCTTTTGGCAACTAATCTTGCTTTATGTCTCTCTACATTGTCATTTGCATCTCTTTTGGTTTTGAAAACCATTTACAACCTGTAGGTTTATGTTTGGGGTCAGGTTCAACTAATTCCCAAACTGCATTTTGGCTCATGGAATCAATTTCTACTTCCATTACTAGCTGTCATTGGTGAGATTCATTACTTTCAATGGCCTAATTAAATGTAGTTGGATCATTGTCCTCTGTGCAGTCCATTTCAATTTCTGCTTCATGCAGAGAAACAATGTAGTCACTCTCCCCCCCCCCCCCCAAGTTGGTTTTCTTGCTCTCTGTGATCTTCTAGGCTGAGGATTGTCAGGATTAGGTTGAGCTACTGGAGAATTTTGAGGTTTTTCATCAGGGATTTGTTCAGGTACTTGACCAGATACAGCTACTTGATCAATTACAACTTGTTCTAAAGGCAATGCTATACTTATATTCTCATCTGACATAATTTTCTCAAAATCTGAGGTTAAATCCTGAAAATTTGTATTGTGAACTTTTTCACTTAGAAACTTTACTTGATATGTTTCAAAAATTCTAGGTGAATGATGAGCAGAATATAATTTAATTATAACCTTTATATTTATCTGGATAACCTATAAAATAGCAACTAACAGTTTTGGGATCAAGTTTATTCAAGCTTGGATTATAAATCCTAGCTTCTGCATGACATCCCCAAACATGGCAGCGATGAAGACTAGGTTTCCTACCACACCAAAGCTCAAAAGCAGTCTTCTCTATAGCTTTGCTAGGTGTCCTATTGCAAATTATATTTGCAGTTTTTAAAGCCTCACCCCACAGAAATTTTGGCAAACCAGTTGTACACATCATGCACCTAACCATGTTCAAAAGAGTCATATTCTTTCTCTCTGCAACACCATTATGTTGTGGGTTAGAGGGTGTTGTATATTGAGCTTTAATTCCATTATCTTGCAAAACAAGGCAAATGGACCATTTTGTTGGCCAGATTCAGTGCACTTGCCATAGAACTCACCACCTCTCTCTGATCTCACTGTTTTGATTTTCTTTTCTAGTTGATTTTCTACCTTGGACTTAAAGATTTGAAAAACTTTCAATGCTTGTGCTTTTTCTGAAAGTAGATAAACATAACTGTATCTAGAAAAATCATCAATGAATGTGATGAAATACACATTCCCACATATAATTTGATGCCTAAATGGACCACATATATTAGTGTGTATGAGTTCTAGTAAATTTTGGCTTCTATATGCAGTCTTCTTTCTAGTATTGGTTATTTTTCACTTAAAGCATTCCACACAGTCTGTTAGATCAGAAAAATCTAGTTCATTTAGGATTTTGTTTTTCACCAAAATTTTCAGTCACTCTTTTGAAACATGGCCGAGCCTTCTATGCCATAAAAATGTAGACTTTTCATTTAGTTTGGTTCTTTTAACACCTGTTAAAGTGCTAGTATTGTTTGTGTTATTTTCAACAAGTAAAATTTCTTGTTGAGCCATTGAACAATTTAACTGTAAATAATCATTCATAATAACACCAGAACCAATTTGAACAGAATTTTTAGAAATAAGAATTCCATTACTATCAATAATAAGTCTACAACAAGATTTTACTAAAAGAGAAACTGAAACCAAATTCCTTCTCATGGAATGTACATAAAAAACATTGTCCAGAGCTAACAATTTTCCTAATCCTAAATCGAGCTTTAAGGTTCCAATAGCCTTGACTACCACTCTCATGCCATTTCCCACACACAGGTTCACTTCATCACTTTTTGGGATTCTCCTCCTTATGAATCCCCGCAAGGAATTAGTAATATGAATAGGTGAGCCTGAATCTATCCACCAAGACTGTGGTTCAACATTTATAAGATTAATTTCTAAAGAAAAAAATGTATTAGAAAAAATCTTACCATTTTTGGCTAATCAGTTCTTATAGCCAATGCAGTCATTTTTCATGTGTCCTACTCTTTTGCAAAAGTAGCACTTGAACCTAAATGGCCTGTTGTCCTTGGCCATTGCAGCTGTTGAACTCTTAGTTATGGCTTTGATAGGCTTAAACTTGTTCTGGAGCTTTTTCTTTTTAGGCTTCTCTATGAGGTTTATGGCTGTAGCAGGTTCTTTTTCTTCCTTGATCCTAGCTTCCTCATCCACATAGATGGATATAAGTTCATCTAGAGTCCAGTTTCCCTTTTGAGAATTGTAGCTGGTTCTAAGATGACTAAAACTATTAGGTAGGGAATGCAGTGCATAATGCACTACCTGCTCATCCCTAACTCCCATCAAGAGCTCCCTGAGTCTGCCATTGATAGGAGCATTTTAATGTGATATTTTAATAGTTAATTCCTCACATTTTGCTTAGTTAATTCCTTAACTGAATCGATTTTAATTCAATTTCTATTTTTAGGTACATTGGAGTAAATGAAGGTGAAATGAGCGTTAGGTCCATAATTACCTAGAAATGATGGAGAAGAATGAAAATGCACTAAAAAGTCAACCTTGAATATTTTCTTACTCCGGCTAGGAGAATCAGAGCCAAGCAAGGAAGAAGGAGCGGCCGCCTGACCAAATGAACTTCAAATGAGCTGAAACCTTTCAGATCCATTCTAGACACCCAAAGGATCATTTCTTATGAAGAGTGCCAGAGAAAAATATGAGTGGAAGGCCTTCAAACAATCAGCCCAATTTTCTACAGAAGCAAAACCGGAAAACTGGACCTGTAAGAGGTCCAGCAGCATTTCCGGCCCAACCACATGGATTGAAGCTCTGAAAATTTGTCAGAATGATCTACACTCATAGTGGAACATTTCATATGAAGAAGTCAAAGGCATATAATGAAGTCTTGTTGGAGAAATAATTGAAGGAATAAAGGGGAAGAAACTGACCTGAAAACAGCTCAACACCACATATTCATGTTTCCCACCCACATGAAGAAAGCTAGATGCTTTTCTCTTTTTCCTTGGATATATTTTTTCTACAATCTCTTTAATAGATCATCATCACTTCCATGTTGCTGCACCTTCATGCTTTGCTTTCATTTCATCATTTCTCTTTCTTTTCCATATTTTACAAATCACTTTCATACTCCACTTTCATTATTTTTCTTCCACTCATCATTTCACTCTTCTTTTTCTTCCCTATATAAACACCTTCTCCTCTCATTCTAAAACACATTCCTTCATCCATTTCATCTCCTTGTCTCACCATTTCCTCTCCATTTTCCTTAGTTTTCATTTTCCCACAAATTCCTTCATCCATTTCATCTCCTTGTCTCACCATTTCCTCTCCATTTTCCTTAGTTTTCATTTTCCCACATCTTCCTTCATCCATCTCATCTTCTTTGTCTCTCCATTTCCTTTCCATTTTTCTCTCCATTCTCTAGTTTTAAGTTTCTGCATTTTTAAGCAAAGAGAAGAAGAGAAGAAGAAGCCATGAAGCCTCCTAGCCGTCATCATCCACCTTGTGCCGTGATAGTGAAGTCTTGCTTTAAAGATTCATGATCAACGTCTCAAGCTCTTCATCATCCACTCCCTTCATGGTGTAATTCTATCTTTTTCCTTGTAATTTCTTTTGGTTTTCTTTGTTTAGATTTGTAGAACTATGAATTCTAATTAACAAATAATGTTAAGGGCAAAGTTTAAAGCCCGTTTATCTGTTTTGAGATAAAGTTGTGATTTCTATATGTTGATTTTTATGTTGCTTATGTGGGTTTGTTTAATTAAATTTGCATGATAGAAAACTTTTGTATTTTAATCTTATGTGGTTGCAAACACTTAGGGTTTTGATATAATTGGTGCTAGGTTTAAGAACATGAAATCGACTTTTCGTTTTGTGTAAACTTGAATCAAAGTAGTAAAGGTTTTGTGCAAAGACCGAATTTAATTAAAGAGGATTGCAATTAGGTGGACTTTTCCATACTAAGTTGTACACTTGAGTTGATAGCCTTTCTCTATGTCTAATGCGTTGAACATGTCATGATTGACTAGCTTTCTAGGGCTTGATTGCATGTTTGATAGGATTAATCTAGGTGCTTTCGCTTAGGTTAATTAGCATTGAAAAGTAAAATATGGGAAATCATTTGCTTTCGAATGTTTCACATGATCAACTCCTCTCTCATGACATTTAAAATCAACTATAGGAATTGTAATTGGATTTCTTGCATATGGATGTGGTTTTGATCTTTGTTCCTTGCGATCCACCCTTGTATATATGTTTTTACATTTTCTTTATTTTATTTATCTTAATTTTCAATTCTATAATTCTTAAACCCCCCTTTTTATTTTGTTACTTGTATATATTTCTATTCTTTATTTTATTTTTGTAAATAATACTTTATTATTTTAATTATTTATTTGTTTATACAATTGTATATATTTATATTCTTTATTTTATTTTTGTAAATAATACTTTTCTTTATTTGTTTCACAATTACAAGTGTACCCTCAATCCCCGGAATAGAACGATCCCTATTTACTTATATTATTAACGACATTTCAGGGTTAAATTGCGCGCTTCCCAATAGCGGCGTCAATTTTTGGCGCCGTTGCCGGGGATTGAAAAATCACTTGTTAAATTGTGTCATTTATTGTATATATTTGTTGTATATAAATTGTTTAAAACTTAGTTTAAATATTATTTATGTTATTGAACACGAATTTTGATTGTAGGTTGTAAATTGAGAGGAATAGGTGAAGTCTCTTTTGTTAATAGTGGCCTAAACCCCTTATTGGTACCTAGCTCAGGTCCCTTAAGGTTGAGGGCGGCCTTTATTAACACTTGTTGAACTGTCTTCACACTTATGAACTTTCTCATCTTAGTAAGAAAGCCTATGTGAAATGGTGTCTAGGAAGGGGACAACGTTCATGACGGGTTTTTGAATCCAGAAGTGCTTGCAAATGGGCCTAAACCACTATGTGGGAGTAGCTCATGCCAAAATGGATTTTTCCTCTCGTGTTCGTCCTCCCCCACCTGGCCATTTCAGTAAGGTTGCCCAAACGATTTGAAAGGGAGTTTGTGTCTAGGCGACTATACTTGGGCCGCACGTTCACTTGATTTACCGCTTGGAATTTGATTCGATATCAATAATGTTTATAACAAAAGAAATACTTGTGAATACTCTATACGTGTAAATTATTTTGTTGTTTCACACTTTAAACTTGTAAAAATACTTTTCACGTTTTATACTCACTTGAGTACTTAACTTGTGTCTTATGTACAATATACTTGTTAATTATACTTGTAGTTTGTAATTAATAGTTATACTTGTTTTTATTTTGTATTTCTTTGTTAATTATAGTTACTAACTTTATTTAATGTAGGTACAAGTCTAGGCTGAAAGACTTTAAACATTAAGCGCTGCATGGGAGGCAACCCATTTCAACCGTATCTGTGGAGGAGCCATCAAACGCAGATTTGCTTTCTTGAACTCTTCCTTCTATTTTATTTTCATGAATTTTAAGTTGTTTTAGGTGCTCTTTTCATTTAACTCTGCAAGCTTATCTTCTGTAAAGCAAAAATCTATGTTCTCATGCATTCCCATATAATTCTCTACAGAGTCTAACCAAGCTCTATAGTTGGTTCCAGTTAACATCAAGACACTGTTCAAGTTCATGTAAGAGTTATGTAAGGAGCAAAACAAAATTCATGTGAGTTTTCAGTTTGTAAAGAAAATTGCTTTAAGTTTTATGTGTTTTATTAAGCTTCAAGAAACCGAAACAAGAATAGTTCAAGAAAAGTTCATACAGAAAACCTAATCATTCCATACTTGCATTCATGTCAGTCCATAACCAAAAACAATGTTAAGCAACACTTTTGAGTAGAAGCATAACATCCTGGAGTTCTTTATCAATATGCCATGTTTAATGAAAATAAGTTATCCAAAGACATTTATCCACATCTTTAGACAGAAGAAAAATCTCTAAGTATCCGGATTTATTTTCATCAAGCATGCATATTGTTGTTGTGTATTCTAAGACCACACTTGACCACTTCTTTGGAAGATAAAACTGAAGCATAATTTTAAAATGACTAAATACTCGTTACTCTTCATACTTTTGCATGAAAAACAGTTTAGTCCAAAATTTTAAAATTAAACTTTTTAGTCCTTATTTTTTCTAATTCTCACACAACATGTCCTAAAATGACTATTATACCCCTCACTTTTTATTTTTAAAATTTTCTCTCTTTTTATTTTTTCTGCTTCTCTCTCTCTACACACACACACATATAAGTATATATATATATATATATATATATATATATATATTATATGTGTGTGTGTGTGTACATATCTCTCTCTCTCTCTCTCTCTCTCTACACACACACACACACATATAAGTATATATATATATTAGGGCTGGCTCGGTACCGGTAACCGGATTTTTTGCTCCACCACCGCTACTGAACCGAAACTCATCGGTTCTGAATTTTTTGAACCGCCGCCGATACCGATAGATCGGTTACCGATGAATCGGTATACTGACTTTGCGGCTCGGTTTCGGTTTGTCGATCGACGCTGCGGCGACAATGAGGAAGAACAGCGGCCATCCTAAATCCAGATCTAGAAATTCAGTTGGAGATCCCATTTTTGATTCATATCTAGAGGTGAAAGAAGAAGTGGAATAATGAATAAGTATAATAATGAGAAAATGGAGGAAGAAGCAAAAGAATATAAGAAGAACAAGAGCCAGAAATGGAGAGAGAGATAGAGAGCAGAAAGTGAGAGAAAGAGAGATAGAGAGCAGAAAGTGAGAGAAAGAGAAACAGAGAGAACGAAGAAGACGACTCGAAAGTCGAAACACACTTTAATTTTCATCATTTCTGATTCAATTTAATTATTTTCTTTTCCTTAACTTTGCACAAGCAAGCTTGTGGCCTGGTGGTAAGAGGCTCGAGTTTGTTGTGACCTTGGCAAAGGTTCGATGCTTGGTAGACGCAAGAGAATTGGATTTTTTTGAATTAAATCCAGAAACTTCTCTCTCGGCTGGTTCGGTAGCACCGAACCTATGCAATTGGTTGTACCACTACCGAGCCGATAACTTTGCTTCGGTACGGTAGTACCGTGCCGTACCTTCGGGTACCGGATTTGTCGGCGCCGAGGCCACCAGCTCGGCCGGTTTTCGGCTGGTTTCGGTAGGTCTGGTAATTTATGTTACACCCCATATCTGATATACCCTTGTTATTTAGTTGCATGGAATTCCTTACGGTTACCGTTTGCGGTTATAATTTTAACGTTTAGGGGGTGGTTAAAAATTGACTTTTTATGAGTTAAAAATTTGAGAAAATTTTCTTCTAGAGAGTTGTAGAGGACGTTAAACCGAGCGCGTGCATATGTGGTACGTAAAAATCGGAGCTCGTATGCAAAAGTTATGAGTGAAATTCAAAAATTACTGTTCATGGTAATTTTTGGGATAAAAATAGAAACTTACCAGGGTAGGTTTCCAAAACCGGAAACCCACCCCCCCATTCTCTTTCTCTCTCCCCGACTCTCCCTTCCTCTTTCGGCCGATTCGCTCCCCCTCCGAGTTCTTCCTCTTCCGGCCGCCTCCGGACGTAATCCGGCCAACCCCAAGCTCGGTTTCCTCCCCCGGTCACGTCTGTGGAAGCATCTTTGGACTATTTGGCCGGAAAAGCTCGGATCGAACGAATTTCCTCCCCGGTTGCAGTTTTGGATTTTGGCCGATTCCCGGCCATTCCGGCCACCTCCGGCCACCAGGTTAGCATCGAAGGTTCGGTTTTTGATGGTGATCATTTCCCCTAAGGTAGTTCGTTCCAATTTGCATTGTAGAGGTTGAATTGATGATTTTTCATTTCTAGGGTTCTTGAAGCTTCGGGGCTTTCCTTCACCGGCTTGATTCGACCACTTCGAGGTAAAATTGGATGATGTTGTAGTTGGGAAGTTGGTTGGGCTTGTTGTGTAGATACTAGTGCCGGAGTTTGGTGGTCATCGGAGGAAGTGGCCGCCGGCGCGTGGTCCCCACGCGCCGCCACTGTAGGTAGCGCGTGGTGGCGCTTTGAGCTGTGTTTTATTTGTCGTTTTAATCCCATATACCCTAGAATGATTGTAGAATGTAATGCATGAAGTTTGGTGGAAATCGGAGGATTTACGAATTGAGTTTAATTGATTAATTATTGATTTTCGCGAATTCGATCGCCGAATTCTTTTCGGATTCACTTTAGATATTACATCGATGAGAGATTAATGTTGGAGTATTAAGGATGGATGTTGTGGAGAGTTGAGGAGTTGGATTTTAGGAAGGGGAATGTTTTGAATTTCCAATTATAAGTATTGTAGAGTTAATTCCGTCCTGTGAATTATATATATTTATGAATGTTATTCATACATGACGAGAGGAGTCTCCATACGAGGGAAATACCGAGCGACGTCAGGATTGAGCATATATAGTGAGTGGACTTTTATTTTTCAAAGAATGATGCATGCATTTATTTAATTGATTCCAATGTTATAATTTATTTATCGTATTACTTTCTCGAGCGTATGGTTATTTTCAGAAATGGTTTTGGATATTGATTATTTGAAAATTTTATGGCGTGCGGGGTCACGTCATTGGATTATGCTTTCCTTACCTTATTTATTTATTTCCGATATGATTTCCGGATTTATACTATTTATATTATATTTATATTCGGCAATTGAGATTTTTATGAAATTCGATGAAGTTAATCTTTATATTTATTTATCTCCTATTTATTTTGAACTTGAGATTATCTTGGCGTGTGGGACACGTCGTTGGAAAATTATTTACGAGAGTTGGGGAAGTTTTATGGATTTACTTGGCTTTCGGATTTTCTTTGCCATACTTTGGGTGACTTATCATTGCTAGCTTTGATTTCCGCCTTTGTGGCGCGGTGATGGGATCACCGTAGCCCTCCGCCTTTGTGGCGCAGGTTACTGTCTATGTGATAGTAATTCTGTAGCCCGGTATCCTATCGCTACACTTAGTGGCGTAAGGGTATATTACGGGAGTTATGGGAGTTTCTTTAGCCTGGGAGGCTATCACCCAAGCCTGGGAGGCTCACTTGTATGGCTATCGCCTTCCCCTACTCACTTTACTATTTAAGCTAGCGGGGCTAGCTCGATTTTCGTTTAACCAGCGGGGCTGGTCTTATTTCCTTGAATATCAGAGTTCCAACTTTTCTTTTAAATCGTATGTGACTAGCGGGGCTAGTCGGTTTTCTTGAGTGGAACTCCTCATGTTTTATTTTTGTTAATCATTGCATGCATCGGGAATTTTAAAGAAATTAAATGTGGGAAAGTATAACATCCATTTGGTTTAAATTTATTATTTTTGTCCACTCACGCTAACGTTTTTACGTACTTTTCCCCTGGGCCCTTCGGTTTCAAATGCCCAGTTTTCAGTGTTGCTGCTCGGCGTTCTGAAGTGAGCCATAGTGACCGCATCCGCTTCCGTCATCACATTTCGTAGGTTACTTGTTTAACCTACCGCACTCTATGTTAATTTATATTCCCAGAATTGCTCTGATTACTATGGGATTATGACCCAGACTTGTAATGATTTATATTTGAGGTCTACGACCTAACCTTGTGGATTGTAGGGTCTTAAAAATTGGAGTTTCTTAGACTTGAAGTATTTGTTATACACTTGTATTTAATTTGAGTTTGGGACGGTTGGATTATTAGATATAAAAATTGTTGTCCACAGGTTTTTGGGTTAACCATTTTTAAGGGAGGTTATGCCGAAATCTTTGGTAAATCTCCTTTAAAGGTGGGTCCCGCAGGGCCACTTCGGATTCCAGGGTGGAATTCGGGGTGGGTCCTGTCAATTTAAGCCAGCCCTAATATATATATATTATATGTGTGTGTGTGTGTGTACATATCTCTCTCTCTCTCTCTCTCTCTCTCTCTCTCTCTTCATATATGTGTGTGTGTGTGTGTGTAGAGAGAGAGAGAGAGAGAGAGAGAGAGAGAGAGAGAGAGAGAAAAGTGAGGGGTATAATAGTCATTTTAAGACCTGTTGTGTGAGAATTAGAAAGAATAAGGACTAAACTGTTTAATTTAAAAAATTTGGACTAAAATGTTTTTCATGCAAAAGTATGAGGAGTAACGAGTATTTAATCCATTTTAAAACACAAAACACAATTTCAGTTTTGTTATACCATACGTTTTTTTATCAACATCAATGAAGGATGCTATATGCATCATAATCACTTATGCCAACAGAAAACCACAAAACATATGTGTTCTTTAACTTTATATTCTATCCAGATTCATCCTTATAATAAAATAAGCTCTTGCATCTATTAATTTGAACAATGTGGAAACAATTTATGGGAGATTTTTATTCTTTATACATTGTTACACTATCACAGATACAATACTATATCATCAATCAATTCAACATGCATATCAAAACATACACATTCAAGTACAGACAATTGGTTCGATTCCAAGAAACCACAGAACAATAAAAAAATTATAAATTTCATCCGGTCACCATCTACTCTAGCTTAACGCACGCCGGGAATGCTACTAGGGTTCTTGAGCACAATCAAAAACTTAATAATCATGCTATGAATCGAAAACAATTTCTCAGAAAAACCTTACTTTGCTTTTTCCCCAATTTGCTGCTAAAAATCTCAGCGGAAGCATGAATACGATATCCAGATGCAGCAATAAATTCTCTTGGCGTCTTGATTCACAGCAATTGGGATTTGAATCCTTTCTAAAGATGAAAACATCTCGAGCACTTCTGAATCCAGTCACATACCCTCTTCTTGATCGAAACTGACCGTTGCAAGGACAACGGTCCTTTGTTCTTAAGGTTTCGGGTCGGGTTTTGGGCTTGGCTTTCATGCTTGCTGTGACTTGGGCCAAAAGAAGTTAACAGGCAGTGGCCTGTTAACCCGTAAAGCAAAAGACTTTTTTTTTTTTTTTTTGCAAAAACCCTAAAACGATTTTCATGTCAAGTAAAACTAAATTCATATTTGTGAGCTTATGCTCTGATACCAATTGTAAAACCATAACTTCATGCTCACAACATATGCACATCAACTCGACAACAATCATAAAATGATCAAGACTTTCCTTCAGCAATTACTGGCATGGATTCCATCTCTGCAGCTGCACAATAATGATCACTTGAAGATGACCTTCTATTACTTACTGTTGACACCCAAAATTCCACAAGTCAATTTTATGAGCGACGTATGAAGAGACAAGTCATGAAACCTACAATCTCGTTGGGCCTTCAAACAAGCCTGTTGCAGTCCAAAAGAAACGCTCTAGTTAACTATAAATAATGCAAGCCCAAATGCTCAAGCAATTAACATGCATCTTCAAGAATTCGTCACGCCAAATTACCATGCAATACATGTAGACCCAAGCTACGTTTATACACTTGGGGCTTATACAAAGGGATGTGGTGTGGAAGGTAACGGATCCCGTGAGGCCTGTCATTAAGATAAAGTTCGTCAATAATTTTGGACTTGGAAACCAAAATTCATGCTTGACGGACTACAATCTTAATATGGGCTAGTGTGAGAGGGATGAAAAGCAAGCCCAGCAAAGCCCAAAGCCCACTAAAGCCATTCTCTTATTCAACGTCCAAATGACCTCTTACCCAAAGCCCATTGGAGTCATCTTCTCACCCAAACGAGATAAACCGTCTGTCAGAATTACTGCTAGAATTGGTGTTCCACCTTTCTTGGCAAGAGTCCAGAATTCAGGGAAAAGCCTCCTAACCCATATCCTTAGCAATCTCATCATCTCAACATTCAATAACCCTAAAAGTCTGTAATCGCAAGTTTCAATACCAGAAATTGGGGGATTAGAATCTCCTAAAGATCAAAGTAGCACAAATTCTGGGGATGACCACCGTCCTAAACCTATGCCACCGCCCTTCAGTCTCATAGCCTGAACAAATTTTCATAACCCCTTTTCACTTATTTAGTTCCATGGAGAAAACCAAGCTTGAAAACTTATGAAACATCTCCCCAAAATTGAGAATGCTCCCTCAGAACCCTCGGTCCTTGGCACCGATCTTCTTCGCCTACCCTTGCTATAAAAGGTACGCTCACTGCCGTTGGCAAGGGGAAGCCACAACGACCCAAAAACATCAAGCAAGAGATCAAGCTTCATCTATGATAACCTAGCCATCAATATCTAAACAACCTTAACCCAAAACCCAAAACCATGTCATTGCTGGAATTTCCTCCTCACTAAACTCACAGGCATCTAGTTCCCACACCATATCCATTTATAAGCTTCATTTTATGAAATCAATTCCAATCGCTGTTGTTACCATCCAGCTAGTCACAACAAAATTGTTCTTGGGTCACACCTTCGATCGATTTTGGGCCTGGTCTTCGCTCTATCAAGAGGGCTATTGCTGCTGGAAATCCAAAACACAAACTTGCCCTCACACTTACCAACTTGCTTCTCAATGGACAGAACAATATGCAAAACGTGGTGGTAATAGGGACCAAGTTCATCTATTTATATAGGATAGTTAACCCTTAGATTCCTTCCATTAAGGTAATTCTTAAGGGACAAGTCTCCTAATTAGAATCCTAATGTATCACAATTTTGTAGCCTTTCTTGTAGACTAAGCAATGGATTACTATCCTTAATGAATTGATACACTGCTTCATTAAGTTACTAGTATTGATTTACAGCTTGTATCCATGTTAAACTAGGATTGATATTAAGCTAATCATCATATACATTATGACAACATGTGACAAGTCCATACTTGATTCTAACATCTCTATCTCAAGAAGCAAAGTTCCCCATTATGTGATGACAGTAAGGTAATTGAAGAATTTGACAAAGAAGATTGCAAATATTTTTCTCAAGTACTAAAGTTGGAACTATACAAACACAAGATTATACCTCTAACATACTAGATTTTGACAAGTCAAAGAGTCTAATGTAAAGGTGAGTCGTGATATCAATCAAAAGGTAGATCATAATTTTATAATAGTGATTATCTCTCACTCTCCATCTGCATCTGCTTTGACAATTATCAGTCTTTTAGGGTTGGAATTCACACAAAAAATGCAAACTTTCTATATGTAAATTGAATTAGATTTCTGAGAGATGACAAGAGTTTTTTTTTTGAATAAAGAGATGACAAGAGTTTAAGGGCTATAAGAACTAAAACTATTTCCAAACATTTGAAGAAACTTTCTGAAAGTAATTGAGATACATGTTCCCACATCAGATGAATCTCAATATGATTTTAAATAATATTGCTATGTGACTGTCCCATGGACTAATGTAACGTCTAGTAATAGGTTTGCTTTCTTGTCATAATTGACAGGTTCCATTGCTGGTTGCTAGAGGTGTTAGTGGAACATTGTCGGCGTCAATGAAAGAGGTATACGAGTGGTGTGAAATAAGGTCTCGTTTGGTTCGCGGAAAGGAAAGTAGTTCATTTGTCTTTCCCATGGGAAGGGAAATGAACTTTCCGAAGAATTTTGCATTCCGATGTTTGGTAATGTAAGGAAAGTTATCCGGAAAGTTGTTAAAAAGTATGTAATTAATGGAATAAAATAATATGTTGTGAGTAATAAATGCAAGGAAAGAAAGGGGAAAGTGATTCCTTTAGAGTATGGAAGGAACAATTTTCCCCCCTATTTTCCTTTGCTTCAGGAAAGTATTTCATTTCCTTTTGCATCCCAAACACAGGAAAGGAACAACTTTCCTGATGCTTACTTTCCGCGAACCAAACGAGTAATGGGTAAAACTGGAAACTTTAGGCCGAGTTAATTTTGTAGAGAAGGTCTAGATGCTAAAATAGGAGGTATGAATAGAAGCTCTTGTTACCATATTATCTAAATCTATCCTATTGTGAGTTTCTTTAAAAACGTTATTCTTGTATCGGTCTCATACTTTTATGTGAAATCCGCACATGATAGTTTAAGATTGAAAAGATAAAAAGTATTTTTTATATGTTATTGGTGTTAGTTGTTGCGAGGGTGAATAACCTTCTTGGCATAAGTCTATTTTGACCGGATAAGATTTTAATGAGGACACCTTATGCACATTTTTGTATCTATTTCTTCTTTTCTAATCTCCTTCCCTGTCCACTCTCTCATCCCACACTTCTCATTTCTTAAAAAAAAAAAAAAAAAAAAAATAATAATAATAATAATAATAATAATAATAATAAATAATAAATACACCCACACCCACATTTATCACAATGTCAGTAAAAAAATTGAAGAGTGTTTCTATTGGGACCTCCAAATCTGCTCAGTTGACCTCACTCTATTATGAATTATTAAATGACATATATAACCTTTTATAAAATTACTATTAAGGACAATAATTATACCCAAAAAAATATTATATTTAATTTATCTGGACTTTCCAATTCAATAATATTATATTACATTCTTTATTATTTTCCTTATCTATTTTCATTTTTCAATTTCACTACATACTCATTAAAAAATTTATATATATTTAATAAGAATTAAAACTATAATCAAGATCATGTGACATAAAAATTCCTATCATCATATATGTTGAATGCATATTAGTGAGGGATAACAAAAGAAATCATTTTATGACCTAAATCCCAGTCTATTCATTATATTTACAAAAAAAAAGAAGAAGAAGAAGAGCTAGTAGTAAAAAAAATCTAAAAAACTATTAAATAATTAATCATGAGGTACAGAAAATAGAAAAAATAAGTAAACATTAAGAAAAATTACTCTTCATTTTTTTTGCACATCTACAAGAGAAAAAAAAAAAGTAAAAAAAAAAATTCTTTTTTATTAGAAATTAATGTTTAAAGCCCAATTCCTTGTGTTTGAGTTTCTTTTTTATTAGATAAGAGATTTATGTAATCTGGTTAAGGAATGAATATGTAATAAATAGTTTGTTTGCAAATTATATGAGTGAGATTATTTCAGAAACTTGAGTGAGGTTTAGTGAGTAAATTTAATATTTGAAAATTTGATAGGAGGTGTAAAAAGAAAGGATGTCAAGTGAGTAAATTTTTAGAGGTTTCAATAGAAAAACTCAAAACTGAAGTCGTAAGTCGTAACCTTCACAATATTAAATCCAATAGCCATATCTATCCCAGCCCAACAGGCCCAGTCCTTCCTTCTAGTTTTTGATATTCGAACGTAAGCTCCCGTCTCCAGAGTTCAGACTCCCGGACTCTCTAGAACCCGCGCGCAATGGCGACATCAACCAAAGCCGAAATCGGACGACCGAACTCGTCGTCTTCTTCGTGAAACGTAAGTGACCCAAACGACCAGTTATTCGAGCATGTATTGGGTTTGCTTTGATTGATTCGTATATATTTCCTCGGGTTTTGAATTTGGTACTCTAGTTTGATGTAGCTGAATGAGTTTGTGTGTTAATTGTGTGGAGGCCAATGGATGTTTGATTGCAACAACAATGTTAGTTTATTCACATGAAGCTCAAAAAAAAAAAAAAAAAAGAGCGAGCTGTTGTGTTTGCATGACCGGTATTTGCTCTGCTTTGTGATTTTCATGTGCCAATTCACTTGGGAGAGTTTAGGGGTTGAACCTCATTTTGTTGGACCCTTTTTGTGTTTCATGTGGTTTACAGAAGGTTTATGTTTGATTTACCATGTCAAGATTTTACTGTGAAGGTTGGTTATGATTTATGAAGTACAGAGGGTCAAAACCTGGTTTGACATGTAGGGTGGCATACAGGAAGTGTAGTCCTAATTTTATTTCCTTTGGCAATGTATAATTTTGAATTACTAAATATTTAATTTGATAATCCAACCGTACTGTTAGCTGATTTCGAGGTGAAATAACACGTTGAATTCATAGAAGTAAATGAAATGTATGCTAAAGGTTTAATAAGGGATAGGATCTTTTATTTGGCTATGAGCTTCATGAGGAAAGAGAGGTACTTTATTAGCTGTTATGGAAAAACAGGCCGTAAGTTCTTCTGTCTTTCTGTTTCTTCTGTTCTTTGAGCTTTGTTTCAAATAGGACAAGGACTGCTGCAATGAGAATTTGAGAATGTTTTTGATGACTCAATAGTTATTGCAGAATTAAGTAGCGCAGATCTTACATTGTTACTCTTCTGGTTTTAAGAAAGTTGTTTGACAATCTCTTATGTATCTGAATATGCTAAATATTCAAAAGGGTAACTATTTAGTTGGATTAATATCTATTTTTTTTCAATTGGTGTCATGTCTTTTCAGGCACAAATATTTAAGTTAGCTTAGCCTTCTAAGCATATTGATGCTGCAATTTTGGCTGAGCACGAGAGAAGATAGAGAAGCAGCAAAGCAAGGGAATCAACCTTTTTCCCTCAAGAAATGTAATATCCTCTCTCCTTCTCCTTGTGTGTTGAGTGTGTGTGTTTAGACCACTTAGCAAAACACCCCCAAGCAGTTATCTTTTGATAATGTGCAGTCCAATCCTGCTTTTTCAGCAGTTTAGATCGATAATCTGTATTGCGTAGAAATAGTTCAATTGTTCTTTGGTTGTGAATTTTGCATTCTCAAGCATTAAAGCTAATACATGCTTCTTTCTTTGTGGTAATGTAAGTGCAACTAAGATTCTACCTAGATACTGCCCAACACACAAACAAAAAAACATAAAGAAATCATGGCATGTTTGCTTGCCTTGAGAATGGAATGGAAGGGATGATAATCATTCTTATTCCAAGTTTAGAGCTGAGCAGTACTTATAGGATTGTTTATGGATATGTGATGTGTTTGTGGTTCTTATCACATTTCTTTGGTGTTGTTAGTATTGTAGGATGATTTCCAATTCAACTACAAAACAAAGAGGAAGGGGCCAGAATAAGCGTTTCTGGACAACCAAGGAGGATTCTGTATTAGTCGAATCTTTGCAAGAATTGTATCACGACACCAAATGGCGATCTGAAAATGGATTCAAAAATGGTTACTTGACCCAGATAGAGGCTATGATGGAAGCCAAAATGCCGGGTTGTGGAATACAGGCCTCTCCCCATATCGAATCACGAGTTAAAACTTTGAAGAAAAAGTATCATGCCTTGGCGGAGATGTTATCTCAAAGTAAGTTTGGTTGGAATGACAATGAAATGATGTTGGTTTGTGAAAGAAGGGTATATGATGAATGGGTCCAGGTAAATCTACCTATATGATATTTCCCATAATACACACACCTTTTTTTTCTTTTTTTTTTTGGAAGTATTGATTATATGTTCTTTGATATGCATGTACTTGCAGAAAAGAAAGTATGCAAGTGGATTGTATAGTAAGCCATTTCCATACTACTATATGTTGGGGGAGATATATGGAAAAGCTCGTGAAGTTGGTGCATATATTGATAATGCTGATGATGACCAAGAGGAATTTGGACAGGAGGATGAGGATGCAAACATTGATCAAATTCTAGGCATGAACGATGATGATGCTGCTGGAAATCTGAATCTGAATGTTGATATGAATGTGGAATCACAATCTGAGGGGTCAGAAGAGTTTGACGTATCATACACACTTGGTACCCCAAGTGCCCAACAAAGAAGACCTACAGAAAGTGCCCCAAGTGTTTCAGATCATGGTCGTAGGGTGAAAGCAAAGGTTATGGAGGAGATGAGTAAGAACGTAAGCACAATGTCATCTAAGATTGATGCTCTTGTTAATATTTTTTCAATTGATAAGGAAGTGGCTGAATTGCAAGCGAAACTTGATAGTGAGTTGAACAAGATTGACGGCCTTACAGAATTTCAAGTCTTTCGAGCCACAAACATTTTAGCTCGTCAACATGACCTGCTGAGAGTGTTCTTCGGCATGTCCGAGGAAAGGAAACAGACATATGTTACATATCTGTTGGAACATGGCGTATGATAAAACATAGGTTATATTGCACTTCTTTTTCGTTACATGGGAAGGGATCAAAGCACATATTTAGTCTTCTTATCTAGTCAGCTATGATTATATTATGTGATAAACCACATGGTTACAACTTGTTTTGGTTGCTTAATTAGTCAGTAATGGAGGTTATTTTTGGCTATACAAAATCCTTTTGAGTTTCTATATATAGTTATATTGCTTATATACTAGTGTTCAGAGGATTTATACTGACGCTAAAGTGACCATGACTAAAACATCTGGAATGCCAAAGCTGGTTTAAAATTTTCACTGGGAAACATTTAGTAGTAATTTGCAGGTAAACTGTTTCTTTTACATGTTATGTCAACAAAGGCACGCTAGTTCTGCTGCAAAAATGGTTAACCCATGCTCTAGTTCGTACTGGAGTCAGAAGTTAATGGTGTATTCATCTCAATTAATGGTGTTATTGGGGTGAGTGGGTGACGTTTGGATTGTGATATTAGTGTTTCATTGTTTTGGGGGTGTTTATGGGTACTATGAGTATAAAAATTTTAGAGTTAGAAGCTGTTGAGTTAGTTCATTGAGTGAACATGCCGTAGACAATGACAAATCTAACAGCTATCGGACTCCAAAGTTTCAATACTCTAAAATGTTATAGACTTTCGGCATCGGTTGTGTTTGCATTTTGGTGTTATTGAGCTGCGAGTTAGTGCTTTTTGACAAGAGGAAAAGCACTCGAAAAAGTCGGTTTCTTTATCTGATAAGAAAAATAAAGGAACATGACGTTGTGGTCTTCATCTGGTCTCATAATCACTATATGATGGATGCTCTCCTTTTCGAATCTCCTACACATTTGGGTGCCTTTTGTCATATTGTCAAAAGACTAAAAGAGTGTCAGATATGATTCATGAGTCACAAATGTAGTGGTGGGCATGGTTTGATTTAAACCCACCGGAACCACATACAGTTTAGTTGATGCTGGCTTTTATGATTTGAGTAGTGGAACCAGAAAAACTGAACTATCTGATTTAAGTTCGGTTCAACTATGTTGATCTTTACTTGTTACAATGCACACTGCAAAGTTACGTGTTATTAGAATTTATGTACAATATTTTCACATTCTACTTGCGAGAACATCAATTTCACGACGTAAAAGTAACCTCCATTCAAACCAGAAAAGAAAAGTTCGACTTTAATGCTTTAATTTCCCAAAAGAGATTCATCGATCCATGAAACCCTATTCATTGAATTTAACAAGCAAAAAGAAAAAGAGATTAGATTAAATGAAAAAGTGGTTAGCAGGTAAAGGTTAAATAAGGGAGAAGAGCAAAATCCCAAAGGGCCCAATTGCTGGAGAATAAAGCCGAAGAAGACAAGAAGGTTCATAGGCTTCTACAAAATCTCCTCGGAGAAGTGAGTACGTGCCTCTTCTTGACCTCTTGTCCTACTAAACTGCCCACCGGCGCGTCCGGTCAACAAGTAACCGGTTCAGCCGGTCACCACTCTTGGGGACACTCACACTCTACCAAGGCAATGGACTCTCTCTGCCACTTCCCGCTATATTGCACACACTAAAACCTCTGCTACTGCTTCACCGCCATGGCTGTTCCACAATGTTGTTGCTTTCTGAAACCCTGAATGGTTTCTGGGGTTACCCAAAATCACAGTCTCTGAGTCTCTGTTAGTATCTTTGTTACAAACATTTGGCCTTTTTGGGTTTTTGGGCTTGGTTTTGGTGGCTGGATTGGGTGAGAAAACTAGACCCACCATTCTGGGTTTGTTTGCTTTTGCATTGTGTTTCATGGGGTTTGGTTGTTTCACCAAGAAGGGCTGATCTGTTTGGTTTCTGTAAAAGGGTTCTGAAAGAACATAGAAGTAGAAATCTTGAACTGTTTTTGGACTTTTTTGGGGTCTAAAGATTCAGGCTTTGTTTGGTTTCTGAGACTGTTTGCTGAGGAAGGTTCAGGCTTTGTTTAGTTTCTGAGAAGAATTGGCCGAAAGAAACAGTTTTAGACATGGGTTTTTGCTTTTTAAGCTTCTTCTGCTTTGTTTCTTGAGTTTTGGTTATGGGAGGTTAAATGTTGTTCTTTTCCCTTTGTTTTTCTTTGGAGAAAAATGTTAGGGGTTTTAGTTTTCTTGGCTATTGTATATGTATGTGTGAGAAAGCTTGAAAAATCTATGCTTTTGACTTTTTGGGCAAGTGGGTAGTTCAGAAGCTTGAAATTGTATAACTTTCTCTAGCTTTGGTGTGAATTAGACGCTTGAAATTCCATAATGTGTTTAAATTTTGTGCTTCTATCTCATAATTCAGTGTTTGAGGCTAATAACTTTTTTTTTTTCCTGCTTGTTTTGAATTGTATGTTGTTCTTAGATTAAAACCTCCATGATGCAGAATGCACTGAAAGAGTATCTGAATTCTAAGATGACCCGAAACTTTGCGCAGTCTGACAACTTATTGCAACATGACGCGCAGTATCAGGCTCTTGTAGCTTCTCTCTTGAATGGGAACTTGGCAGGTACTATTTTTAAGGAAGCAAAGTTGAATATGGGTATGGCATCTGGCAACATTGATATAACTGTTTTATGTGTTAAACAACATGAGAAACTAGAGAATAATACTTGAAATTTCGGGCAAGTTCTCGTACATGATTACATGTTATATGTACCGGTGCAGCTTTCATCACCAATTTGTTTGAACCATCTGTGGCTTTATTGTGTATAATTCAGGCTCAAACTCTTCAATTGTAGATGGTTCTTCCAAATTTCAGCAGACCTCACATTTGGATCAAAATCGCTCCCAGACACATAAAAGGAAGCAAGAAGAGCAATGTGTTTTCACTGCTAGTCCTCAGCTAGCATTGAAGGACCACAATCCACTTCTTAATGGTGTACAACAGGAACCTATTTCCGTATGGCGAAAGCATAAGAAAGCTAGACTGGATGTCAATCAAGAGGCTGTGAACGAGCATGTATTCCAGAAGATGCTGCAGAGTGAGAACTCTGCTGAATCGGAAAGAGATCAAATACGTGCATTTTTTCAGCATAATGTGATACCAAATCAAGATCAGCAAGCTATTTTGAATGCTGCTCCACAGTTGGGAATTGATAGAGAAAAGCAGCTGCAATGGATGAGGCACCCAGTTCCACAACAGGATATTGTGCATCAAGCAACTGCAATGCACGCAGTTCCACAACAGGAGAAGGTGCATCAAGCAACTGCAATGCACCAACCTGGTGTTTGTTCACATCGGCTAATGCAGTACCTGTATCATACTCGAACTCGGCCAAATGTTAGTTGCTTGCTTTACTGATAAGTGATAACATAACTTTGCTATTTATTTATGAATTTGAACAGTAGCTCGCTTTCATATTTGTCATCAATGCTTGCTCTATATTTTTCAACATATATAGCTGTAATGTGATCCGTCTCTTTATTTCCTCTATTGTAGGACAATAGCTTGGCCTATTGGAGGCAATTTGTGGCAGAGTTTTATGACCCCTGTGCCAAAAGAAGGTGGTGTTTGTCCTGCTATGATAAAGTTGGAGATCATGCCCTTGGTATTTCCCCCGACGCAGCTATGGTCAGATTTCATTTTGTGCTACATATTTCCATTTTACCAGTAAAGACAATTTGTCCTCATTGCATCTCACACCCGTACTTTCTTTTTCTTTCACCATATGAGTTTATCTTTTTTGTAACCTATGACTGTAAATTTGTCACATCTTTTGATTTGACTGCACCAGAACCAGACTATTCTCCATTCCCTTTTCCTCATAGATTGTAGATTGCTTGTTCTTTGCTCCAATTGTTTTATTTTATTTATTTATTTATATAGTTTTGCGGATGTTTTGTCAGGTATCATCATGGCCGTGTGGCATATGTAATTGTCAATCAGGGCGGGGATTTGGTAAACAATGTCCATTCTTAATTACTAATTGTGTTTTCTGAATATCTGGATTTTTCATAACTCATGTTTTATATTGGTCCTTTACCCCACTTGGCAGAGGTGAGTTTTGAAGTGCTTCCAAGGCTAAGTAAAGTAACATTTGAGGGTGGTGTGGTTGATGAACTCTTGTTCCTGGATTTGCCTCGTGAGAGTAGATTTTCTTCAGGATTATTGATGCTAGAATGTGGAAGAGCAGTTCAGAAAAGTGTCTATGAGCGGCTTCAAGTTGTTCATGAAGGTCGACTTCGTATAATTTTCTCTCCTAATTTGAAGGTTAGCCCACTGTGTATAAAGTTGGTGCTTTATTGTTATTTATAGCTCATTTTTATTTTGTTTATTGCTTGTCTGTATAGTTCTTATACTATGGTGCTATAAATGCCAATGGTTTTTCAGATATTGTCCTGGGAATTTTGTACACGCTCTCATGAAATTTTTCTTCGTCGAACTTCTGTTGCACCTCAGGTACCAGTTCTCCTCAGTGTTCTAATTTTATTTTTATTTTTTGAAGTTATACAATCCTATTTGGCTACTCCTTCCCTGGGAGACTTGTGACTTTGAGTCTTCAATTATGTTTTATTTGTAGGTTTCTGAGTTGGGTAGTGCTGTACGGAATTATCAGTGCTCTATTGATGGTAGAGAATCTAATGGTCTTTCATCCCAAGATGTACAAGCTAGTTGCAATAAGTAAGAACTAATTGTCTCTCTTCTTCTGGTCAAACAGATGATTGTTTCCCTCAAGTATTGGTTGTATGAATTGGCATATTTTGTACTTGCACTGGGTGGTGAATATGTACTTGCCAATTTTTTTTTTTTTTTTTTTCTCTTCATGTTGTTGCTACATGTTGGTTTTTCTAGGAACCTCATGTTTGGGGTTAGCTGAAGCAGTTATAGTTATTATTAAAAACTCTTTTTTCCAGTAAGAAGGCCATCACGATAGGCAACGTAAATTGAATTCTTTATTTATATTACTGTAGGATCCTGGAAGCAGGAGGACAAATTGAAAAAGCTTTGAATCTACATGAGGTCGATTATTTGGGATTTTCTAAGAAATACACTCGGTTCTTACAGGTACATCTAAACTTCATATTTCTTTTTACCTCAGCTAAAATTAGTGTTCCAAGTGTTTACAGGTTCTCATGCATTGTTAACAGATAGCTGATGTTGTTGATAGTATGAAAGATCTAATGACTTTATGTCATAATAAGGGCACTAGCCCACTTGGTACGTAGCAACTCCTATTTTTGTTCATGGGGCATCTCCTGTATTCTAGTTTCAGTTTAGTCCTTGGTTTTCCATGCATGGTGGTTGTGTCACTTTGAAGAACCTAATTGAGGTGATTGCTTAAACGTTTATCTGTAGAGAGCCTGAAGAGTTATTGCAAAGGAACTCCCACCAAGCTCCAAAAAAAGAAAATAAGAGGAAAGGGTCAAAAAGAGAGTGCTCAAGGTCTGCCGAAAGACGCGAATAAGTTGATGGCTACATCTTGTGGTCAAATAAAAAGTAATGCAAATCAAAGCTGCTCATCTATCAATACTGAAGGTTTCTCAAATGTGCCAGAATATAACCCCGTTGCGAGCAGAGATAGCAAGTGGCAAACTAGTTTAAACCGGTACACTTCACCATTTGAGGGTCCTAAGACCTCAAATTCAGGACCGTATAAGAATTCAGATGGAAATGGCTTGTTAAATTCAAATTCCTCTATGCAGCAGGATGCTATGCATAACTTAATACAGGAATTTATGAACAGCCGAGCAGTGAATAGGCATGACAGGGACGAAGTCGTCTGGGGAAGTGGGAAAAGTTCAGCGGTAGACGTGCCGTCAGGAGTTTGGGGCCGCCCAGCACCTGCAGCTGCTCTAGGAAATGCTTTGGGCAGTATGCCAGTAAGGACCCGTCAATTGCACTCGAATGCTGCCTTTACTAGGAACTTGTCTGAAGTCGCTGGCAGTTTTCATGGAAAGGTTTTATTTCCGGAATCAGGCTTCAGTACATCTAATGGTTATCATGATCACAATAAGTTTTATGGCAATGACAGTAACCTGAACTATGGTTGGAAGGCCTGACCAGTTGGGTGGGTCATGTAAAGTTTGTACAGATCTTTCAGGTGCAAGTCTTATCTTTTTGCTACTATTCCCTGATGTGGATACTAACCCACTTCCAATGGTCTTTTGGGTTCTAGATCAGGATCAATTCCAACCAGATGTAATGACTTTGACAACCCTTACCCTTTTGCAATATATATATCTAATATTCTAATTACATTAGGTTATCTTTCTTGATCCTTATATTTGGGTTGTTTCTGCATTCTGCAGTTGATTATTTCCTTTGTATTTCATATCATGGTTGACTGAGTAGGATTAGGACTGGGTTTAGGAATGGCTTGCTTTTTACCTGAATGACTTGGAACATACTTAATTACGGACCAAAGAGCTGTGGGCGAGTTGCAAACTTGCAGCTCACTATATTACTGAATATATGAACAAATAAAATTTGGCAATAAATGAATAAATTAGTTGGAAAATTGTGCCAAAAACTGGTCATAGCTGTTACATTTGACAAGAATTTGCAAGCTGCTTGCATTTCTCTGACATTCATTTCAACACTAGAGCAAAATTGCAATAAGAAAAGTCTCATACAGATTGTGGAGACAAGCTTACAATATCTTAATAGTCATCAAATAAACCAATTAACGCTTGAACAAAGAGATACATGGATGTACACAACTCTTCCCTTACATACTGAGGGTTCAAAAGAAGCACTCACTAAATTCGCTTCCTTCTGAAGATAGACTATCTCTATATGATACAGAACTTCCTATCCGCAAGGCAAAGCGTAAACTAAAACTGCTTCAACCTTTCTCTAAATTCACTAGGGTATATAACTACAGAGTCTAAACAGAGTCCGCCTTTGGTGTGTGTACAATCAATCTGGGTCATCGAGAGTTTAATCTTTGTTGCTGCATTTGGGTTTTCCACGACAAAGTCCCCAGCATGGTAGTGATTCCATTTCCCAGGTTCAGTTAAAAAGCACTCGGATGAGGCAGACTGACCTTCTGAAGTCCATAGTTGGAACCTCACTGGTTTTCTGTCCCAGCCATGGACATGCTCAGTGTTGCAAACACGGCGACCAAACCTCTTCTGAGAAGAGCGTCCCAGCTGCAGCCTAAAATACAAGCTGTATTTACCAGCTGGAAATGGGAACTCAACCTCCCCATCTACCTCAAACCACCATATTTGCTGAAGATATGCAACAGTTCTGAATCTGTAATCAAGCAAAAAAAATCCACTTAGTCCCAAGAATAGTTTAAGTGCAAAGATAATAGACAAAGCATCTTGTTCCAGTAAGGGAACCTCAATCAGAAAACTAGAAGCACATATATGACTCAACAACCAGGGGACTTGAGACATCACAGCCACAAGTAAGCGATCCACAACCTTTCAGTTTATTTCACATGATCACATTCAGATGCATTCTATTAGTGATGAGCACCAAATTGAGCACCAGAAGGCAAAAACATAATCACAATAGACATCATGCTTGTATTTGCATCATTTGGGTTTCATCCTGTAGTTGATTTTAGACGCATTGAATAATGGTAATCAACTTGGAACCTCGAAAGATCACTGAAAAATGACAATAAGGATTACCCATATAATACTGTGGCAAATTCGAGCAAGCAAATCGGACGCAACACTTGGACGTTCATCAGCAATCTATAACATACAAATTTCCCCAAATTCACTGGAATTTCGTTAAATAAAACCAATACGAGATCAGTAAATCTCACCTAGATTCTTGGGTAGGAATATGATTCCAATATCTTCGATCATCGATTCCAGTGATTGCTAATCCCTTGGACGAAATGGACAAGCAAGCAGATCCTGTGCTCTTATCCAGCCAAACCGTCTGCACCCAACACAACACAAAGAAGAATTTCAAACACCACACGAAAGCCACATGACAAAACAATCCAGAGTCAACTATTCACATGTTGTTGATAACCAAATCAATATCAAAACAGTTGAATCTCACACCAAATATCTAAATTTGAGAACAAAAGTATCTAAATTTGAGAGCAAAAATATCTACAACATGAAAATATCTGAACTTTGAATACCAATTCCAAAAAATTCCCAGAAACCAATCAAACCCAGATCACAAATCAATCCAAAGAAAACAGAAAACCGAAGATGAACACACACCTTGGCTCCCCCATCAAAGGGGTTAGGCCTACAAAGCCTCTCATACACATCTCTTTTCCCCAAATTTCCCAACCCATCACCAAACACTTTGTTCACAATAATCTGATAATTACTCGGCAATTTCGACTCCCATATAAAATCGGCCCAGGAAGCCCCACGAAAAGCCCGATTCATCTTGGCCAGCTTGCAAATCTCCGGCGGGTCCAAGTACCTCATAATCTCCGCCGCACAGCTCTCCGGCAAATCCCCAAGACCCGGCCTTGATTGCAGAGGCAAAGACCCAACTGGGTCCACCTTAAACAACGAGAACCCAGCACCCATAGTCAGAAACAGAGCAATCTTTTTCCTTTTCTTTTCTTTTTTTTTGGGTAAAAAAGAAGAAAAAAAACAGAGCAATCTTTTGATTCAAAGAAACAGAGAAGAAGAAGGCGATGATTTAGGTTTAGGAAAATCCAAAAAGGATAGGGCTTTTATATATGTGGAGAGATAGGTGTGGTATGTGTGAGAGATTTGGTTTGGGTAAATTGGGTGGTTTGTTTCTCTGGAAAAAGAGGGACAGCGGTGTCTGATGTGGAGGAAAACCAGAGGAGGAAGAAAGATGATCATCATATTCTATTCCGTGTTGTTCTAGTCCCTTTCTTTCAATTAAAATAGTGGCGTAGCTGTGGACTTGTGGTTGGTCGGAATCCCTCGTTTTGGAATCTCCGGATTTTGACTTAGTCGGATTTTTTTGGGTGCTGCATTGAACCACATCGCTGCATTTTAAAGTTGAAGCATAAATCACATAATTTTATGATTATTAAAACGTTCCATATTGATGTGAGCTTAAATTTTTCATTCAATTATTTAAAATAAATTGAGCATTTCATCTTAGTTTGTGTCTAAAAAATTCTTACATTATTCGATTACTTTCCTTAACGAAATTCTTACTTTTTCTAATTTCTACTACATTGAACTATATCAGTCGATTTTGGAGTTAAGACATAAATCACATAATCATACGGCCAGTAAAGCGCTCAACACTGATGTAAGCACGAATTTTTTATTCAATTATCTAAAATAAATTGATCATTACATCTTAGTTCATATCTAAAAAATTCTTACATTATTTCGATTAATTTTCTTAACGAAATAGACGAAGTCTCTAATCTAAACTGTCCATGCCATAGCAGTTATCAATTTTTTTTTTTCCTTTTGAGAATCAGCTATTGTCAATTATTTGATATGATTTGTAATTGAATTTCCTAATTTAGTTATCAATCTAGATCAATTAGGTAGGGTACATCCAATTCGATATAATCGGATCCGCGATTAGATTGGATATGGTAACGAACTACGAACTATCTTTTTTTTTTCTTTTTTGAACAAAGTCTGCAACCCATTATGTTTTTACAGAAAAACAAAAACTTAAGAATAATCAAACTTCAATGTTGTAAGAAAGATCCAAATTAACCTTTCAAAAAAGAAAGATCCAAATTAATTGTGACCTATAAATTAAAAGTTTAATAATTGAAGGAAAGAAATTTTTTTTGAGGGAAAGTATGTCGATGCCACCCAATTTTAGGTTCAATGACGTAGTCATAAATCTCATTTATGAGGGTCAAATTTAATCAACTAACATATTAGTCTCATTTGATTGGCTGCACTTAATATAAGAAGAACAATTGAAATTATGGTATTAATAATGAAAAAAAAATTTCCAAAAATATGTATTCATTGGATTGGGCGTATTAACATAGTTTTTTAATTTGCATTCATTTCCAAACGTTTTTGGATAATTAATACTAATTATGACTGAAATATTGAATATTTGGTAATTAATACTAATTGAGAATTTAGAAAACAAATGTGAGGAGGCTCGATTGATCTTCTTGCCCAATGCTAGCCACGCCCATGCTTGGGTTTGGACCAACAACAAAGTTTGGTGTTCACAACAAGTTGGCCTTGAGCATATTTAGCAATGTTGGCTATTTTTTAGTTAAATTTTAGTCAAAGTAGCTAAAAAATCATTTTAGTTAGCCACTTTAGAAATACGTATATATAACACTTTTATCTAATTTTGAATTTGAATTTATATTTTTTTTAAATGAAGAATAAATAGTTAAATGTATTTATAATTTATATAAAATAACTCAAAATGAATGTTTTAAATTATAGTTAAAAGTTATAATGGAGAGCCACTTAGAGCATTTTTAGCAAACTCTCTATTTTAGCTCCTTAGCTATTTTAGAGAGCATGTTTAGTTTTTTATCTATTTTCGCCGACTGCATTGGACGATTATTCAATGATATATCCTCCATTCCTCCATGTGTGCCATTAATTATTTGCTTCAAGAGGTTTTTTGGCTGATGGAGGCAGCTGGTGGTTTAGTCTTTAGATTTGTGTAGGATAATAAGTCATTATGTGTAAGTTAATAAACAAACAAACAAGGTCAAAAAAGGATTCAAATCTAGTACCCTAGTAAATTAACCAAATGCAAGTTTGCCAAGACGTACTTTTGACCTTCTTATTGTGCTTCTTTTCCATGCAATCCTTGCTTTCCTCAATAGTGCTGGATTAAAAAACTCGAGATTAGTTTTGCAAGTTTGCAACTAGTCAACTAATCTCTCGTTCATCAATCGACACATAGAAAAGGTCGGCTTAACCATCCTTCATCTAAATCAAAATTTGAAAGAAAAAAAATTAATAATATTGAGTTGTGAGTAATGGTCTCCGTGGCAGATATAGAAATGGAAAGAACCATCTATACTAATGTTTCAACCTTCTATTTTTGTATGGGATTCAAATAAAACGAGTGGTTTGGGGGTCAAAGCATTCACATGAAAGGAAACATACGTGGACTAATCATCCAAAAAAGAAAATACGTGGACTAATCATCCAAAAAAATAAAGAATTTAGAAAATACATGGACAAATGAAAATGTCCACATTGAGAAAAAAAGCACATCCAAACTCGACGTGGATATGAGTCAGCTTGTTGAGGAGGACTTAGCCGTCCATGTAGCTTTTCTCGTCACCATTCTCATATGGTCTGGGACTCGAGAAGGGTTCTTTCAATGGGATAACCCGATAAGGATCGATTCTTTAGGGAGAATATATAATTATTATGAAAGGAAAGGCAAGCGAGTAGGACCCCACTTTTTAAAACTATTATGTTTAATTAGATTCATATTTAGTTTATTCTCAAAAAAAAAAAATTCATATTTAGTTTGTAATCAACTAATTAATCATTAGTTGGTAGCTTGGGAAAGTTGCAATTCAAATTTCAATATTGGAAGGTTATCGAATTACTGCAACAATTGAAATGACACAAAGATGTCTTAAGCCTTATGAAAAATTCTATTCTACTATGAAGTAATGAAATTTCAAATATGTGAATTCTTAAACAAGTGACTGTTTTTAGTGTTTCCTTCATATTATCTTAATTTCACGTCTATGGACTTCAATACTCTAATATCATATAGAATTGAAAGTAATACAATGATCGGGTTACAACGAAATATGGCAAGTTAGAATCTTATTATTCTTACAATAATACATATAAATTCAATAAATATATTTTTATGAGATAGCTACAAAAGATTGTTGATTAGATGGATAATCGCTAAATGTTGGAATAATCAACTTATACTATTAGAGTTGATTAATAAGAATACTTTCCATTGTTTGTCTTAAACAATTAGAGTTGGAATAATCAACTTATACAACTTGACCATGGCTGCTACGTACGCCACTACGCCTTTCTATCAACTTAGAAAAGTTCACTGATCCAGTGGGTGACTCCCATTCAGGTATAAGCATCCAAGCTATAGCCAGCTGCAGCTAGAAGTAGGATCGGACTCACTAGTAACGAAGACCAATGGGTACTTGTTTACGTGCAGAGGAGAAGCAAGCTACCTACATGTCACCCACCAAATCTCTTATATATATATATATATATATATATATATGTGTGCCCCATGCTGATTGTATATCTGCCAATATGTATAGGATCCATGGAAGGGTAAGCACAAAGAAATGTGAGGTTTGAATGTCATGAGCATTACACGAACTGATGGTCGGTTAGGATAAATATATATTGGAAGAAAAGACGAATACACGTACTGCATGTAGCTAACAACGTACAAACATGGCCTGTGCTAACATTTTGAAGGCTTAAGACGAACATTCATACGATTTTTTTTCCTATAATAAATGAACTCAAATACACTAGTAGCATTCTCTCAAAAAAAAAAAAAATACACTAGTAGCAATGAAAAAAATGGAACTGAAAAATTTATATTGTATTCTTAAATTAGAAAGGATATTGGTAGAAATGAAAAAAAAAAAAAAGTGTTTAATACCAAAAGAAACTAGAGAGAGAGAGTATAAAATGAAACTATTTTGTAGCACTGAGAAAAAAAGGTGCTTAATACAAAAGAAACCAGAAAAAGAAAAAGACGGAAAAAAGAAGGGTTAAATACTGTTTACTCCCTGAACTTTTACAAAAAAAAAACAGTTCAGTCCATCTCTTTCTAATTTCACACGATTACTCCTTGTACTCTCAATTTTGGACCAATAGGTCCATTCCAGCACTCTCCGTCCAAAAATTCAGTGAAATCGTTGACGTGGCAATCCATTTCCGGATAAAATGTCTATTATACCCTCAGTTCATATTTTTTTTTGTTGGAAATAATCCTTTTTCTTATTCTTAATTTATTTTTTTTATTTTTTCTGTTTATCTCTTCTCCTTCCAGCTATTCTTCTTCCAGCTCTCTGTCTCTGTCTCTCTCTCTCTCTCTCCCTCCTTCAACTTCGCCAAACCTAAAATCAAAACCAAAAAGTGCAAAATACCCACACTGAAAAACCCAACCCGTCAGAGTTCTCCACCGCCATAGCAAGAACCGCCATCGCCCAGATCTCCGCCCTCTAAATCTTAACCCGAGGTCGCTTGCGTTCTAGTCCGATGTTCGTGAGGAAGAAAAACACGATTGCCGTTGAAACCCAAGAGCGGTCGTCGCCGAAAGTGACCTGCATGGGTCAGGTTCGGGTCAGGCGGTCATCCTCTGTGGCTTCTTCGCGACCCGAAAGGTGGAGTAGCTGTTTGGAGCTTCGATTCGAACCCAAAATGGAGGTTCAGAGAGAAGATGATCCGATCTGGGGAGGATTGTGGGTCGCCAAATTTGATCTTTTTGGTTGGTTTTCATGGTGAGAATATTGTTGAAAAGGCTACGTGAATGAACTAGTTTGAATATTAGGATTTTTTTTCTTTGTCCTCTCTTCCTCCTCTCATCAAACCAATTCAATATAAACATCCAGAAATCTCAGATTTGGGATTTGATTCTTTTTCAAATTATTTCGTTATTTCAAAGTCCCAAAATAATCGATACCCAATCATCTTGAAAGAATCCTTGACGAGAACCCGAATCGAAATTGGATACCCACAATCCATAAAGCTTCAATTTCTCAATTAATGTTGTTTTGGGTGAGACTTAATTTGAGATTTTTAGGTTTTTGTTTGTTTATTTTAAACTTGTCATACTTCATGAAAATTAAAAATAAAGCAGTAGAAGATAGTAAGGGTAGAAGAAGATAGTAAGGTGGACTGCAATTGAGTTGTTGGTATTGCTTGGTGAGTTGCGCAATTGGGTTTGCGGGGAGGAGAAGGTGAAGAACTGTTTCTGAGATTTGGGAAGGGAGAGAGAGAGAGTAATTCTTATTTCTTTCTCTTTATTAATCATAAATATCATTAATTTATTAATTTAATTCTAGAGTGTTAACTGTTAATGCTCAAACTCCGGCGGTAGCCGAACCTTCGTTCAACGCGGGTTCGGTGGGCGGACCGCTACTCTGAGGACTTGATGATCTTCGCTAGCTATCAAATGAAAGATAGGGCGTCAGAGGGAGACTGCGTTGGGTGGTCTTCACTTCTCTGATGCCTAAGTCAGTCGATGCATATAGACAACTTAACAATAAATGAGTAGTAAATGCGTAAATAATGAGGAGAGATGAGAGAACCTTTTATAGATGAGGAGAAGGCTGATCTTCTCCTTGTTTTCGATGTGGGACTGATATGCTTCGATTCTCAGCGTTAGGAGCTTCTGATGCCATCTTGGCATGGCGCATGGCGGCGCGTCGGCGGTGATCTGGGGGCAATCAGAGGCTCGGACTGTAGCTCGCCTGGCTGTGTATCCGTAGGTCACTCCTTTGGTGGGAGTCTGTATCTCTGGCGGTACCATGAGCGTAGCTCATTATAGCTAATTATGCTTGTAAATGCACATGTAGGTACATTAACTATGGTTATTTTGCGCAATGCGTGGCCAATTTTATGGAGCAAATTCAATTCCAGGTTTGTAGTTGGAGAAGAGAGAGAGAGAGATATCTGGATGAAGAAGAGATAAATAAAAAATAATAATAAATTAAGGAAAAGAAAAAGATTATTTCAAAAAAAATAAAAATAAAGATGAACTGAGGGTATAATAGATATTTTAGCCGGAATTGACCTATTGGTCTAAAATTGAGAGTACAAGGAGTAAACATGTGAAATTAGAAGGAGAGGGACTGAACTGTTTTTTGGGTAAAAGTTCAGGGAGTAAACAATATTTAACCCAAAAAAAGAGAACATAAAATGTAACAATTTTGCCTCGAACCTAGGTGACTTAAAAAGCCACACTACACAGTTACCACTGCTCTAGAGTGGCAGCTTGCTATTGTGATGGCAAAGAATATATATAAATGCTTGCTGAACTACAAATATACAAAAAAAAAAAAAAAGTTGTTGGAGGCCTGAGGCGGGGGCCTAAGGGCCAACTCTGCGTACAGAACAGATAATTGTGCATGATTAAACGCATGTGAATATATAGTAATATATATATATATATATATATATATATATATATATATATATATAAAGTTATTAAGGTCTATGATGCACCAATATATCTACCTCATATGTGATTTTGTCTTACATTTAAAAACCCTAAGCGGCGCCAAGCTTCCTGTGTGCCGCCGCTAAGTTTTTGGTGTGCTTCACCCAACCAATATGTGGCAAGGCAATATTCTTGTTTGGAATTGTCGTGGCATCACCAACAAAGAAACTCAGAGGGCTTTGATTGACATGGTTCAAGCAAAACGACCTCATCTTATTTTCTTGTTAGAAACCCTAGCACAACATAAGTTGATTGATACGATCACGACTTGTGTTGGTTTTGCTGGAAACATTTTTGTTGCTAAGCAATCGAACTGTCAGGGGCTTGCTTGACTATGGAGTTCTGAACTCCATGTTGATGTACGCACGTCGTCCTTCCATCATATCGATGTCAATGTTTCTGAGAATGGAGAGCCTGTATCGTGGCGTTTTACAGGTCTATATGGTTTTGCTTCTAGGGATATTTGAAATCAAACCTGGTCTTTAATTGAAACCCTAGCTCGTGAAGATTGCTCATTGCCATGGCTTATGGCTGGGGACTTCAATGAGGTTTGGTGTAGAGAAGATAAATCGGGTGGTGTCCCGCGTTCTGTTGCTGCAATGAACCTTTTTCAGAGAACTGTAATGAATGCAGGCCTGATGGAGATAGGTTTTATTGGCTGTCGTTACACTTGGTCGAATAAATTTACAAAAGAAAGGTTAGATAGGGGTTTACAGTCAGTGCAATGGAGGAATCGTTACCCTTTCAGTCTAGTAGTTACGCTACCTCAATCAAAATCTGATCATAACCCCTTACTAGTAGAAGCAAAAACTGAATGGTATTCACCAAGACAAAGCCCCAGGAGGTTCCGTTTTGAAGAAAGCTGGTTTAGGAAGGATCAATGTACGAAGATTATTCAAAGGAATTGGGTTATGCCTCTTACGAGTAACCTAATGCACGAAATTGGAGACAAGGCTCATACTGCAGGTCAACAACTTCTACAATGGCATTTGATTGATGTACAGAAACAAAAGGCTAAGTAAAAGAAGTCCAAGAGAAGCTTTTAGCCATTATGAAGAAGCCATACTCATCTGACCAATATGAAGAGCATCGTAGGCTTCATGTGAGGCAAAGTCAGTTACTTTATATTCAAGAGAAATATTGGAGGCAGCGATCCAGAGCCATATGGCTAAAAGATGGGGATCGAAACTTAGCCTATTTCCATCGGAAGGCCTCCAACAGAAGAAGTAAAAACACAATCAAGGGTCTTATGTCTCCAACAGGTGTATGGAAGGATAATCCCACTACACTTCGACATATGATCTTTGAATATTATTCACAGATTTTCACCAGTGCGCCTGTTGATGATGAAGCCATATCAACAATTTTTAGAGCGACACCAATGAAAGTCACAACGGCCATGAATGAAGATTTGAATTTACCCCACTCTGATGAAGAGATCAAAGCTGCACTTTTTCATATGCATCCATCAAAAAGCCCGGGCCCAGATGGTATGTCCCCTTTCTTTTATCACAAATATTGTCATATTGTTGGTCTTGATGTCTGTCTGGCTATCAGAAATTTCTTGGAAAAAGGGGAAATATGGGAGGAGTTGAATTTTACTCATATATGCTTGATCCCAAAAATTAAAAATCCAACAAAAGCAGCTCATTTTCATCTGATAGCTCTCTGTAATGTCATTTATAGAATTTGTTCCAAAGTTCTAGCAAACAGGCTCAAGCGATGGTTGCTTGAAATTATATCTCCACTGCAAAGTGCATATGTTCCGGGTAGGCTAATTTCTGATAATACATTGGTTGCAATTGAAGTGGCAGACTTCATGCATAAGCTCAGGACTTAAGTAGAGAGCTTCTTCTCACTTAAGCTTGACATCATTAAGGCATATGATCGCCTTGAATAACCTTATTTACAGGCTATTCTTACAAAGTTGGGTTTTGCTTCACGATGGATCGACATAGTGATGAAGTGTGTAACCTCTGTTAGTTATGCAATCCTGGTTAATGGTGAAGCTACAACCAAAGTAATTCCTACAAGGGGTATTAGTCAAGGTGATCCACTCTCACCTTATCTATTTATCTTATGTGTTTGAGGGTTTGTCTGCATTAATCTCTTAGGCAGTACACTATGGAAACATTAAAGGACTGAAGATGAGCCCACAAGCACTTGTTCTCCACCATCTCTTCTTTGCAGATGACAGCCTTCTTTTTGGCGCTGCTACCATGGAGCAGTGTATGTCGATTAAAGACATTCTCAATACATATGAAAGGGCTTCAGGACAAAAAGTACGTTTTACTAAAAGCAGTGTTGTTTTTAGTAATAATGTGCAACCTCACCTGAAGGAAACCCTTGCTTCATTGTTGGAAGTTAAATGTGTTGATGAACATGATCGCTACCTTGTGCTGCCCTTAAGGGTTGATAAGTCTAAAACAGAAAGATTTTAGTATCTTAAGGAGAAAGTTTTGAAGAAATTGGTAAGTTAGAAGGCAAAAATTCTTAGTTGTGCTGGAAAAGAAATTCTTATCAAGGCCGTTGCACAAGTTATGCCCACTTATGCCATGAATGGTTACCTTCTTCCTAAAAGTTTATGTGATGATATTCATCAACTTTGCGCTTCTTTCTTTTGGGGGGACATGGATGACAAAAAGAAAATTCATTGGTGAAGCTAGGAGAGATTGTGTATAACAAAGCAAGAAGGCGGAATGAGTTTCAAGAATGTTTATGCCTACAATCTGGCTATGTTAGCCAAATAGAGATGGAGGCTTCTTACCAAACTTAGCTCTTAATTGCTCAGGTGTACAAAGCTAGGTGCTTTCCCAACTGTTCTTTTTGGGAGGCTGATTTGGGTGATGCACCATCATATTCATGGAGGAGTATTCTTGAAGGCGGACCACTTCTCAAAGCAGGTGTTACTTGGAGGATTGGTGACGGAACTCAAGTTAACATTTGGAAGCATCATTGGGTCCCAAATTGCCCAAGTTACATGATTCAGAAACCACAAGGTAGTGCTTTGAAGTAGTGGCAGATTTGATACACCCTCACACAAGAACTTGGAATCAAACCTCGGTACAAGCTTTTTTTCTGCCTCATGTAGCTGAGCAGGTTCTATGTATTCCATTGAGTCAACACACCATGCCAGACCGCTTGAGTTGGAGCCCTGAAAAGCGAGGATCTTTCACTGTAAAGAGTGCTTATTGGATAGTGCGTCAACAAGTGTTAGGCAATGTTTTAGTGTCATCCTCAAATGGTGATCCGTTTAAGGAACTGTGGAAGCGCCTTTGGAAAGCAAGTGTCCCCGGAAAAGTTCACATATGTGTTTGGAGGGCATGTAAAAATTTACTGCCTACAAGGACTTGATGATGCTAGAGAGTTTACATCGAAGACTTTCGATGGTTATTACATTGGAAATGATGTTGGACATCATATTCTCATGAACACACCCAAATGGTCTCTCGAAAACAACTACGATGGTAGTCAGAACATTGGTAATGCGCACCACTCTCCTTATATCCGCTTGGGGTGATGCAATATCGCATGCAGCTATGCTAATTAGTCTATGACCTACCGCCACTCAATCTACCTCTGCGTTACAGTTAGTGACTGGGTACAAGTATTTTGTACTTACGCATATTTGAGTGTGCCATTTATGTGCCAATTACGCATCCACAACGCCCTATGATGAGTCCTTACAGATGAATGGGTAACTCAGTTGGATTTAAGATTCCAACAATTGTCCGTCATTTAATACCCTTGCATGGCAATCTCCTTACCGCTAAATTTGCGGATGTCACTTTGATGAGACAGTTTTCCCGTCGTTAGGGGGAGATAAGAACACGAATATTCAACAGGAATGACAAGAATTGTCGTATTCTGTCCCCACTATGTCTCATCTCAATCCCTGTTAAAGTGACAAGATCACACAAATATGCTGCAAACATGCCTGCAAGGAACAACGTCCCTACGAGAGGAAGTAGCACCACCATACACGGAGGTAGGCATGAAGCCAACGCCAAAGAGAGTGGCACTCTGGCGTTATAGGCCATGGCCCCAGCTAGGATGCTTGGGAGGCCCGTGGGTTCGAAGGATACTTTGGCACATTCCCATCCTTTGATCATGGACACTTAAAATCCATCTCATAAAGATCTTCCGGGTTATGGTTATCGTTGGGGGACGCCTCAACGTCAGAACTTATTCCTGAGAATATAGAGCTCCATGAAACTTACACTAGTGTACATGAGATGTGGGATAGAAACTCCATCATAATTGATGTAGTTGCGCACTTCGTTGCGCATGAGTTTGTTGAGTCCGATGATATTGAACCACACTCCGTTGATGAATGAATGCCAATGTAGAGAGATTTGGCCTAAATGGAAAGATGCGATCCAGGTTAAGTTGAATTCTCTAATGAAGAGGAAGGTTTTTGAGCCAGTGATGCTAACACCTCCTAACATAAAACCAATTGATTAATGGGTCTTCGTTAGAAAGCGTGATGAGAAAAAGAGATGGCAATCTCGCCTTATGGCCAAAGGCTTCTCACAAAATGCCTTGGAATCGACTACGATGAGACATATTCTCTTGTAATGGATGTCATTACACTCCACTACCCTGTCAGTTTGGTAGTTTCCAAATAACTGATCATGCAGCTTACGAATGTGGTCACTACGTATCTCTATGGGGATCTAGATACGGAATGTACATGAAGGTTCAAGGTGAACTTCATTTACCTAAGTCAAGTGACTCTAGACCACGGAGTGCGTTTACAAAGAGATTGAAATGTACATTAAAGTGACTATTTGATTGGGAAGGGATATGCCCGCGCGTTTCCATAACAAATTTCAGATTCTATCGCGGTTCATGCTGGACATGATCTTCATTGGAAGCCCTTAAAGAATTAAGGGAAACCGCTGAACACTTGAAATCTGAGTTTGAGATGAAATTATTGCTCTTCACGAAGTGATTCATGAATGTATATAGATTGGATCCATAATTACGCATGTTCGAACACTTGTGGTTTGAAGTCTTCCACAGATGAGCCTACGAGCATTTAGGATAATGCTTTTTGTTTTGAACAAATGAAGCAAGGCTACATCAAAAGTGACAACACCAAGCATAATCAGTAAGAATAGAACTTCCTCAAGATCAAAGTGAACTAGGTTCAATCTGAGGACAGTGCGGCAGGCTTGCTCACTAAGTTATTGCCTAAATTCCACTTTCAGGAAACATGTTGGAAGCATCATTTGTGGAAGTTATCCGAACTCCCATAATCGTTGTCATCAGGGGGAGATGCAGACATCAGGGGGAGGTGTCTACATGTATGGTCTCGAAACGTGAAGGGTGTGTTGTGCTTTTTTTCCCCTTCGACCGAGGTTATTTTTGTCCCACTGGGTTTTTGTTACTCGGCAAGGTTTTTAGCTAGGCAACGAGAGAAGCACCACTTTTGGGCGACACAAGGGGGAGTGTTCAAGTAAATCCAGAATATGTGTCTGGCCCAAACTACAGATTACTTGCTCTAGTTGAAATAGAGTTTATATTATAGATATTTTCGGAGAATCTTAGGAGATATCCAATCAATGTACGATTATGTTTCCATGTACAACTCTATATCTATGCTTGTAATCCTCTATATAAAGATGTCATATTATCAATGAAAGCACAACTCAATTCTCTCCCAATTTCAGTTTTCTTTTAACAAAAAGATCATTATCAATTTCACAATGGACAAGAGATATGTGATTGAGTAATGATCACCAAACGTTTTTGAAAATTGACCAGAGATATTTTGAAGATATTTTAAACTTTAAAGAGGATTGATCCAAACATATCAAATGAAAGTGCGTTTCTTGTCCTATATTTGTGGTGAAAAGAGATCGAATCTCATTCTTCTTTCTCTTTGTCCCCAACTATAAATCTGAATTAATCAAGAACCTAACACAGAAGTCAGCACTCCTGTCCCATCAAAGACCGGCACACTACAGCTCTGTGATCAGGAGAATATCTATATTAGGTATTCTATGCTTTGTCTAGACGTTGAAGTAACCCTGCAACCACAACAAACCCGTGTTTCAGGTTCATTTACTGCTGATGATGAACAAGTAGTACGAACGTTTTGAACAGAAGAAGAAAGAGAGAGATAAGGACGTCGTGAACAAATTATCACCGTAAATACTAAAATTTAGGTTTTGATATTGACATTAGCGGCCAGTTTTTAGGGCTAAGGTGGGCCATATGCAGCTAATTAATTGTCCCCTTTTGCAATTTGCATCGAAAGATTGAAGTATTATAATTAACCTGGGCACTGCCATACAGCAGTGTCTAGCTAAGCTCTTGTCCGCATAAGAATTTTGTACGGCTTTTGCTTGCTTGTGATCGACTCCAGTTTTGGTTTCTTTCAGATCTTCCATAATGCATGTCGCTATCAAATTCCCCTCAGCTATTTGTTTGTTTTTATTTTTCCTCCGTACCATTGATGTGTCGACTATCACTGAAACAAAACAACGATATTTAGGCATCAAGTTGTTGCTGAATTTTACCTCAATTCAGTGTACTCATGTCTGGCGAGAAGCGAACTTCGTTGCTGACGCTTTGGCGAATCTTGATCATCAAGTTGGTGTTGGCAGTTGGGCTCATGCTCTTCCTCTGGCCGCTCAAAATGCTTTTGTTTTTGACTCTCTTAACTGAAGTTGTTTCAGGGGTTTCTATTTGTAATTCTCCCTTCTTCAATCGAAAAAAAAAAAAAAAAACGATATTTAGGCATTATATTATACAATTTAATCAATTTATGGTATAGCGAGCATCGGATGTGAAACATATCAGACTTCGATAGTTTATGGTCGACATTTTTTTAATATTTTTGTTAAGTCTAAAGAAGCATATATGAATATCCGAGTTTCTAATAAGGATCACTAAAATGAGGATTTCATGAATACTTTCTTGTGAGACCAATTTTTCTATCACATTTTCGCAAATCAACTATTAGATGTTTAGATCATTTAGATATTCGTGATTTATCATTTATAAACATGGAATGGTTCATGTTGAACAGATTTGACTCGTCCATTGATTTGATCTAGTTCGGTACCTTAACGATTATCAATTTAGAAGAAAATTTTCTAAAGTAATATACTCATGCATATATAAACATCTAACAGTTGATTTGCATTAATATAATTGAAAAATGGGTTTCCCAAACTATTAATTACTATTAATTAGAAAATTTTCCTGAAATTCTCATATTAATAGTCCTCATTTTAGTGGGTGTCACTATGAGGCAAAATTTATACATGGATGATTTGCCGTTATCAGTAAATACTTCATTGAAAAAGTGTTCATGTGCTTGCTGTGTGTTCGATTTTAATAAAAAAAAATAGAGGAATGTGACAGTTCGTCCGACTGAGATGAATTATATGGACACCTAAAACATGTTATGGGCCTTGTTTGGAAAATCTTTATTTGCTGACTGCTGTGATATTTTACTTTGTGCTGACCGATTGATGATGGGCCGAATTTCTATTTATGCATTTGTGGATCCGCTGCTACCTTACATTGCTCTATAAGATCATTGTTGTAATTTGGGCCTAATGTTTGGGTCTGGTGCTGTCAGGATATATACCTCAACTTCTGTCAATTGTAATATTAAGGACTGCCCACTTTCAGACTTAACTGGTGGTGGGTGGAGTTGGCTCACATCGATTCAATACCTTTATACGTACTTACCAAAACCTGAAACCACGGACGTAGACAGGGCCCGAACTATAATTTACTAATTTACTCTACACCAAACCCAGAAGCACATTTTGCTGCATAAGGAAACTTAAATTAAAAGCTACGGTGCCATTTGCAGCAACCATAGTCTCAAAAATTAATTCCACCTAGCTGTCTCGTACCGTCGTACGTACTCCATTGTCGTCTTGAACTTCTGGCACGATAAAAGCCAGAGTCTCCAAGGCTCATCTAAGAGTGAAAGTAGGCATAGCAATATCGCAGCAATGCTGGATTGGGTGGTGAAGTGGCGCGTAGGATTTCTGGGGAGGGAATGGAACGTAGTAGATATAGGTTCTGCAGTTGTGCTTTTGAGTTTGCATTCTCTTGCTCTTTTAGCCCCATTTCATTTCACCTGGGGTTCGTTCTGGTTAGCCATGGGACTCTATGTTGTCACAGGTGTTGGCATAACCCTATCGTATCATAGAAACCTTGCGCACAGGAGTTTCAAGCTTCCCGCGTGGCTTGAGTACTCATTTGCTTATTGCGGCGTTCTATCACTCGTGGTAATTAGTTTGTCTGGAAGTTAATACATCAGTAAAGTAACTATCAGTTTTGTGATTATATATGTTTACGTACCCGTATATAATATGTGCATTTTGGTTTGCAGGGAAGTCCACTTGATTGGGTGAGCACACATAGAACTCATCACCAATCTACGGATACCGGGATACGTGGAGAGATCCCCATAGCCCCATCAAGGGATTCTGGACTAGTCATATTGGTTGGGTATTAGACTACCGTTCTCGCTTTGGGAGTGTAAATCTCTCTCTCTCTCTCTCTCTCTCTATCTCTCTCTCTCTCATTTCTTGGACAATAGTGTTTTGACTGTTTCCATGGATAGTGACTAACAGGGAAAACTAGCATGTTCAGTTACCATAGTTCTCTATAATACGGTGAATTAATATACTTCTTATGTTTGATTTAACTGTTATCCGGTAATATAGATCCTAATATATATGACAAATAAGGGTTTTCTTGGTAGGCTATTGAGGGAAACAACATTGCTTCAAAGTACTATGTTTTATTCAGTCTAAATCATGTGTACTCACTACTTTATTATCAAGTTTAATGTCCAGTAAATTATACAATGGCTTGTGCTCTTGTGGAAGTGATGCAAAATAAGCAATACTTTGATAAACATTTTTTTGCATTTGATATTTAACAGTATGATGGGAGACTAAAGAACGTTGGAGATATGAAAAGACAACCCTACTATAAGTTTCTTCATTATACATACCCATTTCACTCGATGGCTCTTGGAGTTCTACTATATACTATAGGAGGGCTTCCCTTCTTGGTTTGGGGAATGGTAAACTTTCTACTGCATACTATATTTCTCAGTGGATTAATTAGACACTAGTGTGATAATTTGTCAGATGGTTTATTTAATTAAACTGTGTTGTTATTGTTATTAATTGTTTTTTTTTTTTCAGGGCGTGAGGATGGTAGTTGTTTACCACATTTCCATGTCAGTAAACTCGATTTGCCACAGATGGGGGAAGCAAGTATGGGATACTGGTGATTTGTCTAAAAACAACTGGTACGTACGGTACTTATATATGCATGATATGAAGAAAATTTCAAAATTATTTCTTACATCCCTAGGTGTAATTATAATGACTCTGTGTTTAGGTTGTTTGGATTGCTGGCTCATGGAGAAGGTTGGCACAATAACCACCATGCTTTTGAGTACTCTGCAAGACAAGGTCTGGCATGGTGGCAATTTGATCTCACGTGGTATATAATAAGGTTCCTTGAAATTGTTGGCTTGGCTACCGATGTGAAACTCCCGACGGAAGACCAGAAAAAACGAAGAGCTTTGCACAACAAAATTAAGGAGGAAAGGCTTGACCTACAGTGAATGAAGATTTAATCTTGTTTCTGTTGTGTTTAATTATATTTTAAGATGGCATGGTGGCAATTTGAGCTCACGGTATATAATAAGGTTCCTTGAAATTGTTGGCTTGGCTAGCTACCGGTGCGAAACTCCCGACTGAAGACCAGAAAAAACGAAGAGCTTTGCATAACAAAATTAAGGAGGAAAGGCTTGACCAGTGGTGAATGAAGATTTAATCTTGTTTCTGTTGTGTTTAATTATAATTTAAGATGGCTTTGATTTCCCTTTGCTTTAGTCGATCAGTCTGTTGTGTGTCTTTGTGTGAATTTTCTCTATTAATTATAAGGGATATATATATATATATATATATATATATATATATATATAGGAGAATTTTTGGGTACCTTGGTATTTGTCATACCCTCATTTTGTTAAATATTTTGAACCATTGGATTAGTAATATATCTAATGGTTCAAAATATTTAACAAATTGGTAAATTGTTTAGCCCTTAGCCTTTCTGATTTTTCTCGTAACACAAACTACTAATTGAATTGAAAACAATAAAGATAGTGAAAATAATAAAGCCAATTAATGTTTGATTATCAATTGACAATTGACAATTATGATTTTTCCTTTTTGCAAAAAAAAATTCAAAGAACATTCTATCCTAGGTTCACCAAATTACTTTTAGTTAAATAGTCTATATTACTAATTAATTTTATTATTAGTGAATTAATGCTTGTTATTAATGAACAATTACACAATTGAAAATTACGTTTTTTCCTTATTAAAAACAAAAACCTTCTAACCTAAGTTCGCAAAATTAGTATTAGTTAAGTAATCTTTATTACCAATTAATTATATCATTAGTAGTTTCCTTAACCAAATATAAATCTTTTTACATGCATTTTACGACAATGAAAACAATTAGTGTAAAAATAAATAATATTTGTTTTAAATGTAGTCAAATGAGAACCTACTTTAGGACTTACTTACTCAAATGAGAATTTACTTTACTCTAATGAGAACCTATTACAATTACCACTTTTAAGACTTAATTACTCAAATGAGAGCCTACTTTTCTATAACGATACCTTATTTACTTTAATGTGGAATTTTTTTCTAATTGCCACATGTGTCCTCAAAGTGGTAAATATTATATAAAATAGAACATGTATGAATCTTTATGTTTTTATCATTAGTGAAATTATTGCTACAATGACTGCACAATTTATCACAACCCACAACACTTGATGTAAAAGCGGTAACTTTTGTTCTATTTATAGTAATTACTCCACCTAAACTAATGTACTAATTTATAGACAATTTAACAAGTATGACAACAAATTTGTTGTCATCTTTATGTTTTTATCATTAATGAAATTATTACTACAATGACTACACATTTTACCACAATCACAACAATTGATGTAAACGCGGTAACTTTTGTCCTATTTATAGTAATTACTCAACCTAGACTAATGTACTAATTTATGGACAATTTAACAAGTGCAACAACAAATTTGTTGTCAAAGTGGTAAATCTTTATATTTTTATCATTAATGGAATAATTACTCAATGACTACATATTTTACCATAACTCGCAACTATTGGTGTAAAAGCAGTAACTTTTGTTCTGATTATAGTAATTACTTCAAAAACTATACCATTTACAAGATTACCAATCATTTTACAATTCCTACAACATTTGAGTTGTGAAAATGGTAAAATTAAAATTAGACCAAAAGATATGTAACAACCCAGTATTGTAAGGAGTTTCTCCACTTGATAATCAAGGTTCTAAATTTGATAAAAGTTGTCCAAATATGATATTTACATCTTTGACCACTTAATTGCAATAACACAACAACTGTTGTCATAAGTCGTAATTGTAGTTCAACTATGTGTAATTTATTATTTTGACAATTCTTGTTACATGATTTTTAACAATGTTACATATCAAGAAAGAGTGTGTTGTTAATATGGTAAATTTTATTTTTTTAAATGCCACATGTCGATATTTAATTGGGTAACTTGTTGACCAGTTCAGTAGGTTTCCACTATATTAATTTACTAAAAGTAAAAAAAATATAAAAATAAGGGTATGGCATATATATATATATGAAACTCCATATCAAAGCTTTGCCTTTTCTTTTTTCTTCTTCTCACTTTCGTAAAATTCTAATAATTTCACATTTGACGTTTTAGTTAGCTAAACTTTTTGTGTATTTCTTGATTTTCATCTTTTGTACAAAACTTGGAAAGGATGAAAAAAGTGACTTCATTTACTGACTCTCTTCAACAAGGTCACTCTGACTCTCATCCGGCTAACTTCCACCTAGAATGACGTGTCCCAATTAAACTTTTGGTTTTGATACCAATCATATTGTGCAATGGATCCGCATGGTCTCACAATCACATAGTACTGATATTGTCTCTATTTAACCATATTAACAACATTGGGTATGAAGATTTTGAACTAAAAGATCTCAGTATTACTATATTAAACCAAGTATATTCTTTAAGTATGGTTACTATTTTCCAATGTAGGACGTCCCTTTTTCACATACAATATTTTGTTTGCACCGAATTATACAATCCCAACAAAAGGCAAGTTATCATCAAAAGGTTTTAAAATATCTGCAGTTCTGCACCACGATGCCACAACTCTTTGGATATCTGAAGTATCAGTACCAATGATCTCCTTTAAGGTTTAAGATTAGTGATAAAACTAAAAAATAGAAAATAATTAGTAAACCTGGTCAAAGTTGTAGTCATTCAAACCAATAGATTTCACATTCCTTAATGTTTATGGTATGGGGCCCCTCTGAATTTTAGGGTTTTCATTTCTATAGTGGAGATTCCAAATTTTGTAATTTTAGCCTTCACGATTTAAGTCAATCGTAATTGTTTGTTATTAATTTTTTATTTTTCTTTTAAAAATTAACAAGCAAACATTCAATCATGTCGCAAAATCATCATCATCTCAATTTATCCGACAAGTCTGCATTTTTCTTTTCACAATATACGCACTCTAGTGGTTTATTTAGGTTAGTTCTTCGATGAAATAATTCTAGAGCGGTTCTGAGAAACTTGTGCATGTTCATTGTAATTTCAGCCAACATATGTTTGGGTTTGCCAATCTATTCTGTTGTGAAATTCGCTGCATGAGTTTGTTAGTGTTTGCTGAGCTGTGTTTGTCCGGTGATAGGTTATGAAAATTCCAAAATCCAAAATTATGACCCCATTAAACACAAAGTAAATGAATATAAAGTTTTTTTTTATAAGGAAAATAAAATTACAAAAACTCACCCCTAAAACAATCTAAACCATGAAAATTAAAGTTAAAAGCAGGAAGGACATTAAGAGGGGGAGTCCATGGTTCCAGCTGGCTACATCAATATTGTGACCCATGTTCGTTAGTGCATCCGCAACAAATTTCGCTTCTTGCCAAATATGTTTGAACTTAATATCTGAAAAAAAAGACGCCAAAGTTTTGATATCATTGATTAGCATACTAATCTTCCAAGAGACTGCGATCTTGTTATTGATACTGTCAATCAAGTCTTTAGAGTCTCCTTCCACTTTAAATGAATATAAAGTTGATGAATCTTGAATAATAAGAAATCAATACATCCATATCATATATAAGAAATGGAATTTTCAGCTACATGGTCTTCCATTACAACAAAAGATAAAAAAACATTGACTGAATGACAAATTTTTGACTCAGAAAACTAGAATTGAAATCACTATTCCAAGGGACTGCGATCTTGTTATTGATACAGTCAATCAAGAGTTTGGAGTTTCCTTCCACTTTAAATAAATATGAAGTTGATGAATCTTGAATAATAAGAAATCAATACAACCATATCATATATAAGAAATGGAATTTTCAGCTACATGGTCTTCCATTACAACAAAAGATAAAAAACATTGACTGACTGACTACAAAGAATAAAGAATAAACACAAATTTCTGACTCAGAAGACTAGAATTGAAATCACTATCATCAACCTACTGTAGTAATTCATACAAATAAATGGTTCTGACACCTACTGGACTTGACTCACTGACAATGTTACTGGACTTGACTCACTGACAATGTCTTATCTGCAAGGAAAGAATGAAAGAATGATAATGACACATTTTGCCTAAACCCTACAAAGAATTCTGTATCCCCTTTTTTCTGTATGCTTGACAAATGGAATCGAAACTGTGTATGAAGAAACTCAAAATCCACGGCTATGGCTATTTAACTTGGTTGTGAAAACGACGGTGAGCTGCCTCCTGCAACATCAATCGGTGTCCAAGCTGAGACTGTGTACAGAGGCTGATCCATCCAACTTAGAGTAAGTGCTGCTGCTCCTTCATTCTCATGTCCTTGCTTCTTAACACTGTAATTCTCGCACTCGTACATCTTCAGCAGAAACTGGCTCTGAAGAAACTCCCTATCTGTGATCCCATTGCACCGATACCCGCCTTGCTCCATCAACATCCTCCACTTCTCGAACCCTTCATGCCTCTCCACCCTGTCGCTTCCCTCGCAAGCAACAATGTTGCGAATCTCACGTGCCACCGTGTCTTCTACTTTGATTCTAGCCGGGCTGTCCAAAGGAAGGCTAGAACCAATCAAGTCGAAAATGGCCGAGTAGTACCTCAAAGAATTGGAGACTCTTGCTTCCAACCTAGGCTCATTGTGCTCGGCCTCTTGCTCCGCCTTTAGGACTACCGCAGGGTTTGTGCTCCGAATCAATCCCAAGAAGTCTCTCAACGCTCCTCCGGTGGCGTCATACAGTGTCTTGTGAAGCTGGAAAGCGCAATTCACAGCCACACATTCTTGCTCCTTCACATGAAGCATCCAAAGCCTCACGTCTTCCAATCTGTCCACAACGGGGTGGAACTCAAAAGGCAAGTTCAGTGCCCCGGCAAATCCAGCTAGCCTATCCCCCGTCTCGTTGAGCTCCTGCTTTGACTCCCCTACTCCGGTGATTCTAACATGGCTAGGAGGGTTAGTCCTAGAAGCTAAACTCTGGAACAAACTAGGCCATTGCAGCCCCTGCTTGATGTCAAAGTCTATAACGTGAACCCTGTCTTTCCCTTCAAAAGCTCTCAGCAGAATCTCATTTGAAGTGAAATGGAGGAACTTTGGAATAGGACTAACCTGGTTCAGCAGCCTCAATGCAGTTCCAGACTCGTCATCACCCCGATCGAATTCTCGGGGAGGACTAATCTGAAACACATGCGGCCAAAGCCTGGTCACTCTCAGAGCCAAAGCCTCAGTGTAATAGGCAGTGAGCCTGCTTATATTTGATCCTTTTGGCGAAGCGAGCTCCCCCAATTTCGCTATGAAATGGTTAATCGCCGCAATGTCCTTCGTCCCTATTGCTTCTACACAAGCATTAAGCAAGCTGAGAAGCTCAAACCCCTGGTGCTCTACTTCACTCTCCTCCTCATCCTCTGCTTCAACCCCTGCATCTCCATAAGGGTTATAACCATTTCCACTCCCAACACCGCCTTCGGGTTCTGAAACGCTCTCATTCACCCTCAAACCCAAGCTCTGGCTCCCCGATGAAGTACTCGAATTCCCGGATGCTTCTCCCACCGGTCCATGGCTAGTCGCCCCCTCCTTAAGGTCAGTGATCTCTGTCACAACAGACTGCAACCAAGGATTGTTGGGAAAAGTGTACGGAAACTGAGGCGGATCAATGCCTGTGATGGCTTGAACTGATCTCGGCACATGAAAACCAGGCTGAAACCAAAAATTCCCACCACCCAACTCACCTAAACTCAAACCATTTTCACCCCCTTCTCCATTTTCACTGCTGCACCTCTTCCTCTTGGCTCTGTTTCTGCAAGACTCATCCTCCTCCTTCTCATCCTCAACCTCCGCAAATCTCTTCAACCCTTTTCCCCTCTTCTCCCAGAACTGATCCTTCACCTCCGCCTGAATAGTCGCCGCCGGCCTGCTCGTCGCCAGAGGAGGCAGCCGGATACTCTGCTTCAGTGAACGCGTGCCGGTCTTCGAATCAATGGATGACTTCTCCACGGAAAGACCCACAGGCCTAATTGGCTGCGAGCGCGATGAGTCCTTTCGAGGAAAGCTGCATGGTAAATCGAGTCTCTGTGTGCTCATTGATGGTAGCTGGAAATGGCAAGCTTGTAACTGGGCTGCTGCTTCGCTCCTCAATCTATGCCTCGGTGACAACAGTGTAGAACTAGAGCACCCAGCCAACATTTCTCTCCGATATGTTTAGTTGCGAACTAAGATTCACCCACCCAATGTTTTAGTCTTTCTTTCACTACTCCCTAGCTATCTCTGTTTTTTTTTTTTTTGTTGATGAAAAAGAATTGTATGTTGTTTGAAACCTTGAATGAATATGTGAGGAAAAGGAACAGCAAACCAGAGAGATAGACTATGTGAGACTATTTGTGAGTGTGTGAAAGAATTTTCTGAGTGAAAAACAAATAGGAATCCGATGAGTGAGTAAATCAATCAAAAGGTGTTGTGTATAAGTTTTTGTGTTCCTATTATGTGTATATATGTTTCTATGCAAGAGATTAATAACAACAGAGTATGCAAATCCCAACCCCAGAAAGAATGAAAGAATTTGGAGACTAAATCAATCAATCAAAATCAAATCAATCAATCAATCAAAGAATAAACAATACCTAGAACTAGATCATCGGATTCCGAAACGTTCAGAGAAAGAAGCTCATTGGAAAGAGCAGTGATTTTGATTCAGAGCAACAGAGTGATAGGAAGTGCAGAAACATACATGATCAAACTGGTGGAGGAGTTGCAGACCCAGATTAGCACTTGGATCCTCCATGATGAACACCACCATGGCTGAAACAGAAGCAGAAGCAGAAACCCAGCTAGCCCAGCTTTGGAAAGCAACACTTGAAGAGTGGATGTGAATTACAACTGAAGAGTGGATGTGATCGATGAAATGAAACACTAGCAATACCCAAAGAAACCACAAACCATAAAACCTCTAGGGTTTTATATACTACAAGGCTCTGATTCTCGGTCTTGGTCTCCTTCAGTTCCTATGCTACTGTCTCGATCATGATTTTCATATTTTTTTTTTTAACTTGGGTCACTGGTTGGATTCACCAGAATAAGAAAACTAATGGGTGTGTGGGATGGGAGTGGGTTTTGTCGCCGTGCGATGGAGATCGGACGGTGGACAGAGGTGGAGGATATGACCGTTGGAGTCTGTCGGTGAAATATGACCGTTGGGGGGGTAGGAAGTTGGGGGTGTGTGTGTACGGAGTAGGGAGGGTTATACTTTCTTATTTTGGGAGGGGTTGTAGAGTCTGCTGAGATACACGTAGGTCGCACGTGCCTGCTGCCTCCTTTCACTTGACCGTTCGGTTTGTTCATCATTGGGACTTTTAGCTTTTGTTTAATATTTAGGGCGTAATTAGGTTATGCCTAACTTCCTTAACTTCTTTCATGGGTCCTCTGCCTACTTCATTAGGGACACGTGGTGCCCCAACCATCACTTTTATATATATATATATATATATATATAAATTATTTTATGTGAGATTATGTTGAAAAAGACTCTTCAGTAATCTTTAATGAAACTGTCGAATCAACAGATTTATCGAAGTGATATTAGATTGACATATAGGTTTAAAAAAAAGTAAAAGCAATTTTAATTTCACATCAAGATAACAAATGTTTTAAATATGAACTTTTCTAATTTTAAAATGTGATTTATATGACAAATTTACGTACAATAGTTTGATAAGAATGTGTCGCATTAAATTAAGTGTGAAATGAGATACCCACTATCGGCTTGCCCTATTTCCTCTTAATAATGTGGTTAGTGGGTAGTAATATCATTATGGTATGTCGAGTACACTTATTCATGGCCACTTATAAGATTCCTAGCGTATTAAGGTCTATTACGTCAGTTCAAAAAAAAAAAAAAAGGTCTATTACGTGTGTTATGTATTATGGTAAAACTTGCAACATATTTAAATGCCATGTACAAAAGTATTCTCAAAATTATTTATAGTCGTTATTCATACAGCAAGACTCGTAAGATCTGGAAAACTAAATTTAGGACATTGCAAAATAGGACATTGGATACTCAAGATGAGGCGTAAGGGGGTGAGGTGAAAATGGTTCTGGCATCACTAGCATAGAAATAGCAACTTGGACTCTTAGAGAGACGAAGGTGAAAGAATGTCACCAGCATCACTAGCATAGTGATGTGTTTATGCTTATGCCACAACTCACAAGGAAGTCGGTTTGGCTTTTACCGTACCATATGATTAACGTATTTAAAATCATCCCTAAAATGCTTAGAGAATTGAACGGAAATAATGGAATTGTACCCACACAAAGTCTTCTGATTTGAAATGAAAAGTGAAAGGTGAAAAGGAAAGGCTTAAAGTAAAACCAACATTGCTTTGACAGGGATTGGCATGCTCTCTGTCGATCATGATAAAAACCAAAAACGTATCAAGAAACGAACTTGCTGCGAAGGCAAGGTGAGGCTGGAAGCCTCGAAAGAACAACGATTAGATTCCTTCACAAGCAAAAAGTAAAATCAGCAGAGAATGTTTTATGGCTCTTTAACCTTTACTTTCTACTTTCTAGAGGATTACAGATGCAGCTTTTTTTTTTCGGTCTTAAACCCCAATTCTCAAGCCCAATTCTCACTAAAAGAGTTATCTCAAGTTATTTCAGCCATATAACAATTTATCCATGCTTAGAAGCTCCAAATTATGAAATTAATTTGAAATCAGAAAACAGAGCCTTATGTGCGCACACAAATGATTAGCATTCTGTCCAACGTATGAGCACGACCACAGATACATAGAAAACATTCCCCATAATTTGTGAACCACACCACTGATGCAAACATAGTGACCATAATTATTCTGCCTTTCAAATCTGACTTTGCTCATGTCCACGAAACCATGTGTGAAGTAATTCATCCAAACACACCCCAGAGCCAAATGAAAATTAGTATTTCATTTAACAATATATGTTGATGAATTAAGATCATTCTATATTCTACATTTTGGAGTCACCTGCTATATCAACTCCAAAACAAAGCTTCTTGCTTGCTGGTCAGGCCAAGTTCATTCAGTGTCAATGCACTGTCTCCATCGCTGAAAGCACGCCTAGGGAACGGCCTCACCTATTTGCAGCAATGAGATTCAAGTTAGTCTAGAGTTCTACCATTCTTGACCATTTTTGCTTCAACTTTGTATTCTTCTTCTGTTTTTTTTTTTTTTTAATAATTTTTTTAAGATTAACAAGATAGGTCCTACAAAGACTTGATGGTACACAGTGCAGTGAAAACTATACTTACCACTCTGTAAGAGCCGGGTTTCACTCTTCTGCCAATATCTATGAAGTTGAAAAGAGACTGCAAGATAAACCACAACATAATTTAGCAAGGAGCAGTGCTAATAACAGGTAATGGAGTGAAAGATTTCCTTCGGAGCAATCTTACCTGCAACTTATCAGTCTTAAGAAATCGACGACCATGGCGGCTGCCATCTGGCATTCGCACCAGAAGGGTTACAGCATTCACATCATCTGATGCTGGTTCTTGAGGGAGAGTAGCTTCTTTTGCTGCTAATTGTCTCTCCAATTCCTGCAGCAAGGCCATACAGATTGGAGGTGTAAACACCTTTGCAAGTAAAACCATCCAGAAAGTTGTGTTTCCCTATCCACTAAGAATGTGCTACTATGTATATAAAAATGTGAGCAGAGCACAAGTATCTCTCAGTACAACGACAAGCATTAAATGCACAGCATCTGCCCTAAAGTGACAATTGCCAGACATGATAGGAATTACCGAGACCATCTGAGCCGAAAAGTAAGTCTGATTCACAAACATCCCACTGTCATATAGAATCCTGTATCTAGCATACTACGCCGCCGCGGCCGGGGGAGGTACTGAAGCCATGAAATCAAGAATTTCCCATTTAACCCAGACTAATGCTTCCACGCTTAGTTGTCTTCTACATAAAAGAAATACTTCTAACTAGTCTCTTAAAAGAGGAATAGCAATTTTATCTGCAAATTGGCAATTACAATTTTCTTTTTCTTTCTTATGAGTGTCCTTCCCACCCTCCATGGTGCTCAACCTCCTGAACTAAAAAAGAAAACAAAAAAGGACAGGGCCACTGTCCATGGCCTCCCACCATGTTGTTGCCCAACGGCACCATGCAAATTGCATCCACAAGAATTAGATAAACAGTACCCCCAAAAAAAAAAATCCATTAGGTAGTAAAAATGTTAAAAGTTGATAAAAGAATTAAACTAAAATAATGGAATATTCCCCTGTTTCTAGATAAGTTCTTTAATTATAAAAATGCTGCTACCCTAGAAGAAATCAACAGGAGAACAAAAAACCTGATTAATGACTACCGAGTGATATTTGCAACAGAGAGAGGGATAAAGAGAAAGAGAAAGAGAAAGAGAAAGAGAGAGAGATTGCACAACTAGCTGCAGATATCTTAACTTATAGACATAAACATGTACATCATTACCTGCTCCTCCTCAACTTTCCTCCGAGATTCTTCCTCTTCTTGTCTTTCTGCTTCGCGACGAGCTTCAGCTTCCTCAATAGCCTTCAGTTCCTTTTCTCTGTCAGCTTGCAGTGAAGCAAGATATTCATCATCCTGCAAGCATGAAGTTAGTAAAACCAATACCACTTTTCTGGCGAACTTTCAGGTATATTGCCCAGTATTTAAAACCTGTTGTTCCCGTATCATTCGCTGTGCCGTCAGAGAGGGTGATGGGGGACGAGGTACTGGCAGGGGATACGGACTCTCTGGTCGCATAAATTGATGAGGTGCATAGGGAATGCGATATCCAGACCCTTCAGGGATTCCACCAAACATTGCAGCCTCAAGCATCACTGCTTCGTCATGCTCCTGTGAAGACATGCCTCCCCACTACATTTATTGAAAGATAAACAATTAGTCCGTGTAAACATTTACCCAACATGAGTAACTAACAACAACTGAGATAACTCGTTAACTTAAAGAAGATACCTCGTCAGAAGGGAAGGCACTGCCAACATGACTAGGATGATTACCCATATCCTGCTCTCCAGGACTTGAAGGTGTGCTAGTCTCACTAGGTCCAAATTCTTTGGAAGACTCCACAGACCCAGGAGGCATGCGCCTGGACCTGTGCCTGACAAGAGGTTGCTCCTCCACATCTTCAGTATCATCTCTGATAGATGAGCTTCCTGCCTCCAAGCTACATTCACTCAACGCACCTTAATCAGAAATTTCATCACTTATATGTATATTAACACTCAGGCAGACAAGACACACACCTTCCATTTGGTGCTGCTACTTTAGCCAGCTCCACCTCAGCTTCCTTAGAAGCAACCATCTCTGTGGGTCTAACATTTCCCCCCTGCTCGCGGAATGCTTTCTCTTGCTCTGCTGTCTGGATTCATGGATTCAGATCATCTTACACAAATCAATATGGCCACCAATAAAAGGAGGGGGGGGGGGGGGGGGGGGGAGGAACACAGAGAGACACAAATGAGAAAGACAAACCTTCAGTGACAATGATACTACATGTGCAAGTTCAGGATCCTCTAGGTGAGACTGTCTTTGCTCAGGCTCAATATCATCAAACTCCTGCATCAAGATGAGAATAAATACCAAGACAATCGCTTAGAACTGGAAACCAAGAGCAGTAGGTCCTCCCCAACTTTGTAGGCTTTTGTCACATACATTTGGTACACCAAATTGGTGATTTGAGTGGTTTGCCTCAACCTCCCGTTTTGAAGCCTCAATAGCAGCTCGAATCATTTGTTCTTCAATATCATTGCTAGGATCATCAAATCGAGGAGCACTGGGTGCAAAAGTCTGGTGATGAGATCCATCACCTGAAGAGTTATCTCTTGGTCCGCTCCCTTGGCCTGTCCGAACAGTTGGGGCAGCTGCAACATCATCATCGTCATCATCAACTATAACCGTTCCACTGACACCTGGACCATATGCCTCTGCTGTTCCAGTAGCATCATCAATTTTAGGAGCATGGTCAGAATGACCAGACGAATGACTGCCATCCTTGACTTCTATGGGGATTTCCCTCACTTCTCTTGGATGAGTAACAAATGGTGTACGGTTTGTTATATCAGTACTACTTTCAAAGACACTTCTATCAAGGTTCTCAAGATACGAAAATGGATTGATATCTCTGGCTGCAGCTAGAAGTGGTAGAGGATTTCTATGAGATCCAACTAGATCCGGATCATCTATGTCCATGAAATCATCTTGAACAAGAACAGGTGTCTCATGCACACTGGATATAAAAGAGAAATTGATACATCCATGTCAAGGCTAGACAATGTTCAATAGGTGCTCATGAGTCAAACTAAATATTTCAAGAAACAGCATATAAAATTACATACTTCACTGATGTGTTTCTATCTCCTTCACTGAAATATGCATTCACAGCTTCATTGAGATTGCCTCCATGCTCCTAATTGCAAATAAAAGACAAAGAATGAATAGCAACTATCAGAAATTATGATCCACTAACATGCTAATGCATCTCTTTTCCTTTCTTTCTTTTCTCTAATTTATTTGAGACTTGATCCTCTAATAAGTCACAACAGCCAGAGGTTCCTACAAGACACTAAAGTCACTAAAAGAAGCTAACTAGTCACTTGTATCAGTATTTAAGTATATAACAACCTTCCAGATGAAGCCAATGCATCAACTGTGGTTGGTAAAAGGATTATATCAGAGGAACAAAAGTGAGCTTTCTTGCTCAAGCAAAACATCAAGAGGTGCAAACTATAAGTTGGTCTAACTTATTAGCTACAAATAATAAGAACTATAAGTTGCAAAACATAGAAACACCAAGATACATTAAGACTTGAGAGGGAATGGTATGGTATGGTCTAAGAGTTATTCAAGTGATGTTGGGGCAAATTTAACCAAGATGCTTCTTTTGCAAAATGCAAACATACAAGGACTCAGTACCATAAGCTCTAGAGCCAGCAAGTATTTCCTTGTTTTCAACTTGAGCTATCTATAGATATGTATTTTATTCAAACGGCGACCAAAGTGCACAACACGTTCCTTTATTTCTTTCCATTCAATAATCACCTCAATTTCCATTCATTATCCACTCTAACCAGACACTTGAACCAACTTTTCAACATCAAAAATTGAGCAGGTGCCAGTATTTTCATTTCATTTCATCAAATACCAAATGCACTAATCAAGAAGATGGGACAGAAACGCCCCAACAAGTATAGTCAATCTTCAAACTCAAATAACTACCTCTCTAATACCTATACTTTCTATCTAGCATTGAGGTGATCAGAGAAGAGTTAAACACCAAAAGCACAATTCTTTACGCACGCAACAGCAACAGCAACAGCAACCTCAAAATCTTAAATAAATATACACATGCTATTCTTCACTTCCCGTTCATAACAATCACAACCCACACACAACATAAGATCCTAAGCATTGCAAAGTAACCCCCTTTTTACTTTAAACTTCCAAAATCAAAAGCCCACAGCTAAAGTTTTATTCTTTCATAACCTCCAGCACAAAACACTTCATGAACTAAGCATCAAAATCGCAACCTAACTAAAATAAACTGAAACAAACAAAAACCCTTGCACAAATTCGCAATTCACAACCCAGTAAAAAAAAAAAAAATTCATCACACAATGCAACAAAACAAACCTACGCAAAAATTAAAAAAAAACCCTAATCGCAGAATTCAACAGCGCAATCAGGCGATTGTAATCAGAGCGTCGGAAATCAACTGGGTAGTAGTTGAAGGAGTTTTTACCTCGAGCTTTCGCGCGGCGGCGGCGGCGGTGGCGCCGGTGATGCCGATGAAGGTGTCGATTGCTTCCTGATTAGGCGTCGCCATGGAAATTGCAGAGCTTTCAAGCAATCGATTCCCAGTGTTTGGTGATTGGGTTTATCAATTTGTTCTTTCTCAGAGGAGAAGTGTGAGAGTGATAGATATTTAGTTTTGTGGAAAAAATGTTGGGCTGGATTTTATACCTTAAGGGTTGCAAGGGCGTGTTTGGGAGACGGGCTTTTGGGTCGAAAGTGCTTTTGGGTCGAGTCTGTTCTCCGGTCTCCGGTCTTCTACGCCTCTCTCGATTCTCGAAAGGTAAAGTATCGCGAGCACAATTGTTAACTTGTTGTCTAAGCAGCTTCAAAGGAGGCACACGTTGACATCACTTTTTTTTTTTTTTTAATATATATATATATATATATATATTTTTTTTAGTGTGGGAATTTGTTATGAAATAGCATTGAGAAATTGGTGGAAATTGGTGATCCAAAATTCCAGATAATTGGGAAAGGGACAACGATGTGTCACGTGTCAACTACCCAAAAACTGCCTAAGAGCCCAGTGCTACAGCTGTTATGCTTGTTCCTTGTCCACGTGTTTTGGGTAGAAATGATACGACTCATGACTACAAATATATCACGTTTTATGACCTGGGCCGCACAAGAATCTTCTTTACTTGTGAACGCAGTGAAGTTCTGTTCGGGTTGGGTGCGGGTCCTTGTCCGTCTGGTCTGGTTGAAGATTGGAACTAAGATTTGAGAATGATAAATTTGTTTCAATTTGAGTTGAGCTTTTAAAAAGGGAAAATTTCGCAAACAGTATATTAAATAAAGGTCATTAATGATTCTTATACATAAAGTTTCAAACCAAATATTTCGGTACACGAAATCTGAAACTCGATATACCATCAGTACACGACGTTAATTTTTGACACAAAAATATATATTATGCCCTCAATTCTTTATTTTTGAATAATTTTTTTTTCTGTTATTTTTTTTTCCTTCGTTTTTATCTCTTTCTTTTTCCTTCTTTCGGGCTCACTCCCTCGCTTCCAACGCCGCCCTTGCGAGGTGAGCTTCTCCCGCCACTGCCGCTTCGCCTCCACGTGGTTGAGCGGCGTGTCTCGGCCCAGCCCGGCTTTCCGGCCCCTTTTCTTCGGCGCTCTTTTCATCTGGCAGTCGGAATCTGCGAGGTCCGGGTTTGGGTTCGGAGCTCCGTTCTTCTTCTTGTTAGAACCAAAAACATGTTTCTTGTCGTCATTGTACGAGCTGTGATCCTCTTCCTGCACGCTGGCAATGATGCCGATGTCAAAAATGGAGAAGTTCCGGTTGATGAACTCAAGCGGTCTTGTTTCCGAGTCAGGCTGATCCGACCCGAACAACGACTTGGCTTGTTGGATCAACCCCCAGTTCTCTCTGATCAAACCGGAGGAACCCATTTCAAAAACACCGTCGGAAGTTGGGATGCAGATCAAGGTCTCGATCCCGTGGATTTGGGCCTCTTTGGCTCTCTCGCAGTTGTTGAACTGAAGCTCGTGGGCCCCGCTCAGCCAGATTGAGGTCCCGGAGCAGAAGCCTTGCTGGGAATAGAGCCGTCCCCGACGGCAAAAGCTCGAGTGAGGGAGTGAGCCCGGAAGAAGGAAAAAGAAAGAGATAAAAACGAAGGAAAAAAAAATAACAGAAAAAAAAATTATTTAAAAAAAAAGAACTGAGGGCATAATAGACATTTTGGTGTCAAAAATTGACGTCGTGTACTGATAGTGGGTCGAGTTTTCAGATTTCGTGTACCGAAATGTTTGGTTTGAAACTTTGTGTATAAGAATTATTAGTGACATTTACTTGGTGTACTGTTTGCGAAATTTTCCCTTTTAAAAATTTGAAACTAAGTAAAAACCGAACTAATCAGTTTCGATTCGAGTTTAGTTTTTTTGAGGGGGTCAAATTTGCTCACCTCATTTTGCAAACCACACACCCTTTCATTTTTTTAATAATATTTTATCCCACAACCTTTAGCACTTCGTAAAATACCCTCGACAGATTCTCTCTCTCTCCCCTTTCGACAGATTCTCTCTCCTCTGAAAACACCAGATGAAACAATAACTCAACGTCTTGAATAACTAACAAGACTTGATAATCAAACAACTCAAGTAAAAATAACACAAGCTTTTACTGACGCAGTGTAAACCTCTTCACTGAGGAAACTTTACTGCGTGGCTTTTAACGTAGCCAACACGAAAAATCCATCCAATATGAAACACTAGAGTTTACAGAATACAAGTAGTGTTGTTCATAACAAACACTTTCGCTTAGCAACTAATGCTAACTTGTTTTACAACTGTTCTAACTCCTAACTAGTTCAACACAACATTCTAGACAATCTATCTTCAACCTTCTTTGCACTCAAACTAATCACTGATCTTGAAAATGAATTATGAACGTGAGAGATTATGCAATAGAATACATGAAACAAGCATAGAGAGTTTTCAGAAACTGATTTGAACAAAAACGAGTAGTTCAAGAGAGAACAATTTTATGCATCAAAACTCTACATCTAACTGCAGTTTCAAAACCTTTTATAAGTAAGGAAGACTCTCCCTCAATCAAATCTCTTTTGCACCACCAAATAAGATATGTAAGTAAGGTTTTAAAAATGAATTCAATTCTTCCTATCTTTTTGTAAATCCGATCTCTACTTGATATGCATGTCGAAAACCTTCTAATGAGGATAAGCATATCAGATCCATTTATCCAATAGGCAAATCAATTTAATTTATGCATAATGATATGAAATGAATCCTACCATTAACTCAAGATCAGTGATAGTGATTCTCTTTGATTTTCTCTTGGTGATCCGATCTTGCAAACTTCTTTGATTTTCTTTAAGCCTCCGAATAAGTAGGCTTTGCATTTTCTAATTTCCTTGTGACTTTGGGAAAGTCATGTGTTGAATAGGGATAGTCCAATGTACTTACATCCTCCCCCAATTCCTCAGCCCCAATCCTCCTCCTCCTAAGATACCCTCCGCCTCCGCCTCAAAAGCAAATCTGGCATCCAATCCAAGCGCCACTTAGTCCTCGGCGCCCAGCTCCTCGACCAAGCCAGATCCGCCTCCTCCAAGTCCTCCGCCACCTCCCTTTCCAAGCAAGCCCTCGACAAAGACGACAAGGCCATTGCCCTCGATCCCAAAGACGACGCTGCTCACATCCTCAAAGCCCTCGCTCTCGACGCCCAGGGCTTCAAGACCTCCGCCCTCGACGCCATCGAAGTCGCGCTCTCCCCACCCAGGGTGTCGACACGCCATTCCATTCCAGCTCCCAAAACTCCATTAAAGACTCATCTTTTTTCCGATCAAAACCCACCATGGATCCGACGACGATGGAGACCAGCAACTGCGCAGCCTCCGCCTTCTTCGCCTCACTGGAAAGGTGCTCCTGGATCAATCTCAGCACCACCGATTTCGAAGACGACGACAACAACATCATCTGCGCCGACGACGACCACAGCTCTCTCTTGCTCTCCTCCGGGCCCACCTCGGAGGCCGCCCAGCCCAAGCCCAAGCCCAATCTCAATCTCAATCAGCTCGCCCCCGCCGCCCACTTGGTCGCCGCCTGATGTTACCTTTTCCTGAGGAAGAAGAAGTAAAGAATAATAATTTCACTGTTTTTGCTTTATAGTTGTGTTGAATGTGTATGTATTTTTGTTAAAAATTATGATCGTGTTTAGGTTTGGATTGGATGCCAAATTTGCTTTTGAGGCAGAGGCGGAGGGTGTTTTAGGAGGATTGGGGTTGAGGAATTGGGGGAGGAGGAGGTGGAATAGGGGGGGGGGGCGAGAGAGAGAGAGAGAGAGAGAGAGAGGGTATTTTAGGAAGTGCCAAAGGTTGTGGGATGAAATATTATTAAAAAAATGAAAGGGTGTGTGGTTTGCAAAATGGGGTGTGCAAATTTCACCCCCCCCCCCCTTTTTTTTTTATCATAACTAAATCGAAATCTCAAACATATTTAACTAAGATTGTTTTGAATCATCAATCAAGTTCTATCACGAATATAACCCAAAAAGAAGAACGGAATAAAAAATGAAGAAGTCAAGGAAGAGATAGAGTTGATTGTGGTTAGTGAAGTAGGTTATGTTTTTATAAGAAATTATAGCCATGTTTGTTTCACTGGACTGTCATACCTCGCCTTAATTTTTATAAGAGTCCTGGACTCCTCAAGTCTGGATTATGCTATATTATTCCGTAACCCATGTTTGGTCAGTCAGGACTAAAACTAGAGCCAACACCATCGACCTGAAGACCCGCAAAGCTCCAAACAGCAGCCGATTGGAACTCTGCCATCAGGCCACCTCCAGCAGCCGCATCAGCTGGGCTTGATCCATCTCGTCATCATCGACGTTTCTCTTTCCTCGGCTGGTTTGGTTGCTGGTTGTGGAGAGAGAATCGGACCTCGAAAATCTGGGTTCTCCTGCAGTTTCTGTCCAAATTCCAGCTGCTTCGGCAATGTTTTGAGGTGTATAAGGTATGAAAGTTGATCTATTCTTTGTGTTCTACATGCTAGCGTACATGGTTTTTGAATTTGATAAAATTTTGGAAGATTTGATTTCTGGGTATTCGGCCACCGCCGTCGCTTCAACCTTCTGTGGCGGTGGTTCTGGGTTCAATTGGGGATAGAAAATAAGGTGTGCTTGTGTTTAATCTCAGAATTGGTGAAAGTTGCTAAGAAGGAGAACATAATGAGAATTTCCAGTAGAAGGTGAGAAGGAGAGCTTCCATAATCCCATGGTTTTTTTTTGGGGGGGGGGGGGGGGGGGGGTTATGGTATAAGGTGTTAGATAGACTTTGGGACTCTAGAGTCTCATTTAAAACAGTCCTGGTTGTTGCCAAACATGAGATTAGTGTAACACAAGCTGATAAGGATGTCCAATCCCATGTAACAAACACCACCTATAGGTCTATCACAATATGATTGTCCACTCAAACGTTGTCACCTAATTATTTTCTTTATATATATATATACCATCAATTTGGTTCGGGTAATCTCTAAAATCTAGAACTAGGGCTGGGCATTTAAGCCCGAAAACCCGCAAACCCGAACCGGCCCGTCAAAACCCGACCAGTTCGGGCCGGGCCCTATTTTTTTTTTAACAAAACGGTTCGGGCCGGGCCTTTACTTTCAAAGTTACGGTTCGGGCCGGGCCGTCACTTTCAAAATGGCAAAAGCCCGTCAGGCCCGTCTTATATTTAAAAGGGACACATGTCCATTTCTTATTGGAGCTAATATAAGGCTCAACATTTTTACATAAGATCGGACACACTGAAATATTCTCACTCAAAAACCTAAATGACTAAACGTCTAAACCTAATCAATCACTCTATCAGCCTTCATTTCTTCCCAAACTGAGACTGAGAGGCCGCCTCCTTCATTATCAGTCGTTTTTCACAAACCCGATCTGAACCTGCCATATCCGCCAGCGACCAGCACTCAACGCCGAGATTGCTCTCTCTCTCTCTTCTCTTCACCTGCACTGCTGCACGGCCGAGACTGCCGCTTTCACTCTTCTCCTTTGACAACGCCGTGACTCGAAGACATGGGGAGGCTAAGAGGACGCGCAGACGCGCAGACGCGGGGAGGCTGAGAGAACTCGCAGACGCGGGGTGGCTGAGATAACGCGCAGACGCGGAGAGGCAGAGGCTCGAAATCCCGATCTGTGAGTTTCTTTCTCAGTTTCTCCCTATACTCTCTGAGTTTAATGTACTCTCTCAGTTTCTGCTTTCTCCCTCACAGATCTTTCTGCCATAAGCCAATTCGAAGCCAGGGAATAGAAGCTCGTTCTTCAGGTCTGCAGTTTCTGAACTTTCTGGTATTTTTGTTTATTAAGAGATCTGCAATTTCTGGTATTTTTGCATATTGACTTGTTGATGATCTTGAATGTTGTTATTGAAGTAGGTTCTCATACAAGTAACCATCATTTAGATGATCTGCATTTTTTTTTCTGGTTGTTTTCAATAAGTTGACTTGTTGATGATCTACAGATACGGCGGGTATTGCATATTGACTTGTTTATTAAGAGTTATTGTGTTTGTGTTTGTCAGTTTATGTTTGCTGATAAAATGAGGCTGAAATGTGATGGAATTGTTGAATCCTAAATTTAAATTTTTGATTTTAGTGACTGCAAATATACTTGTGAGTTGTGGTTCCTGAAAATGGATTTTAATGTAGCTTGTACTATGTGATTACAGGCTTGCAGCATGGCTACTGATGGGACGGCTATTGTTCCATCGCCGACAGCTCCAGTAGAACCAGACCCAGCAGCGCCAATTGGTCCAACAGGTCGTCCTCCTAGATCCAGATAATGTTTATATATATAGACATCACAGATGAAAACCTTGCCAAGCCTTATTTAACGTTATTTGGGCTTGAAGAAGCAGAGAGCACTGTGGTTAGTTTTCAACTTGTGAATGACATGCATGTTGGCTATGAAGTTTTGCTCTGTGCTAAATAATATTTACCAAGGCTATAACTTATCTTGTTTTGTTTGTTTTCTGCACAGGTGGCTGCTTTTGATGTCCGAGTCAACTCTAAAGATCTATTAGAGTCAAATCCAACACCAAGCAATATAGTGGTAACAGTTTCTCATGTACCATATTTTCCTTATGAAAAATAACTACGGTGGTACCTAAAACTTCTGGTGTGGCTTTTGTAGGAGTTCTGCTCAGGGCTTCTGCATGGCACTTTGTCTCCATACTTCAAATCACAAGCAATACCTAATAACGTGAGTAGTTTTTTCCCTTAAAAGCATTTGGATCAATGATGATAATCCAGTCTTGGAAAGCTTCCAAATTTCATTTATGCTTTTGACAATAGTTATATAGTTTGCTTCTTTGTGTGTTACTACATTATCTTTCAGCTGAATAAGTTTATTTTATGGCAGAACCAATGAAACAATGAATAATCTCAATGCTAATTTCATAATCTGATAGATTTATCACATGCATATTGTTGGTTTAAGTCACTCAAAAGCTGTGAATCGTGAACTCTTTCTTATACAGTTTATGAAAAACTTCCATGTTATCTAAATCTCTTTATGATGGTTGTTGTAGGCAAAAGCAAAACTGTGGAGTCCAGTTGATGGATGGAAGCTGTTGAATTGCTCGATGGAGAACTGGAAAAAGGGCTGCTAAATTGTTGTATTTGAAATTTTGAATTAGGACTTTCTATTTCAATTGCATATTTGTATTTCAAACTTGGACAATTGGACATTTGAACTTCATATTTAAATTGGATCATTGTATTTCAAACTTTCAATTGCGGGTATTGTGATTAACTTGTATTTGAATTTGGATTTTATGTATTTTGGATAGTTCAATTTGCAGCTTCAACTTTGGATCTTGATATTGTGTTTTGATTCAAATCTGAACAGGTTGAAATGAATGAAATTAAATGAATGAAATCTGGTACATAGCAAGGTAGATTATATATCCTACTAAGCAAAAAATACAGGTTTTTGGGCCCGTTAGCCCGGCCCGGTCCCTGTTTGTGTCAAAGCGGGTCGGGTCCGGGCCCAATGAAAAACGGGCCGGTCCCGGGCCCAGTGAAATTATTGTTGGACCCGGCCTGTGCCCAGCCCTATCTAAAACTCGAGACCAAATTGACAAAAGATGCATATGGACTGAACTCAAACCGAACCGCAAAAATTATAGTAAAAACCAAACAAAATCACCTGTTTTGATTCGATTCAAGCTAGTTCTTCAATTTTCCGGGTCCAAACGCCCACCTCTAAATTTTATCCTCTGTAGAGTGTTTTTCACCCGATTCATGTACAACCAATTAGGGCTTAGCTCGATTGTGGTGATTTGGTGTTTTAACTTATTCGACCATCAAAGAGGGTCCCCAATCGATGAAACATTTGGTTAGGCCAAATCATGGTTAGTACAATTGGTTTGGTCTTAGGTTCAGTATTATGGGTGCCGCCATGTTTTTCTCTATGAAGATACTTGGTAAGGTTGGTCTCTACTTTTATCTAGCTACCTGAATATAATAGTAACAATATGCTAAAAGGAAATATCATCTTTAGACATCTTAATGTTCTCAAATCGTATTGAGAGCGAGTGAAGTGTAGTATGAGCTCATTCCTTTCTCTTCTCGGTTCTAAGGTAGTGAAATCCATACCACACGTCCTAGCGAGGGCTACCTAACCACAATCAAGTTGAGTTAATACACTCATAAGTCGACTAACATTGTTTTATTTTATTTTTATCAAATAAGAACTTCATTAATAATGAACTGCTTACAACGAGTTTTAGGCGACATCTCTTACCCAGAAATGGCCACTAGACTTCACACTGGAACTCCATAATGACTTACTCTAAACTTGCACTACAACTGTATGACAAAGACAATAAGAGTAGGAGCAGTGAATCCCTGACATCCCACCTCTCGTCCAGCCAGTAGGAACTCTAAAACTAGACAACTCACTTGTGTCGACACTAACTCACCAACCAGAGTCCTCCTGACCAGCTTTTGATCAACCAAGCCAACACTCGCTGTGACCTAAACTCGACCAAAAGGATTGCTGGACATTTAGACCTGGGACTAAAGAAAACCTAACCCCATCACCACCCTATGGTCAACACCATTAATCCACAACTGCTCCAAATCGCCATCGCCTCTTACCCGAACCTAGATAGGAAAAACCCACTAGAAGGCCAAGGATGATTGTCTATGCCATAGCTAGACATTTTCACCACCGCTACTGACCCAACTCCAGAACAGGAACAACCCTCTAGATGGCAAAAGAGAAGATTGTCTCTACCATAACCTTAGTAGTGTCTTATTACCAACAATACACCAATTGCCAAGCAAACAACAAAACTAAAAGCTTTAAAACAAAAAACAACACCTAATGGACCTAGAGAAGTACCCCAAGCCCAGTTACGACCAGGCCCAAACCAGGCCCACATTCGGATTAAGGCCCAGACAACCGCCTTCAGACCTTGACTACTATTAACCAAGCATCGACGGCCAAGCCTCGACATAACACATCCCCCACCACCTCTACCTCTATCCTCAAGAGCCCAAACTGGCCACTGCATTTAGACCCCGACTGCCGTCAACCAAGCATCAACGACCAAGTGTCTCTAAAAACTCTTCTCACTCGTCCAGCGACGCGTCCTATGAACTTTGTTGCAGGACGGGTAGGCTTAATGTCGTCATTTATCGGCAAGTAATGGCCCTGGGCCTTTGGTTGATAGGTTTAGGGTTTAGGTTTGTTCTCTAGGATAGAAGTGGAGGTGGTGGGGGATGTATTATGTCGAGGCTTTGGCCAAAACACTCGCCACCTCCCTTTGTTGGGCAATCCGAGACACTCGCCACTGTGGTCACCTCCGGAAGAGTACCAAACTGCATCGGGCCTGCGCCAGCGCTACTGGAGACTGATTGTCGCCATCATCATACCATCCTCCCTTCCGCCTTAAGCCAGATCAGGATCGAACCAGCCATCACCCATGAACTGGAGTTTCCCATCCCTGCCAACCACCGGACCAGACAGGATTGGAGGACAAATCCCATTCGATCGGAGCCCGCCCAGCATAACCACTAGAGATCAAAGCAAACCCACTCCGCCCACCACCCACAGACCCTCCAAACCATATCAGTCCAGCCACCCCCTCCACCACGTCCCCGTACGGCTCCTCCGTCCAACTCTGACTAGTCGCTGCCATTCCGACCCTCCTACTAAACCTTTGTTGGTCAAAAACCTTGCAAACCCTCATTGTTTGAACCCCAAAACCTATCAACCAAAGGCCCAGGGCCACTACTTGCTGATAAACGGCGACACTAAGCCTACCCGTCCAGCAACAAAGTTCATAGGACGCGTCACCGGACGAGTGAGAAGAGTTTTTAGAGAGACTCCCTTGCAGCTAGGGTTAGGCTCGAGAACTTTTGGAATTCAGTCGACCAACATTGTTAAAAATAAAAAATATTGACTGAGGTCTCAAATTTGAATTTTTAATTTTAAACGTCGTCATAGAGGTCCGAGAACTAAACGCAGTCGTTTCATTCCCTGCAAACTCGTCTTTCCCAATTCCCCAAGACCGACCTCGCTACAGAGCAACCACTGTAAGAAAATGGAGGAGCAAAGCACGAAGAGGACGAAGCAGAAGCAGGGAAGATTCTGGACATGGGTCACAGCTTCAGTATTATTCAGACTCATCCTCATCTACTTCCCCCAAAATCTCAACCTCTCTTCGCGCCCCGAAGTCTCCACTCCTCTCACCAGCCTTCGTCGCCGTACTCTCTTTCTCTCATCCCTCTCCATCTCAGAAGCTTACCTTCTCGATTCATCTTCTAAATTTCTTGACTTTAATCTTTGTATTTCAGTGGCCGAAGGATACTGGTTGAAGCAATCATCCATGTCTCCCTACGCAGGTTTCTAATTGCACTTCTTACTTCTCTTCCAATTTGATTTAGAATTTCATTCATTTTGTTCTTCTGGTTTTACAGGATCTATGTACCACGGATCTCCTTTGCTACTCTCACTTCTTGGCCCACTCACAGTCAAACGGTATTTCAGCTCAAGCCTTTTCCTTTTCCCATTGCCATTTTTGTGTGTGTGTGTGTGTGTGTGTGATTTAGATTAGGTTATGTTTGTTTTGGTTTGTTGGATAAAGCTTTTAGAATTAGAGGCCAGAAATGCATGTTTAATTCTAATTGCTTCACCATGTTTTGTTAGTTGGTTAATGATTCTTTGAGTTCAAACGAAGCAATTATCCTTTTGTAATTGTGTGAAGTTTGATTTAATGATTGCTAGTTAAGTAAGTGTAGAATTCTGGTGCTGGATAATTGGGGATTTAATGAACATTTTTATTGGTGATGCAGAATTGACGAGCAGCCCAGTCATCTTCTATGCAGGTAAGAGTTACCTTTTTTCTTCTTCTCTGTCTCTCTCTCTCTCAATCCCTGTATTTCTTTTCAAATGGTTAATCATGTTGTAATCTTTTCTTGCAAATGATCTTTATCTCAGTCGGCACTGTGTGTGTGTGTGTGTGTTTGCGGACTATGAACTTGAAAGTTGGATTTCAAGGGTGCAGCATGACACTGCCTTCATTTATTTGTATTCTTCATCGCAGAGCCTTTTTCTTTACATTGGAATTTTGTATGTAAAATACTCTTGTTGGGTTATTTTTCTTTTTTTCTTTGTCTCAATTGTACCCGAGAATTACCCTACACGATCATACATCTTAAAAGGATTCACGAGCTTTATGTGATCAGTGTTTCATAGCCTCCTTTCGAGAGACCAAAATGTTCCTCTTCCTGTCAACTGTGTCACATTTCCGTTTACTCTAATATAGAATTCACTTATTTTTCACACTTTTTAGTTTGACTTGTTCTCAATATGTAGTGAGATGGTTGATACCTACACATTCTTGGATACAGTTTGGTTTTTGTGGCTGCAGATATATTGAATTCATTGCTCATTCGTGCTACTGGTCAGACTCTTCAGATTGCATATAGGCAGAGTTTGAGATCACTAGATCTTGACATGATATCGGAAATGGGTAATTTTCTCATTTAAAAAGCAAGATTCTTCGTGTCTGTTACAAATAGGCATTTTTTATTATATGAATTCTCGATGAAGTCTTAAACACCATGCAGCATATCAATTAGATATCACAGACAAAGTATTTTGGCTGGTTGCTCTGTGAGATGGAGTTCTGATAAATCTAATATAATGAATCCATTTATTTGATAGCTTTTTGTGGCCCTTTTGTTCAGAACTATTTCATAAGGTTGTCAATTTTTTTTTTTTTTTTTTTTTTTTTTTTTGTAATTTAAATAAGAAAAGAAATAACTGGTGGTGTGGACGTGTATTTCGGGAAATTATTTATTGGGGTCTGGTATTCACTGGGAGAACAGAATTATTTTATCAGTAATCACAACTTCTCTAAGCTCATTCCCATTGAGATACTATGGAAAGGTTCTCATGAATACTTATGATGGAACTCTGTTTAATATTTTATAATCAAGGATGGTTCTGTTACTTTGCCGGTAGAAAAAGACAGTGAAAAGGAACTTTGGAACACTTTGACAAAGCTTAATCTTTGATTTCATTCAAGTGCATCATTTATGCAATTAACATTGAAATGCAAAAGCTTTCCGTGCTCTACTGCTGTTCAGTGGCTGATAACTTGGTTATATTTGATGTTTCAGAGATTCTCTCTCCGGGGGATATTGCTGCTTTAATCTACTTGTGGAACCCTTTTACAATAGCTGCATGTGTGGGGTTGTCAACATCTCCAATTGAGAACCTGGCCATCATGTTAGCCCTCTATGGAGCATGTAAACGTAAGAACCTTTTAGGCGTGGCTATATAAATGTTTCTCTGGAGTTTTTTAGATTCTTCCTCAAAATGACTGTTAATACCTCCTCCCTGGAAAAAGAAAATTTTATACTTCTTTTTATGTTGATATCCATTTTACTTCTCTTGCTTTTGCCATTCCAATATGTAAGGCATCTGCTTCTTTTCATGCTACTATATAGAATGTTCTGTGTGCACGACTTCTTCTTTTGCTCCTCTCCCCAATTTTCTGCTTTGTTTCTGCAAAGTTTTTGATGCACAACGAATTCCGATACTATCTAGCTGAAATTGAATCAAGTCAAAGGGCCGTTATAAATGCATAAGCAACCTGGATATTAGAAATTTCTTTTGCAGTCCTGAGGATTGAACCCGCTAGCACATTACGAGAGCAAACAAATTAAGAGTTAGATTCAACTTTGGTTCAGGTTTGGTGTCTAAAGTCAGGTTATATAGGCATTGAGGTGATAATTATTCAGCATACTTAGTTGTGAAGACAAAGTTAGTTATACACAATTTCTTATTACAAAGTAGAACTTTAAGTTTTGGATAGCCTAAAGTTTAACACTGGAGATGCCTACTTAACTGGTAAATGGCACTGTGCAAATCCAGCCGCCTGATACAAATACATCCATTCATGATGATAATTTCCGATTCTTTATACATGCCTGACACTTTTCAAGAATAAATTTGTGTATTTAACAAGACTTGTTCCAAAATCAGTATGTTTCATAGTGGTATATCAGGACAGGTGATTTAGGGGTGGGCTAAGGCATGTGGGCCTGTGCTCTTTTCCTGACTTCTGTTTCATGGCTGATAATGTTCTTTTGATGTATTGCAGGACTGGTTCCCTTGGCTGCTTTTGGATGGGTCATGGCAACCCATCTGTCTCTTTATCCTATAATTCTTATTATTCCGGTATGTACTTTTTCATAGACTTATCGAGTTTGATGTGATTATTAGAAACATATGTATATTTTTTTCCTGCTCATACTTGTGCATATAGTAAATCATTTCTGTCCAGATTATTCTCTTATTAGGTAATGGTCCAGATACTCCTAGGAAATTGTTCCTGCTGAGGAGACATGGTAAAGTTGAAGAAAACTCCTCGAGTGATAGTTGTCAACAGGAGAAAGTTATTGATCAATCAAAACTACTCGATGTCTTTTCTTGGAGGCCTGTCATGCTTTTCTTAGTGTGGACTGTTATGTGGTCAGTCTATGTGTTACTTCTATGTGGCGTATCGGTTAAACAGTATGGAGGTCTTTGGGAGATGTTTACAAGGTATCCGCAGAATTGTGTATTAAGCAAAATTCCAATCTTCCCCTAGTGAGAAAGATTGGTCTTGATTAGTAATTGTTATCTTATTGTTGAATCATAATTAAATTTGTGGCTGGATTTTGCAGTATGTACGGTTTCATTCTCACAGTTCAAGATTTGTCTCCAAACATAGGTGTCTTATGGTGAGCCCTTATTACCTGCATGGGAAACAGATTGTAGGTTATACTTTTGAGAATTTGAGGGGTGGCATTAGTTTGATCAATAATGTTCTGATGCAGGTATTTCTTTGCCGAGGTCTTTGATTTTTTCAGAAATTTTTTCCTGATTGTATTCCATATGAATATTCTCTTTATGATATTCCCATTGGCCATACGGCTGCACCACCGCCCCTGCTTTCTTGCTTTTGTCTACATTACAATCTCTTCAATGCTCAAGTCTTATCCTTCTGTAAGTTCTCATTGTCTGCAGAATCGTGTACCTCAACCAGTGTTGATACTTAAGTTGTGAATGTTGTTGTGATGAAGTTATGTTATCTACGGAATTTGATTTTGTTTTTCTCTTGCTTACTATTATTCACTTTCGGTCAGGTTGGGGATTCAGCACTGTACTTTGGTTTGTTGGGCTGGTTTGTTTACGAACTGTCAGGTAGGTTATCTTTTTTGATCACCCTCTATACATTTAACATGATTTGGCATGTTAAACCTTCTACTTTATGATGTGCAGAAATGAAATTCTCGTTCTTCCTCTTCTGTGTTTATATTGGGGTTTCCCTCCTTAGCCCTGTGATGCACAACCTATGGATATGGAGGGTATGGACGTTCACATTGAGAGCAAAGTTTTATTTATTTATTATTTCATTGTCATTATTTGGTTTTCGTAGATAATGACTTTTTAAATCATGCAGGGAACAGGAAACGCAAATTTCTACTTTGCCACTGCAATGGCTTATGCGTGTTTGCAGGTTTGTTCTTTCTCCATATTAACTTAAGAGAATCAGATATCTACAATAAGGGTCTCTGTGGGGAAAAAAAAATTTCTTTCTCCGATAGTTGATTCATGGGATCTTCCTATGAATGAAAAACAAAAGTTTTGATGTGAAGATATGTATCGTCTAATTTACATTGCAAACATAATATCTTGGTTGACCGATTACTATAATCTACATAAAAAATTTATATAATTTTGGGAGACTGATGCTCCAGCACTATCCCAATATTCATCTGTTATAAACTTGTCTTATCCCCCTCTACTGATGTATGTGCTGTAAATCCTGCAGATTGTTTTGGTGGTTGAAAGTGTGAGTGCAATGCTCAATCACGACAGGAAGTTGAGAAAGCTATCAAGTGCAAAGCTTCAAGATGGCAAATCATAATCAGTTTCTATAAATACAGTTTCTCTCTGATCATTCAACTTCTCAGTATATTCCTAGCAGCACCAAGACTAGCAGCTGCAGCACATAAGCACTTCCTTTAACAGCTGTCAGGCTATGGTCATGATGGATTGGAAGGTCATTACCTCTTTCGAGACGCAATTTAACCAGCATCTATAGGGGGTTTTCGTATCCTGTTTTCCCTCTTTGGTGAAAGGTGGTGTGGGGGTTGGTTTAGTTAAACATAGAGGAATTGTATGGACGGGATAAAATATATCACACGGCTTTTTCCCTCAATCCAAACCGAGTACAGAAAGAGAATTACTGTCAATATGCTATTTAAGATGTTAATAGTCTTCGGCTTTTTCCATCATGTGTGGGAGTCGATGCACGTTGCAGATTTCACATGTGAGTTGCATTATAATGGTTAAAATGCGTCATTTCAATTATTGATTAGAGAAGCATGCTTGGAGTATCAAATAATCAATCTGGTATTTGGTGATGGTTTGTTTTAGTTGAAAATACAGAGAGGATTGTCATGAATATAGTATCCATTCCATTTGAGACATATGGGATGCGCTAGATTTTGAAATGAATTTACTCATAAATCAATAGATTGAGGCCTATCTTTCTGTCCTTAATCCCTTTTTTCTTTTGCAGACCATAATTATAACTTTAAAGAACAAAATCTCAATAAAATTAAGCAGGAGATTTTCTACAGCCTTTCAACTCTTTCTTAGACTTATTTTCAAAATGGATCGAATGTAGTAGGCATAAATATGCCCACATGATGCCAGTTTTATCATCCTTGAATGGAAGAAACATACATTATGTCTATGCTGGATTGTTGGTTGACAAATTTCCAAATTTTAGCCACTAATAGTGGGGGATTTCAGTTCATCACTGCTTAGGTCATGCAGGGCCAACTCTCCACTATTTTTGTTTTTTATTTATCAAAGTTTCCATCATTAGGTAGTTTTAATTCCTTACAGGTCAACTCTTTGACCTTGGTTAGTGGGTCATGACATTTATTAGGAAAGAGCCCATCAATTTCCCATTTTCAGTGCAAAGCTCAATTAATTTTCTGTATGATTCACTAATTATCCTATTAAAAAAGGAAAATATGGCTCATATTGATTATTAAGATGGATTCCAACCAACTAAATGCCTTAATGGATTCCAACCAACTAAATGCCTTAGACATTACGTTTTACTGGTTTTAGCATACTCGAAAAATCTAAAGAGGGACCGAAAAAAAAATAAAGAAAAAGTGTGGCTATTGCCACCCTACTGACTACTTTGTTTACCCTATATTCTTTTCTCGCCCTACACATATTTTTTAGTTTCATGTTTACTTTGCTCACTCATTTGCAATACCTTAAATACTATTTTCCAATATAGGGTTTAACTCGAATTCTTTTTCTATTTGGCTTCCTCAGTGTCTCTCTCAATTGTTTTTGGCTTCCTCCTCGTCTCTCTCAGTCAATCTCACGAAGTCTTAGTCAATCAGTCTCATTGGATTTAACGATGAATGAAAAGATTAAGAATGAAGTTTAAGTATATATTTTGGAGGAGTAATAAAAAAAAACTAACTGCAATTTTTAATAAGATATTATCCTTCATTGTAATTTCATATTATGATATGTTAGTATTTTAATAAGGGTTTTTGTCTATTTACCCCATTTTTAGAGATTTTTTTCCCACTTACCCCATTAAATTTTTTTAATTCCCTCTTACCCAAAACACTCTAGGGAGGTCTTCCCTAATACCCCATTAAGATTTTTATTTTTATTTTTTATTTTTTAATACCATTTTACCCTCACCTTTGTTACTTAGAGAGAGAGAGAGAATGGAAGAGAGAGAAACTATAGGGGACTTTGCCGGAGCCCGATCACCGGCCGCCAGAATCCGGCCAACTTTCGCTGGATTTCTATCACCAGCGCCGGAATCGGATCATTGGGCGCTGCCCACTGGACTTTTCTGAAAACCTTACCGGAAATGTTCATTGCCTCCAATAGACATCTATTGCCCCCCAATAGACGTTTATTGCCCCAATAGTCTATTGCCCCCTAATAGACGTCTATTGGCCCCCAATAGATGTCTATTGTCCTCTAATAGAACTTTCGGTTGCCAGAATATGAACTAATCTCCCTAAATTTAGACAAATAAAACTTTGTTTAAAGAAAAAAAAAATTATATCAATTTAAAAATGTCTATTGCCCCCCAATAGATGCCTAGTGCTCCCCAATAGAATTATTTTTCTTCATTTTTATTTCTTTCCGGGCCTTCTGCCTCCATTTTGCCAAATAAAAGAAGAAGAAAAGAACAGATTGTATAAAGTAAACAAGACCAAATTAGATGATGAAATTTTTTTCAAAGCTCTGCATGTGTAGAATAAGAACAAATTGTATAAAACTTTTTCTTTCTGCCTACACTTTACTAAAAAAAAAAAAAATTTGGCCACCTAGAGAAATACTCTGGGCACCATATTGGAGCAAACCGAGAAATCCTCTGCACCGGTCGGACGCTGGGTGTTTCTGAGGGATCCAAGCTCGGCCTCTGTAGCACTGTTGCAGGATAATAATGGCCTGAATCAGAGACCATGGTAGAGAGAGGCTGTGAAGGTGAGACTAGGACTGAGGTTGAAGACCACCGAAAATCGTCGGATCCCCTTCTTGGTTTCCCTCTCCAACGAGCTCAGCTCCGACAAGGCCCAGTCGACACCGACATTCTGCTCCCCACTCAATTCGCCTCCTCCGACTCCTCGCAGAGGTGTACGGCGCTTGACCCCAAGCTCAATTACCGCCCAGTGATCGGTATTCTCAGCCATCCCGGTGACGGCGCCTCCGGTCGGCTCAGTAAAGTCTCGCGGAGCATATGGATTTGGAGGCTCCCGTCGTCGCCGTCGCTATCGCCGGTGAGAACGCCGTCGACGAAGAAGACTGGAGGATCGGGGAGAGAGAAAAGCAGACGTCTTGGGAGAGAGAGAGTCCGCCGTGTTTGTGGAGAGAAAGGAGACAGAGTGGCAGCTGTAATTGATTAAATTGATTGAGGGTAAAATAGTCATTTGCTGTCAAATTGTGTAGTTGGGAATAAAAATCTCTTACCGGGGTAAGTGGGATAATTTTTGTTCATTTTGGTGCTTTTGGTCAAGGACCCTTTTAATAAATTAGAAACTTGTAGAGTGAACAAAATAATTAGTAGGGTGGCAATAGCCGCACCAAAAAAAAAAAATCTAAAGAGGCAAATGTCTCCCTTCCAAGAAAAGTTAAATTTTCAGTAATTTCACAAAATTGCAAGCAATTTGCAGAGATGTCGGCTTTTCCTTGATAATGTTTGAATCAAAAACTTAGAAGTTAGAATGATATGTGCATTTTGATAGACAATGCAATATCATAGAACACTCACCCACCATTGTAGATCGAATTTGAACTTGAATTCTTAAACAGACAAAAATATATTATTGGAACCAACTAAGTTTATCTGTTACGATCACATAAAAATATAAGAATCCATAGTCTTGGTTCTACACTTTTACTTGCAAGCTCTGTTTGTAAGTTTATGGCATGGGGACTTGTGTTTTCACTATATATACGGAAGTTTATAGTATTGTATGCACTTTTGATCAGTTTGGTCAAAGGAAACCAATCCCTTAATGTGCAAATTTAATAGACTTAAGGTCAGGATTAAGCAAAAGCTGAGATATTGCTTCTCAAGGATCTTAAAACATGTGCCCTTCAGTGTAGCTGAATCAACAAACTATTGAATACATGAATTTGATAGGAATTAAGTTGATTGTTCCACAAGGCAACCTTTGTATTTTCAAACCCTACGTGCTGGGTTGTCCATCATGTTTCCTTAGCCCATGAATTTTGATAGTTTCAGTTAGTCATAAATCCTGACCACTTTTTTCAGCTCGCTTAGCTCAATGGCTTTATATCTTTATGCAATAATTAATCTAGTGGAAATAAAAGTGTAGCTAGGCTAATGTTGGAAGTTGGAACTTTTATAGTGCAAGAAATGTAGTATATACAACTAGTGGGATAAGAACTCCAAACCAATTAATGCAAGAGATGTGAACTTATGAAGTGAGGCAACTACAAATCGAGAGTGTTTTACTCATGACAAGGGTTGAGACAACAATATTGATGCAGTAGGAATGAAATATACCAAAGATATTTTCTTGTGTTGTTGTAAGAAATTCCGATTGCATCTTCAAAGTAATATGAATATCTTTGCCGGTGAAAGCGTATACTAAGACGGTCATGCTCTAGTTTTATATAGAACGACAGGTCGAACCAGGAATACATAAGAAGCATTCGATATTTAGGTCAAAGATGAAGAAGCTGGACTTGTTTTGATACTAGGACAAACAAAGTAGGCAGATGAATGATGGCACGTACGTACTTACTATATCTGATTCAAAATTTATGTAGAACTTTTCTTCATTGATTTGGGGAAAAATTGGGATTCTTAAGCAATTGAAAAACTTCTGTATTTAAAGGGTGCAGTCGGTATCTAGTTTGTGTGTAGAAGAACAGCAGGTCATTTGACCACCTACAAAGTAAAGAGACTCGACTATTTGGGTTTGAAGCCATGTTCGAATTAGAGTGTAATGTGGTCATTATGATAGGGTTCTTATTTCTTAACATTTAAAACTGTGGATTAGATTAATCATCAATACATATCCCACTCCCGTTAGACTGGAGTACCAGAGATTTAAGTCGACTAAGTATTTTATAATCACTTGTTAATCATGTGATATGTAAAAATTATTGGAAACCTAGATAACCAATGCATGCGTGACGGAGGAAATTATAACTAGTTTTAAAATATACATGCACACGACTGTATACAAGATTAATCTTGCGTGCATTTTTTTTCCCCCAAATCTCTGTAACATCTTACTATATTCCGGAATATAGTTTCCGAAATTTATTCTTGCGAAAACTCATAATATGTTTCTTAAAGAGATACAACTTCTACTTCCAACCAAAACAAAAATTCATCCCATGCAACAGTAATTAAACTGTATCTTGATCTCTATTGCAAAGAGATGAAGCAAAAAGAGAAGCCGAATCCAAGTTGATGACTTATCTGAATATACACATTCTCCCCCAGAGGCTCCAAAAAAATCGGAGCGATTCCGAAACCTAAACCTAGGTTTCGTGAGCAGTGCGGCGGCGTCCCGTGGCTCCGATCTGCAGCAGGGTGCTCCGGCGTCGTTTTCCAGCCCAAGGGGGACGAGACTTTGATCTCGGGTTGCGTTGTGGTCGAGCCCGGTTTTGGTTCTTTCGGGCTGCGTTGTGGTCGACGGCCGTGGTCGGCATCAGGCTTTTGGGGGAGGCTCTTCCTGCGCCATCGGTTTCCAGTCGGAGTGAATCGACGTCAGGACTTGAAGAGGAGATCGGTCGTGGTTTTGGGACTAGAGGAGGAGCGAGATCGGAGCTTTCCTGCTAGAGATCGGCGTTCGGATCGGCGGCTAGCATAGGCTTTGGTGGGCGGCGAGATGGCTGCCACGGTCTCCTGCCTGGGGAGGCCGCCGGACTGATTCGGCAGTGGTGGGCGGCTTCTCGGAAGGGCCAGATTTGGCAGCTGGGTGTGAGGCACGTAGGGTGTGGGTAGTGGGCCTTGGGCCTCTGCCTTTCTGGGCTGCAGGGGTGCAGTCTAGAGACTTGGGTCTATAGCCCAATTCCCCCTATTTTCTCACACTTGGGTCGGGTTTGGGCTTTTTGGGATGGTCTGTCCTGCTCTTTATCCTGCATCTGTTCCTAGAATGTTGCTGTGGGTGTGTTGAATGTCGCGACGTACACCAAAAGGGTCTTAGGCGTCAAGATGTTCAGGACATTGGTTTCATTTTTGGGCAGTGTAGGATTAGGGAGTTTTTTCAATTCTGTATTTTCTTTTTCAGCAGTTCCTTTAGGATTTTAGTTTTCAAGTATGGATTTCTTTTGGATTTAGTACTCTTCGTGAGTTTGCATTGTAATATGAGGGGTGCTTGTACCCTTCATGCTTGACCGAGTGAGGTCGTCATGATTTCGATCAATGGATTAGTCTTCCGTTGCCCTAAAAAAAAAAAAGAGAAGCCGAATCCAGCAAACCTTTGCTTAACCACAAGTTAATTTGCAATTCTACATACAAGACCTTTTATTTTTTATCAAATAAACAATCATGTACAACAAGTAATCTATTCTGAGTTGAACTCATGACCTCCCACTTACAAAAAAGAGACTTACGCCACTAGACCAAATTGTACTGGACAAACCTTTTACTATTAGTACAACATAATAACCACAGAAAATATAAATTAATTATTTACTGCACTTGGTAACCACGGCACGTCTGAAATTGGAGCACTAACGTTTTAACTTACATATACATTACACAAATTATAAAACTTTGTGGTAAACTTGCCCTACACAATTCTACATAATTGGTGCTCGTAAGATTCAAGTCTCATCTCAAAAGGAGTTCATAGTCATAGCATAATTTAGGGGACATGTTTGACTGATGATTAAGGCCAACCTGTGCAAACTGTAAAAGGCGTTTAGCCCTTTGACTCATCCCTGCTATTCTTGATGTTGCTTAATTAGTTAACTCATATGTATTCCCAATGCACACCTTCTTGCTCCTCAATCCTCTCCCTCTCGAGTCACTCAAAAAAAAACCAAGCATCGGTTAGAAACTATGTGTTTGGATACTGTAACGTTGTTTCGTTAGATATCCAATCTTATTATGTTTGTGAGATAATGCGATTGTACAAGAATATTTTTTCCTTTTAAATATTTTAAGTAATTAAAAACTGACAAGTTTTATGTTACTATTGATCATTTTGAATGAGAAACTTAACCATACAATCTCAAACACAATAAATTCTAAAAAATTAGAATTCTTCTTAAATCGAAAGTTTTGTGCGGCCGCACCTCCTTTCACTGACTCACTGTAACATTAGTTACATACCGGACCTGAGATTGTAGAGGCTTGAGGCGAAGATATACCTTTTTTTTTTCTTATCAATTTTTTTATTTAATTTAATAATTATAAAATGATAATAGCGAAAAGAAACATATAGTATTTATGTTATATAACTGCTTCAAAAACATGCGACTCGAGAACATGTATGTTAAACTAATTCAAAAATATATAAAAAAAACTTTAAAAAAAGATGCAAAAATGTCATTAGTGAGATTCAAACTCCTACTAAAAAGGAGTTTTCAAAGGCACCCTTGCCATTGCTTTAACTTTTAATATTGGTAATTTAGGCGCAGAGCTCATATATATTAGATAATATTTACTGAAAGTCAGAACTCCGAGGCCCCCCGGAAGCTGGTGGCCTGAGACGGTTGCCTCAGTGGGCTACCCTCAGGGCCGGCTCTTACATTACTAGCGTAGTTCAATATCAAGTCAAATTATTTGGTGACGAACCCGAGCTAGAGTTTAGGTTGACCTTGGAAATTCATAGGCCTGACCATTCTTAGTTATTGCTTCTTCCATTAACCCTAGCTAGAAACAAAAACAATGTAATGCCACCCTGTGATTATAAACCGACCAGATCAATCATCCTACAGTAGTCAGATTGGAAGACAAAACTGAGAGTGGTATCATCTAATATAATTGAAATTTTGAAACTAATTTTAAACCTGGGAGATCTCAACAAGTGGACCCTTTTGATTGGGTTCCCACCACCCAGATCTTTGCTCCTGTACAATCAAGACAAGAAACCATTGTTTGAAGCTCTAAGAAAACATAATCTGGTCTTGACCTCATAGAAATGCCTATTATACGGTTTATTATACAGAAGAAGTATTTTTTATTACCTCTAAAGTATGAGACCTTGCAAGCCTGTGTATGTCAAGCAGTTAAGCAGACTTTGTCATCGTATTATTCGTATCTTGTATGCAAATCTGAAATTTTGTATGTATTGGAAATTTCAATAAGTCAACAGAATAATCAACAACCTGCAGATAAAGTTGATCTCCATGCTTATGTTTTCTAGCCTTAAGTATGCTTAAATTCCACTTAGGATCTTCATTTATAAGTATTTTTTTGCCAGATAGTTTTGTATATTATGACATTGCCGTACTATTAGCATGATGCATTAGTTTTGTGTGAAACGTGAACTGAGCTCCACCAGACTTTTGTATCTGTGTCTACATTCGAACACACATACTCTGCGAGAAAACATTACCCTCTATTTATCAGTTAAATTTAAATCTTCTAGCAACTAATTAAGAACAATTAAGTTCCATAGATAATTTTTTTGGTATAGAGGTTCTCTTGCTAACTGCTCTCTGATAAGTTACATATGTCGTTGAATTGTTAATTTGAACTACTAATTTGTTCCGATGTACAATCACGGTCAAACAACATAATATGACTATGACAAGTAATCGGCGTGAAAACATTACTTCTCTTCGAGTGCTATAGCACTGTAAAGTTTCCCTTCTATAGAGACAGATAGGATTATACATTCTATAATGTAGTTGCACATAATTGTGGATCATGATCCACAGTGACCTATACCTACGTTTGTGTTGGTAGTCGTTGCACCCCAATTAGTGCTTGGCTCAATGGGGGGAGTGGTGCTCTATGTTTTGAAATGGGTTAACTAGCATAGCAATAAGCACACCTATATCTTGAAATTTTCCATCATGAAATGAAATTTCATACGCAAGCATATATGGTAGTTGTAAGCACCTCTAAAACACTCCATTTGAGATCCCCATTGATGTAAGCAATAAGAACAAGTCCACTTCAGATCCTGTTGATGTAAGTATTAAGATTGAGAGTTTGACATAACAGCTTTAAACTAAGTTAACGTCTGACAAATATCCAGGAGAAGATCTCATTCTAACAAACAAAGAACCAAAGAAAATGAAACTACATTACCTCATACAGATTCTGTAGTATTTAACATAGATATTTATAAGATTTCAGATGTTGGTAAAACCCCAATTAGATTTCTGACATCTTAAGTAATTGAAGGTCGGTTGAAGTTGGTTTCAGATGCCTAGCCACTCTTAGTTAGACGCATGCTATGAACCTCTATCTACTCAAAATCTAGGGAAGTGTCCTGTTCCACCAAAATCTCCTTAAAAAGGGCCTGAATTCTGCCTTGTGCTACTTCCTCTTCTTCTTCGGCTTAATCTTAACTATAAACCAATGGAAGCATCCAGTAAGCTTCATAGTCATGCAAGGCTCTCTCTCTTTGAACACAATATTATAGATGCGTTGACAAAAGGAAATTAGTGTCCTCTAGACAGAATTATTCTAGGATATTTTATTCTATATCCAACTAATAATATATCATTTTGAGCAACCAACTTCACAAAACAAAAAGAAAAGCTCAAAAATTAATACACTTTTCTGACAAGTTGTAAGTTCTGGCCTGTCTATATAAGAAGATCTTCCACTGAATGCTGATCAGATACATTCCAGCACTTCCTTCTCATTCTTGTCTATTCTTTGCACCTTTCCCCTAAGAACCCTTTTCACATCCATAGTAATCTCAAGCTGTTTCAGTTCAAGATCTTCTCTGAACTTGAACTGAAATTTCGACAACGATGTGGGCTTTGTGCTTTGGAGCATTGGTTGTTATAAGCATTACTCATTGGGTTTACAGGTGGAGGAATCCCAAATGCAATGGCAAGCTTCCACCAGGTTCAATGGGATTGCCACTTATTGGGGAGACTTTACAGTTCTTCACTCCCAACACCTCTTCTGATATTCCTCCCTTCATCAAGAAAAGGATGGAAAGGTGAAATTCCGATAACAAGCTCAACTTTCTAGTCTAGAATACTTCAAGCATACTTCTTGTCAATCTTCTTAACATGTATAGTGCATTTTGCAATTTACAGGTATGGGCCAATTTTCAGGACTAATTTGGTGGGAAGACCAGTAATAGTATCAACAGACCCGGATCTCAATTACTTCGTATTCCAACAAGAGGGTAATTTGTTTCATAGCTCATATCCTTATACCTTCACGGAGATTTTTGGGAGACAAAATGTGGGTAACTTGCATGGGATCACGTACAAGTACCTCAAGAACATAGTGCTCCATCTCTTTGGCCCTGAAAGCCTTAAAAAGATGATCCCAGAAATTGAAGAGGCAGCACTCAGAAGATTACAACAATGGTCATGTGAGGACACAATAGAATTCAAAGATGCATCTGCAAGTGTAATTTCAGGCTAACCTTTCTTCTTCTCTTTGAAAATCACCAACAATATCTTGCTTAAAGTCTGAGTGAATTTGGTTTTTGCAGCTGATATTTGATCTTACCGCAAAGAAACTTATCAGTTATGACTCAGAAAACTGCTCGGAGAAGAATTTACGCAAAAACTTCGTTGCATTCATACAAGGATTGATTTCCTTCCCTGTGGACATCCCTGGAACAGCTTATCACAAATGTTTACAGGTAAGCCTAAATCTGTTCCACCAGTATCATTAATCAAATTCACAACGCTAATGAGTACAAAAATTGAATATTGATGTCGGAAACAATTGTAGTCTCTTGGTGCTGACCTTCAACAATTTCTCAGGGTAGGAAAAATGCAATGAGAATGTTGGTAAACCTGCTACAGGAAAGACGAGAAAAGCCGCGAAAGCAGCCTATAGATTTTTTCGATCACGTGCTTGAAGAACTCAAGAAAGAGGAAACGATGTTAACTGAAGAAATTTTTCTGGATTTAATGTTTGTACTGCTTTTCGCGAGCTTTGAAACAACTTCCCTAGCTCTAACATTAGCCATCAAGTTTCTTTCAGACCACCCTGCAGTGCTAAAGAAATTAACGGTCTGTACAAACTCTCTAAGCATTTCAAACCATACTAATTGCTATAGCTCGCTGTTGTTAATATTTCTATCTTATGCTTTTGACAGGAAGAGCATGGGATGATCATAAAGCAAAGGGAAAATGCTGATGCTGGACTTACATGGAAAGAATACAAATCAATGACATTCACATTTCAGGTGAGTCTCACACTTTAACTGTCAGTGGTCAAAAGGGAATGTACAGAATCATTTTCTGTAAAATGATTTGGTTTACAAACTAACATTATATATCAACTTGCAGATCATCAACGAAACAGTTAGACTGGCAAATATAGTTCCAGCTATCTTTCGCAAAGCAATAAGAGAGATACAGTTTAAAGGTATGTAAATCATAATATTTAGTGTGGGATTCCAACTATAAAAAATCAGTCACATACACGAATATCATCCTAATTTGACATATTATGCCTATTTGTCTGATTGCAGGACATACCATTCCAGCAGGTTGGGCAGTAATGGTTTGTCCCCCGGCCGTACACTTAAACCCTCAAAAATATGATGATCCTGTGGCCTTCAATCCAGGGAGATGGGAGGTGAGTTGAACATCAAAGCATAACATCTCTAGTTGAACTTGACTGGAAACCCCTATAATCATTATTCGTAGTCGTCGTCTGTACTAAAAAGAAGGTGTAATTCAGGGAATGCTAACAAGTAGTGCATCAAAAAATTTCATGGCTTTTGGCGGTGGCATGAGATTCTGTGTTGGAACAGACTTTGCTAAGGCGCAGATGGCTGTATTTCTGCATTGCTTGGTGACCAAGTACAGGTAATGTAATAAGTGTCCAAACTTGGATAAAGAAAATACTAGAGTAGAGACTAACATGTGTATGTCCACAATTTTCAGGTGGCAAGCAGTGGGGGGAGGAAATATAGTCCGAACTCCGGGTTTACAATTCCCGGATGGTTTTCACATTCGAATACAGGAGAAAGAAGATACAAGTAACGGGAAACAGCAAACTCCAGATGCTTGAAGCAGAAATGCCAACACTCAACAGGCAAGTGAGATGGCTAGAGACAGATGAACATCACAATTGGAATATGTACATAGATGAAAAGCAATCATGATTTTGCTTAGGGTCGGTCACGTACAAAGTTTTATGCTTCTAATTCCATTTTTTGTTTCCTGCTTTTTTTTTTTCTGTTTTTTTTTTTTTTTTTGCAATGTTCAGTTGTGTAAGGGTGGAAGCAGAAAAAAAAAATATATATATATATAGGTTCCAACATATAATATAATTAATTCATCAATATGCTTGTACCAGTTCTGTAAAAATGGTTCAGTATCATCTCTTTCTCTCCCTGTTTTCTCTCATTCAAGTATAAACTAGTTCCTGGTGCAGTACACAACATTACAAAAATGAGAAAGCCAAAGTCTTTTACATTCATTCAAAGAATTTTTTTTTGGTTACAAGGAAGCCCGAAAGGGCCAAGAAAGAAAGAAACTAACTAGGGAACAAGAAGTTAGAGCCCACAACTCTAGTATGGCCACTACCAGTAACATCATCAAGGAGGGTCTGAACTTTATGAGGGGGAGGTTGATCCCAGAAAGTTGTTCCTCTAGAGAAGTTGATAATATCCTTTGCCAAAATATCCGCTGCAAAGTTCCGTTCCCTATGGATGTGGTGGATAGAACATAGATCAAACTCTTGTATCACGTCTCTACAATTGGCAATAAGAGTTCCAAGAGGGTGACTATCAATATTTCCAGAATTTATGAGATTAACACAATGGCCGAATCACTTTCAACTTCCAATCTTTTAATGTGGAGATCAAGGGAAAGCTTTAAGCCAATATAAAGGCCCCAAGCTTCAGCTTCGACAATCTCACCAACTCCCATACTGTGAGTGAACCCTTTAATCCAAACATCAGAACTGTTTCTAATGAGACCAGTAGCTCCAATCACTCCTGCATAAGATCTGGAACCATCAATGTTCAATTTAAAATTGTTTGCAGCAGGTTTGATCCATTGAAGGGTTACAACCTGATGGGGCCTATTATCAATACTAGGCTTGGAAGCATAATTTCTTTAGGATTATGAGGAAAAGTGAAATGAATTAACCTCAAAGATGCCTTTGTTCCTCCATTTCCAAATGTATCAGCAAACAATGCTGAAGAATTCATTCCAATCAAAGGAAAGCCATTTACATCCTTTATGGAGAAGATTAGCAGCAATCCAGTCATTCCAATTGAGCCAGAAGGTACCTTTCATTTTTATAGGGATAGCAATGCTCTTCCAAATCTTAGAAGCATGGGTACAATCTCTGAGAAGGTGGAGCATGGTTTCAGGGATACCAGGGCAGAATTGACAACTCTCATTAGTAGTTAAATGCCTTCTAAGTCTTTGGGAGTTGGTAAGGAGTTTTCCTTGAACAAGAATCCAAGCAAATTAAGGTTTTGAGTTTGGGAGGGATATTAAAACTCCATATTTTCTTCCAAAAACAATCAGGAGTAAGATCAGAACTAATAGAGCACATGTAGCACTTTTAACAGTAAATACACGATTACAAGTATGCTTCCAAATAAGATTATCAGCAATAGAACCATTAACACAAATAGGAACTTTACCGATAATATCAAAAATGTGATCAGGGAAGCATACCTTTAGGAGATCAAAATTCCATCCATTACTGAGCCAAAAATCCTGGACAAGAGCATTGTAGTCAACAAGATTAGCATCAGGCGCAAAGGAAGAGAGGGCTCCATGTCCAGTCCAATCATCGATCCAAAACTTAATAGTATTCGATTCCCATTCCCTACTTTTCAAAGTAAACCATCTCTAAGAAGTTTAGCACCATGGAGCACACTACTCCAAGTGCTAGAACAATTAGGATGGTGTGTATAATTCTTATCAAGAAGGGAAGCCTTTCGAAGGTACTTTTGCTTAAACATCTTGCACCATAAACCACTATCACCATTGATCATTCTCCAACTAGTTTTAGCTAGCATAACCTTATTCATCTCAGCAGATTTTTTAATACCAAGACCACCTTTGCACTTGGGTTTGCAGACTGTTTCCCAATTCAATAAGTGAATTTTCTTCTTATCAGTAGTATCACCCCAAAGAAAGTTCCTATTTAATCTATCAATATCTTCACAAACTTGGTGAGGTAATTTAGCAGTCTGCATGCAGTTCACAGGAATGGAAGAAGTGACAGCTTGTATCAAAGTAAGTCTGCCAGCCATGCTTAGGTGTTTACTCTTCCAGCTTGAGAGTCTTTGCTGCACTTTATCAACTAGGTTAGCATAAGTTCTGGTGGTTACCCTGGAATGGATCATAGGCATTCCAAGATATTTTCCCAAGTCTTGAGCCAAAGGAGAACCACAAACTCTATTGATTTTCCTAGCATGCCTTCTCTTAATATTGGGGGAACAATGAAGTAGGGATTTTTCAAAGCTCACCGATTGACCAGACAAGTTGCAGAAGATATCCATGCATTTTTCAGGACAAGAGCTTGAGAGGCGGAAGCTTCAACAAAGAGAACCAAGTCATCTGCAAAAAAAAAGATGAGAAATAGCTGGACCAGATTGTGAGGACTTAATAGGTTTCCACTCACCAACATCTACAGCAGAGCATATAAGATGAGATAGTTTTTCCATACAAAGCACAAAAAGATAGAGAGATAAGGGATCTCCCTGCCTTATACCTCTTTGAGCTGTAAAAAAAATCAGATAAATCACCATTTAGAATAACTTGGAAAGAAGTCGAGGTAACACAATTCATGATCAAATGAACTAAATTCTCAGGTAGCTGAATTTCAATTAAACTTTCTCAATGAATTGCCAGGATAGTTTATCATAGGCTTTAGAGAGGTCAACCTTCCAAATCATGTATCCCTTCCGACTCTTAGTATTTCTGCACTTATGAAGAAGCTCCTGGGATATCATTATATTGTCTAAAATGTGGCGACCTGGCACAAAACTAACTTGGTGAGGACTGATAAGATCGGGTAGAAGAGGCCTCAATCTTGCAACAATCACTTTGGAAATTACTTTGTAAATAGTAGAACAAAGGCTAATAGGTCTAAAAAGTTGCATGAATTGAGGATAAGTGGATTTTGGAACTAGTGTAATAAGGGTATGATTTAGGCCCTCAGGAATTTTACCAGAGTGAAAGGCACCAGACACGATGGCAAAGACATCGTTAGCAACAAGACTTCAGTGCTTCTGATAGAAACTAGCAGGAAACCCATCAAAACTAGGCGCTTTGAGTCTTCCAATACTAAACAAGGCCTTTTTTACTTCATCAGGAGTCACACAATTACCCATGAGTTGCAAGTTCAAAGAATCAATGCATGGAAAGAGCATAGGAATTTGAAATCTCATATCATCCCAGTTCGGAACAGAGAAGAGATTTTTGAAAAAATCAACAGCAATTGATTTCATAGAAACAGGACCACACACCAAACTCCATTAGCATCAAATAAACCATCAACTTTGTTCCTTCTTCTTCTAACCAGAGTAGTAATATGAAAAAACTTAGAATTTCTATCACCTTCCTTAATCCATTTTTCTCTAGACTTTTGCTTCCAGAATATGGCTTCTTTGTTTCTAAGGTCAACATATTCTTTTTGCAAAGTAATCTCCAGGTTTGAAAGAAAAAGATTGTCTTTCTTACATAAAGCCTTCTGGATACCCTTAATTCTAGCTAAAAAGTCTCTTTTCTGATGAAAAATATTGCCAAAAACATTTCTATTCCACTGTGAGAGACTAGTTGCTAGGTTTGTTGACTTAGCCAAAATATCACCAGTAGTGGAATTCCAATTATCAGAAACAAAATCATAATAATTCTCATGGTGCATCCACATAGCTTGGAAGCGAAAATGAGGATTAGATCTGTGAGTATGTAACTGGGATAGAAGCTTAATTAAAAGTGGACAGTGATCCGAGGACATTCTTGCCAAGTGAAATACCTTTGCTTTAGGGAAGAGGAGTCTCCAATCACAATTACATAAACAGCGATCAAGTCTCTCTTTTACTGTATTGTTTGTCCATGTAAACTCTGCTCCTTGAAAAAACCCATATCAATCATATCAGAACTATCCACCCATTTTTTGAAACCTGCAATTTTTCCATGCACAGGGCCACTACTCTTTTCAGATATTGAAAGTAATTCATTGAAATCACCAGCAAGAAACCAAAGTAGCTGATACAATATCCAGGTAGTTCCATAAGGTATTTCGAAGTTGGTTACAAGGACTGGCATATATTGCAGTGAGGAGCCAAGGTTGTTTCCCATTGCCACAAACTTTCATAGTAATAGATTGGAAATTGGAATCGATAAACTCAAGAGAGATGACATTATCATTCCAAAGAAGCCAAATACCACCACTGAAACCACGAGCTTCAACAATTTCAAATTTATTAAAGCCCAGATTAATAAAAGTACTCTTGTGAGGTTCAAATTGAACACGAGGTTCACAAATAATCAAAAGGTTAATTTTATTTAGGATTAAGTTCAATTTACTCCCCTGAATTTTGAGGCTAAAATCAGTTTGGTCCCTCTTTTTGAAAATCATTTATGATTGTCCTTATACTCTCAAATGACATCACCCGAGTCCAAAATTTGAATTTGGCTAAAAAACTGACGTCAACTGCCGATTTGGAACAGACATGGGGGCCTACTTTTCAGATTTTAAACCCCACAAGGAGGGAAAAATAGACATTTCCAATTTTTCTCATTTTTTAATTTTTTTTCTCTATATTCTCTCTCTCTCTCTCTGTTTTTTTATATATTATAAATCTCTAGTTTCTCTCTCTCTCTCTCTCTCTCTCTCTCTCTCTCTCTCTCTCTCTCTCTCTCGCAGATCAAGACGACTACGAACGCCCTGATCTCTCCTCCTGCAGCGAGCCCTTCGCCTACGCCGATGAGGCCCTCAATAACGAGTACAACAGGTTACCAGCGTCCCAAGCCCTGACCCTGATTTGGTGGACGACTCGATCATGAGGAGGGTGCGGAAGGTGGAGGAGAGTATGGATCCAGGCCCAGTAGACCTCAGTATGGATCCCAGGAGCCCGGATCGGAGTATGGATTGGGTTACGGTCATAAGCCGAAGTACCAAGCGCCTGAATCGAAGTATGGATCGGGTTACGGATGCAAACCCGAGTACGAGCCACGGCCCCGAGGCCCCGAGTCGACTCTCCTCTTTGATGCAGCGTTTGGGCAGGGTGACGCTGTCGACGTGGGGCTGCAAGATTCCTTAGACTCGGGTTGGTCTGATAAGAGAATTGGGCTTTCAGATTTTTGGCTGGTGCTAGTGGTTGGCCTCCATACTAGGCGTCGTTGGTGGTGGTATCACTATCGGGGATGATGATGATGGTTGGCAGCAGAAGAGTGTTTGGATCTCCCCAGATCGGATTTTGTTTGCACAGGGTGAGTGCGACGACTAAAGTGGAAGTAGAGACAGCGACCAAGTAGGCAGTGGCGGCGCTAGCAGATTTGGGGATGTGGGTAAGGCTGAGACTCCTTCTAGGCTCAGTGGAGCTTAAGCCTTGAAGGCTGCGAGAGAGAGAGAGAGACAGAGAAAGAGAGAGAGACAGAGAGAGAGAGAGAGAGACAGAATATAGAGAAAAAATTAAAAAAAAAGAGAAAAAAAATTAGAAAAATTAGAAATGTCTACTTTGCCCTCCTTGTGGGGTTCAAAATCTGAAAAGTGGGCCCCCATGTACGCTCTAACTCAGCAGCTAATGTCATTTTTCGAGATAAATTCAAATTTTAGACTCTGGTGATGTCATTTGAGAGTATAGGGACCATCGTAATCGATTTTCAGAAAGAGGGACCAATCTGATTTTGGGCCCAAAGTTCAGAAGAGTAAACTGAATTTAATCCTTTTATTTATTTTAACTAGATCATAAATATCAGATCTAAAATCCTTACCTCCTGCACCACGGGCATTCCAAAAGAGAATATTATCCATCAACATAGATGTGAGAGGGAGGGAGAACCCCTGGAGTCAAGAGACAATCATGTCCTCCTCCTTAGAGGGGGGCATGGTTTTGGCCAGAGCCAAGTTATCAATAGATTGATCACGAGTATCATCCATGTCAGCTACAGGAGGGTCCTGTTTGAGGTTGTCAGAGGAATCCTGACCACTATTGCTAGAAATCACCTGTAAACCAGTCTGAGCCATAGCAGTATTATCCAATATGTCATTCTCAGGGGGACAATGACCAAAAGTAGCTGAGCTACTGGGAACATGTGGGTTAGGAGGAATATTGTTAACAAGGGAGGCAAGGTCAGGGAAGGGAACTTTGAAATCACTAGAGTTGGTAGTAGGAATTTTCTTTGTCTTGCTTGTAGAAGCGGTAGAGCGGTTATGTCCCCTACTGGTTTTACCATTAGTAATGTCCTTGAGGGGCTTCTTTTTTTATTTCACGACTTTATGCTAGGTAGCAGAAATAGGTTCTAGTTCAGAAACAGGTAGCTCTTCTACATATTCAGCAGCAATAGAGTCACGAGTCTGCATCTTTTTCTGAACTTGCTTCCACATAGTCATAACTTTTGGCTCACTGGTTTTAGCATCCATAGACGTTGCAGCCATATGAGAGCTTTGGTTATTATTAGTAACATTAGCTTCATCATCCCCAATCTCATCTTGCAGCAAGGAAAAACGAAAACCAAAAGTATTATGCATTTTACCATTGTTTCTAGGTTGATTACCATGCTTCTTACTTTTATAAGACATGAGCATCCAAGGACCATGACCACCATTGGAGGACTGAGTAGCAGGAGGTGTAGGCTCAGGGGTTGAATTGTTAGGAGTGCCAGTATCCATGTCAGTACCATTAGAGTCAAAAAAGGATTTTCTCACAGCCTCCCCTTGGCCAGCTGTATTGCCAGAAGTTTCAGGAGGGGGGGGGGGGGTATTGTTTGTTGGAGCGAGATGTGGACATGAAGCTTTGGGATGGCCATAGAAACCACAGTTGAAACATATCATTGATATACCTTCATACACAACATTGTAAGCTATACCTTCAACTTCAACAAAAGGCAGAAGTGGTTTTTGTAAATCAATTTCAATACAAAGTCTACCAAATTTTCCAAGAGCCTGACTCAGTGTGAGTTTATCAATTTTAACAACAGTACCCAACATCTTCCCAATTATCCTCATAGTAAAGTCCTTATAATATCGGAAAGGAAGCCCCATAATACGAACCCACACAACCATATGAGTTATCTTATCTACAAAAGGGTTGAAATCAGGCTTACATTGTTGCACAATAAGCGTTTGGCCAGCTATATATAATCCAAGGCTTTCCACAGAGCGCAATATTCATGTCTTCCTCAAGCTAGAACTTGACCACAAAGTAGTCATTACGTAGGTCGTTTAGCTACCATGGGCCCTGCAACTTCCATTTCCTTGTTAAACTATCAGCCATGAACTTTATAACATTTGGGAATTAGGCTTACCCATAAGCTTGATGATTACTCCATAGCGCCACTTGAGGTCAAGTTTATCATTCACTCGCTTAGAGAATGAAACATTTGGTGCAATTTTGCCTTGAGAGTAGATGCAATCATTGTCTGTCATCTCAAAATCCTCAAAGGCCGCACTACCATAGTGGCTCAGGGGTGTTAATAGCTTCATAACGTAGCTCTATGATTCCTTGGTGCCCCGAGGCAAGGGCGATTCCTATTCCGTCGAGGTAATTTGGGCTGCTTTTAACTTATCGCAGAGCGAATCGTTCGTCCAAATTCGTTTGTGGTGATACATTGGACTCGAAACCTCTCCACCACTCCCCATTGGGAGGGCAGAGAAGGTGAAGATCTGATGGTGCTCCGTCATCGATGAAACAGCAAAAAACTTGCCTGCCAAGATGAACGGAAAGGTATAGTGGTGACAAAGGGACGTGTAAGGATTGTCTACTGGAAACAGGAGCGTGAGGCGCGTTCAACACCGTAGGAAACGTTTTCAAATAATAGTGTTTTTTCTTTCCCTTTGCGTTCTTTCACTTTTTTTTTTCTTTCCCAAGTGAAATTTCTTTCTTCTTCATACAAAGAAATTTCACTTGGGAAAGAATAACAAAAAAAAGTGAAAGAACGCAATTAAGCCTATTACCATTTGATCTAGTGACAAATGTATCTTCCATTTGTAAGTGGGAGGTCGTGAATTTGACTCACAATATATTATTTATCGATTCGATATTAACAAAAAAACGCAATTAAGAGAGAGAGTTCAACACAATTATATATTCAATAACAAACCCCAATTTGAACTTGAATTAAAATGAACTTTCACTAGGGCTGGCAAATTCAACCGATCCAAACCAGCCAAACGAGTCTGTCCCGAACCAAGGTTGTCGTTTACCAAACTTGTGGTACGGTATAACCGAACTGAGAGAGTGTAGTTGGTACGGTAGCGGTATTGAATCTTAAAGAAATACAGTATACTGTACCGTACCACATATTTAATATAATATTTAATTATTTTAAATCTTTCTTATATAATCAATCGTAGCCGTTGATTTTCTTCAGTTTTATTCCATATTAACTAACAACCGTTAGATTAAAACTTTCCAAACCCTAGCTAATCCCTCAGTCCCTCTCTCAGTCTCTCGACCACTCCCTCAGTCTCTCTCTCTCTCGAACCCGAGCGAGGTTCTGACTTCTGAGCCTCTCAAACTCACTTTCCAAACCTTAATCCTTAATCCCTCAGTCCCTCTCTCGACCACTCCCTCTCTCTCTCTCTCTCTCTTTCTCTCTCTCTCTCTCTCTCTCTCGAACCCGTGCGAGGTTCTGAGCCTCTCAAACTCTTCGAAGAATCTAATCTTTTGATCCATTCGATTTCATGTCACGTCAAATCGATTCAATTCACATCAGTCAAACAATTGCTGCAGTACTGCTGGTGAGTACGACCTTCAATTATTTTGGATTAGAAGCTTTGGATTGTTGCGTTGAGGTTCGATCTACCCAATTTTAGTAATTCGATCTTGGATATGTTATATATTATCTTGAGATTTACCAATTTGTTATGGGTTTTCATGGTTTTTATTTTGTGCTTGGAGGAGCAGGAGCACCGAGAACTAAGTTTGATGTTTGAGGGAGAAGAAGGCAAAGTCAAATCAATCGAAGGACTAAGTTTGTGGCTCTCGATGGTGGAACTCTGAATTGTAAGCAAGACTCTATTCAATTGAAGGTATAATTCGATATATGCATAATTCTCTGTTTGAATTTTCATCACTATGTGTTGTTCTCTTTGTAAGAGCTTTTATCTGAGTAAGAGTTGCAGAGCATTTTAAATGGAATACAGATGAATTAGAAAATGACAACACAAGACTCATTTACAATTTTACATGCACCACAGCATTTTAAAAAAATTCTCCACTTTTGGGACAATTTCATTCTGGTTCGAGCTTCCCTACTTTATATGTTGCTTTTCTTGTTTGGTCTAACATGCTCTATTTGGAGTTTCTAATCTAGAATCTTGGTTCTGTTGTTGCTTGTATTGTTGCATTATTCTATTGCATTATCAAAAGCTTTCTTTCAGAAGCAGCAGTTTACAATAAAGTTTTTTATGGTGACCCAATTTTTGTTCCAATTTGTTATCATTTTAAGTCATCTCATTATAATTTTCAGGTGTTCCAATCTTAACAATTCAAGAAATCTTACAATGAAGGCCGGCTTAGAACTAGAGCAACGTAGGAGCAATGTAAAAACTGCCTAAATTCTTCTTCATTGATTGAATTTGCAGAACTGCCAGCATTCTTATTCTTTTCAACTAAAATGGATTTGCAGAAACTTCGAGTCTTTGAGTGAGGCAGGGAGTACAACAAGCAAATATGAAGTGATGATGAGATTAAATTTGAGTCTTTGAATACTTTGTTTTCAACTATTGTTCACTTAGTTATTGTATCATTTGTGTGTACTGTACGTGATGATGAGATGAACTGTAAGTGATGATATGAAGTGATGAACTGATGATGAGATGAACTGTAAGTGATGAATTGAAGTTGATGTGAGAGACTGAGAGTTATTTGCTTGTTTTTCATTTGCTTATGGTCTGGACCTTTAAATTCAGATGATTATATGAGTTTTTCAGTTGCTTACAGGTTTGGGCTTTAAAATTTTCATTTGGGCTGTAGCTGAAAGCTGACCCAATCTTAAACTTGGTTGGAGGCCCAACCAACCGATTCCAACCGATACTCTCGGTATACCGACTTTTGTGGCCGGTAATGGTAGCTCATTTTGTGTACCAATAAGCTTTGGTACGGTAGGTGGTTTTAGGCTTGAAGGTCCGGTACCGTACCGAACCCAGCCCTACCTTTCAAGCATTATTTTGAACCTCCAACAGTCCTTCACCTCTGATTTATATGATTCAAGATCCGTGAGAGGGAGAGAGAGATAGAGAGAGGGAAGATGAGCCCAAGTTGCAGTGGGCTTAGTTGTGGGTTTTGGGCCTACCATGTAAATCAAAATGACTAGGGACCTAGAAACCCAATTCCCAAATGACGAAAGATTTTGATACATGTTAGAATAATATAGGAACACTAGTCAGTCTAGTCCTGTCATTTCATAAAAACCTGATTGTGTAGTTGAATAAACTAGGAATAAGGTTATTTTTCAGCAGTTAGTTCCTTCCCCGTTTAAAGCATCAATTGGGGCCGCTATAATGGAAACAAATTACTATAAGACAAATTCTAAAGTTTGAATGCCAAAGGTTTCAAAGTATCTCAACATCAAATGGGAGCTTCCTAATCTAAATCAAGTTAAGTTAAACTTTGATGGGTCAGTCCAAAATGATGAAGCTTCAATAGGGTTTATTGTTAGAAACTCAGATGGTATTCCTTTGGTAGCTGCAAATAAAAGAATTGGTCAGTCAGGTGTGCTTGTAGCTGAAGCAATAGCTTTAAGAGAGGGTTTGCACATGGCGCTTCTACATCAACATCAGAATCTTTTGGTGGAAGGTGATTTCAAGCTGTTAATTGACTACATTCAAGGTAAATCTGAGGTGCCATGGTGTATCAAAGCCCTTGTGCAAGATATCAAGCAGTTGGCTCAACAGAGTAACTCTATATTCTTCAGACATATTTACAAAGAGGCCAACTTTGTTGCTGATCATTTAGCAACTTTGTCTCAGCAAGCCCAAAATCCATCAGTTTGGTTTTATTCTTACCCCTGTCAGTGTCCGCAGCGTTCCATTTGGATTTGCTGGGAGGGGCTATTAATCGAGGCTTTGTGTTTTAGTTTGTTGTTGTTTTTCTGTATCGAAAAAAAAAAGTAGGGGTGGAATTTTTGGAACCCAGAAACCGACAAACCGTACCAAATCGGATCGAACTGGCAAAAATAACTGACCGAACCAATGGTTGTGATATGATTTTCGGTTAGTACTTATAACAGATCGAAAAATTACCGAACCAAACCGTACAAAGTTATTAGGTAAAATTTATATTTTTATTATAGGAAATTATATTTAGTGCTCTAACTATATTTTAATTTCTATATGTAATTAATTTTTCATTGCTATTTATAGTTTCAGTGAGTTATAACTTTTTTGAATTAGCCTGAGAGGCGATAATATCATTCATCTCAAGCCAGAATAGGTCGTTACATACATTTCCGTTGCCATTTAAGGGCATAGACAGACAAGAAGATAGTGGTAATACCCACAGTGGTACATAGAAATAGACATACTCATTATACAATCAAATACATAGAGGTAACGGGGATCCTCCATTGGTACTACGCCGGAGGCTCTAGAGATCTAGGTTCCTAATACAAGAAAATTTATTGTAATTAGACAAGAAAGCTAAAAACATAGGGTTGGACCAAGGGCCGAAGCCCTAGCCCAAATTAAGCCCAACAGCTCGAAGAATAGGACCCAAACTCAAGGCCCAATAGGATTGCAGGCCTAGAAGGTAACTTGAACCCACCCGAACGGCGTACTATTGCTCTAATGCAGCGCCGCCCTACTCTTCGCTGCCACAAGTCCGCAGGACCACACCATCTTTACCCGCAGGACCACGTCATCTCGACCCATGCTGCCTTGAAGTTGCCCCGACCGATCTAGCACCCACGAAACCTATGCCGCCTCGAAATCCCTCGATCCATGCCACCACATCGCTTGATTCAGCACCCACGACCCATGCCGCGGTCTTCAACACCTTCCAACACAGTCAACGAGGCCCACCGGACCTGTGCAACATAGCCATCGCGCTGCAGCGACTATCCCTAGGAGCTGGCAACTATCCCTAGGAGCCTCAGACAATACCAGCTATCATCCTGTCTGGCAGCAGCCTGCAAGCGTTGACGAGGCTAGCAAAGCCAGCTCGGACTTCAGGCACCGCCAGACGAGAAAACGATCTTCGCAGTCAAAGTCGACTTTAGGGTTTTCTAGAGAGAGAGAGTGGCCCCTCAGTTCTAACTTAATTTTTATTGTGTTTATTTTATTTGCTTATTTGTTTTTATATTTCTTATAGCTTTAAATTATAGAATAAACTATAGTATATTAATATGTCTTATTGGTATTTTTGATGTATATTTCCCGGTTTACATTAAATTTGTGGATATTAAAGTTGTTTGGATAAGTGGGTGGTTATAGTTGGATCTTCAAATTTGATATTTGCACCTCCATCTTTTTTAAATTATCAATAGATTTTGTCAGCTCATATGAAAAGATAAATAAGGACAAAGAAAAAAAAAAAACTATTCTTACCTCTCCTATTAATATAACAATCAATTTTTTTTTGGACAATCACATTAATATAGCATTATTTTTTTTTCAGGAATTTCCTTATATTACCTATATGACTTTTTAATTTACCTAAAATAATTAAGTAAAAATAATCAATTTCTATACAATACACTAGGAATTGATATACCATAGAAATTGATTATTTTTACTTAATTATTTTAGGTAATTATTTTAGTTGAGAGAGAGCAAATTTCCCAGTGTATTGATATACCATCATTTAATACAAAAGTAAATTAAAAATAATATGATTTGTGTTGAAGGAAAACCTAATTTGTGTTTAGCCCAAACTCTAGGTTACTTGACCTAGTGGTAATATGATTTAATTAGAAGGATCTAGAATCCTAATCAATGTAGAATTACTTTCCTTGTATGATTGAGATTCTATGCATTGTAATCCTCTATATAAAGAGGCCCCTATTATCAATGAGAATACACAGCAAATTTCTCTCAAATTCAGTTTCTCTACAACACGTTATTAGCACGAGCCCTAACCCTAACCCTAAAAACCAAAACTCTTCTCACCAAAACTACCGCAAGCTCCTAGCCCTTGCTAGCCATGTCGTACGCTGCCCCTGCAGCCCTTGCGCACCCGTGTGCCGCCTACTGCCCCTGCAGCATTGCCGCACGCCTGCTGCCCCCTGCAGCACAGCAGCACGCTCGTTCCTGTGCAGATCAGGCTGCTTGCACACCCCGAAAAATCTTGTTCAGGACTTCAGATAAAAATTCTTCCTTCATCAAAGTTGTTCACCTATGTCTCTTATATCTGACCTCCAAATTTAAGCCCAATCGGAGTGGTTTTGTGACCTGTACACCAATCGGAGTGGGAGCTGTTCAGAAGCGAATCTGCTCCGAATTTCAACAAGTTTGATTCGCCTAGGACTGAAGCTCGTCTACAATCCTACAACGAGGATCGAATATGCTCTGCAATCCTACAACGAGGATCAAATACGCTTTGCAATCCTAAGAGGTATGGTTTACTAAAAGTTCCCGTTTTTGAAGTTTTTTTTTCTTTTTCGCTTCTTTTTCTCAGGGACTTGCAACCTCCCTTCTTCTACCCCCCTTTCTTCATCATAGGGGAGACCTAATTAAGCCGAACTGTGGGGGTTCATGCTCACTCCAATCTTGGAGCTTGTAGAGTCCTCCAAACTTAGAGTTTGTTGAGAAGAAATGATCGACCACAAACATCATTGTTTCGATCTAATCCAACCCCTCTTGGAATCGAATTTCTTGGAAGCGACTACGCTTGGAAATTCCTAATTTCTTAGAAGCGACTACGCTCAGAAATTTTATTTGTTTTCGTGGTAGCTATTTTCGCTCCGAAACTAACCCTAATTTCTTGTTCTCTTTCAGGATGAGTAACCTGAACAAATTGGACTTTGCTCCATTGGGAACAACTGGCTCTGAATATCACAGATGGGTTCGTGATGTCTGCCAGCATCTCAAGGCCGATGGAATCCTGGATACGATTCTCGAGCCTAACCAGGACGTGCTAACTGTTGAGCAAGCTCAAGCTTTGGAAGCAAATAGAGCAGCCTTATAGGCAAATAAGGTGAAAGCCATCATCCTAATGACTCGTCATATGGATGATTCGCTCCAGTACGAGTATATGAATGAAGAAGACCCCAGAAGGATGTGGGTCTCACTCGAAGAAGATTTGGCAACGTCCGTGACTCCTTGCTTCCGGACCTAGAAGTGAGATGGCATAGCCTCCTCTTCTGTGATTTCAAGACAGTTCTTGACTATAACTCGGAAGCACTTCGCATTAAATCCTTAATGGAATTCTGTGGTAAAAAGATCACAGATGCGATGTTGATTGAGAAGACTCTTTCTACCTTCCCCGTCTATGCATTGATGGTTGCTAAGAACTATCGAATGGATGTAAATGCAAGACGGATCACAAGGTTTCATGAGCTCATTGGAGCTATGAATGTTGCTGAAAAGCATGACAATATCCTTGTGAAGAACTATAATTCGAGATCTGTGGAAACAGAACATATTCCAGAATCCAATTATAGTCACACCTCTAAGAGAGGGCACCAAGAGCGATACCCTAATCTTAGGGATACTTCTGGACGTTCTGGTCCATATAATCGCTCTACTTGGGAAGGTAACCGCCAAAATAGGCGAACACGGAACCGAAGAGGTCAATGTGGAAAGAGAGAGGGAGGCAACGCCTCTGGTCATGTTGGTGGCGCCACCAACACTAAGAGCCATCTAAATGACGCTTTCAAAGCGCCTCAATCAATGGAGTCTGAGCAAAGAGATGTACGTTCTCGATATGGAGTATCCAATCATTGGGCACACATTTGTAGAGCTCGTGAAGAACTTGTCACCGCCTACAAAGCATATTGTGAAGCAAGAGAAGCTCACTATGTGGAACAAGAAGATCAAGAAGATGATCTAGAGTGAAGGGTTGAAGACTACAAATCTGGCTGGGATCAATTGATCGCCAATTCTGTTTAAGTCTTTATTTTCCAAGAGATGTAGGCGATTGCCATATTACTTTTTATTGGATTAGATTTTCTTTGATCATAGAAACAATGATGTACTCCGTTGGCTTATGAATAAAATTTCGAGTGCTTTTCATTATGACTCAATTTTGATTCTGAGCATATTACTTTGTGACTACGATGGCTGGGCCATCAATATTAATTCAAGGACATGGAATAGCCCAAGTTCCACTTGCCAAATGGCACCTTGATTACAGTTGTCACAGAAACTCTCTACGCTCTTAGGGCAAATAGTACCCTATGAATAGCCAACGAATTCCATGTGAAAATGCATGTAGAGAACGGAAATGAGTTCCTTTGCATTACCTCTAATGATTGCGAACAAAGACGCATCTTAGAGACGTTTATGTGTCTCTCTAGTGGACTTTATGTCACTATTCGAGCTATTAAATCCAATAAAGTTTTGAGAGAAGATCTCTTGGATTTAGACACATATTGGCTTTGTCACGACAGGATAGATCATCCTAGTCATGATATGATGATCCGTCTACAAAAGACTTCACACGGACATCTTTTCTCTCGAGCGAAATGAAGCATGAATCAAAAGTTGATTCTTAGACTAACTGTGACCGACGCTGCTGCCTAGGGCACCGCCTCCGTCCACCACCAGCCTAGGGCTGGCGTAGTCCCTATCCATGACTCCATGGATGGCGTCCATCATGGTGATGGCACCCTAGGTGATGCTGCAATCACCAACTTGCTTCACAATAGCGTTTCAGACGCTCAGGCCTAACCAAAATTCTCATTGGTTGCTTCTAAAGCCTCTAGCTCGTTTTACTAAGCCCGTTCCTTAGGGAAATTAGGACTTAGACCGTCCTATGCAAAGGATATGACAATACTTATTATGTTCTTACAAAGAATCCGTAGGGATTTTGTGGATTGATTCAACCAACTTGCGGACGCTTAAATATTTTATGATGTTGGTTGGCACGCAAACACTCTGGTCACGTGTTGTGCCATTGTCCACATATAACTGCTGTCTACGCTACACTCCTAGCACATATCATATGACAATGGACTCACTCCCCAAATCATCCTATTCAGTCAATTGGATTTGACTATGCTAGTGAGTTTACATTGAAGACTTTCGATGGATATTGCAATGGGTTTGATGTTGGACATCACATTCCCATGTACACACCCAATTGGTCTCGTGGAAACGACTACGATGGTAGTCCGAACATTGGTAATGCGCACCAATATTCTTACATCCGCTTGGGGTGATGCGATATCGCATGCAGTCATGCTAATTCGTCTACGACCTACCGCCACTCAATGTACCTATGCGTTACAACTAGTGACTGGGTACACTTATTTTGTACTTACGCACATTTGAGTGAGCCATTTATGTGCCAATTGCGCCGCCACAGCGCTCTATGATGGGTCCTTACAGATGAATGGGCAACTACGTTGGATTTGAGCTTCCAACAATCGTCCGCCACTTAAATGCCCTTGCTAGGCGATCTTCTTACTGCTAGATTTGCGGATGTCACTTTGATGAGACAGTCTTCCCGTCGTTAGGGGGAGATAAGAACACGAATGTTCAACAGGAACGACAGGAATTGTCGTAGTCTGTCCCCACTATGTCTCATCTTGATCCCTATTAAAGTGACGAGATCACACAAATATGCTGCAAACATGCCTGCAAGGAAGGACGTTCCTACGAGAGGACGTAGCGCCACCCTACACGGAGGTAGGCATGGCGCCAATGCCAAAGAAAGTGGCACTTTGGCATTACAGGCCATGGCCCCAGCTAGGATGCGTGGAGAGGCCCGTGGGTTCGAAGGATACTTTGGCACATTCCAATCCTTTGATCATCAAGACTCAAAATCCGTCTCATGAGAATCTTTCGGGTTATGGTTATCGTTGGGGGACGCCTCAACGTCAAAACCTGTTCCTGAGAATATAGAGCTCTATGAAAATTACACTAGTGTACATGAGACGTGGGATAGAAACTCCATCAGAATTGATGATGTAGTTGCGTATTTTATTGCGCATGAGTTTTTGAGTTAGATGATATCGAACCACGCTCCGTTGATGAATGAATGCCAACGTAGAGAAATTTGGCCTAAATGGAAAGATGCGATCCAAGTTAAGATTGATTCTCTAACGAAGAGGAAGGTTTTCGAGCTAGAGATGCCAACACCTCCTAACATAAAACCTGTTGACTAATGGGTCTTCGTTAGAAAGCGTGATGAGAAAAAGAGATGGTAATCTCGCCTTATGGCGCAAGGCTTCTCACAAAACGCCCTGGAATCGACTACAATGAGACATATTCTCTCGTAATGGATGTCATTGCACTCCACTACCCTGTCAGTTTGGTAGTTTCCGAATAACTGAACATGCAGCTTACAAATGTGGTCACTACGTATCTCCATAGGGATCTAGATACGGAACATACATGAAGGTTCATGGCAAACTTCATTTACCCAAGTTAAGAGGTTCTAGACCACGGAGCGCGTTTACAATTAGGTTGAAACGCTCACTAAAGTGACTACTTGATTGGGAAGGGATATGCCCACGCGTTTCTATAACAAGTTTCGGATTCTATCGCGGTTCATGTTGGACATGATCTTCATTAGAAGCCTTTAAAGAGTTAAGGGAAACCGCTGAACACTTGAAATCTGTAGTTTGAGATGAAGGATTTTGGGAGAACACGATTATGTCTCGGTTTTGAACTTGAGCATCGTGTCGATAGATGTTTAGACATTTTGACAAGGTCAAGCCTCCAAGCACCCCCATGATCGGCTGTAGTCTTGATCCTGAAAAGGATCCTCTTCGTTCGAAGGATGATGACGAAGATGCGCTAGGGGCAGAAATGCCCTAGTTAAGTACAATAGGCGCATTATTGTACTTAGCTCAATGTACAAGACCGGACATCTCATTTACTATGAACTTGTTAGCTAGATATAGCTCTGCGCCAAAGCGACGCCATTGGATTGGTGTAAAAGATATCTTTCGATACTTGAGATGTATGAATGATATGGGCTTGTTCTATCCCTACAAAGAGATGATGGATTCGGACCCATCACATACTAGGTACGCCGCCAACGCTGGCCTGCGTTCTCTATCCCCATCCCAAAACGACATGTGTTTTGGAAGGTTTTGCTGATGTTGGGTATCTCTCTGACCCACACAAAGGTCGCTCCCAAACTGGTTAAGTGTTCACCATGGGAAAAGACCGTGATATCTTGGAGGTCTACAGAACAGACCGTAGTCGCTATATCTTCAAACAATGCAGAGATCATTGCTCTTCATGAAGTGGTTCGTGAATGTATATGGATTGGATCCATAATTACGCATGTTTGAACAATTGTGGTTTGAAGTCTACCACAGATGAGCCTACGAGCATTTAGGATAATGCTACTTGTTTTTAACAAATGAGGCAAGGCTACATCAAAAGCGACAACACCAAGCATAATCAGCAACAACAGACACTCCTCAAGATCAAAGTGAACTAGGTTCGATCTGAGAACAATGTGGCAGACTTGTTTACTAAGTCATTGCCCAAATCCACGTTCGAGAAACATGTGGCAAGAATTGACTTGCGAAAATTATCTGAACTCCCATGATCGTAGTCATCAGGGGGAGGTGCAGACATCAGGGGAAGATGTCTACATGTTCGTCTCAAATCGTGAATGGTGTGTTGTGCTCTTTTTCCCCTTCGACCGAGGTTATTTTTGTCCCACTGGGTTTTTGTTACTCGGCAAGGTTTTTAACAAGGCAACGAGATAAGCACCGCGTTTGGGCAACACAAGGGGGAGTGTTGAAGGAAAACCTAATTTGTGTTTAGCCCAAACTCTAGGTTACTTGATCTAGTGGTAATAGGATTTAATTAGAAGGATCTAGAATCCTAATCAATGTAGAATTACTTTCCTTGTATGATTGAGATTCTATGCATTGTAATCCTCTATATAAAGAGGCCCCTATTATCAATGAGAATACACAGCAAATTCCTCTCAAATTCAGTTTCTCTACAACAATTTGAACTTTTTTTGAACTAAATTTATTGAATATTTTGTTGTAGTTGGAAATTTTTTTTCTTCCTTTGCTTTCCTATTTCCTATTTTGTATGGAACTATGCAGTTTTTGCATTTTTAATGAGTTCTCAACTAACTGTTGATATATCAATACACAGAGTCTCTCTCAAAAACCCTAAGAACCCGAAACTAGAGTTTTCCTCTACCCTTCTATTGCTAATCCGGCGACGCACCTTACCAGCGTGAGCCTTGAGCCTCATCGGCGCCACGTGGACTTCAAGCCTCGTCGATGAGATGAGGACTTTGAGACTCGTTGGGACGATGGGGATCTTGTGCTTTGTCTGCGTGATACAGGTGTCACCGGACGGGTGCCTGCTCGGGTCTGTATGTTAGAGGGGAAGGGAACCAGTCAGATCTCCTTCTCGTCGATGATTGTGGTGGTGCGACACGTTGTAGAGAAACCCGATCAATGGTGGTGCGGATTCTTCCACTGGAGATGGCAAGACATCGTGGCTCTGATGCTGCTTCATCTTAGTGGTGTTCGTCCGGTCGTTAATGATGGCGGGCGGGTTGGTGGCTGGCAGATCGGTATGCGAGCGGGTCGATGGGTGTCGTTGGCAGGCGGTGTGACAGCGACATTGGTTTTTTTGGCTAGAAGAAAGAGGCTGGGCTTCCTTGCTTTTCGCACATGGGCTTGGTGCATTGGGCCAGGGTTTTGCCTAGGCCTATTAGTATTAGGTTAGGTTTTTCTTTGCTTTCCTATTTCCTATTCTTGTAGGGAATTATGCAGTTTTTGTGTTTTAGGTTTTAGGTGCCTATTTACTATGTATGTTTCATAGTTCGTAAGCTCGCTTTTAATAAGTGAGCATTGGATGTTTTTAATGAGTGGTACTATTCTATATTCCACTTTTCTTATTTGCCCTCTGTTTTCAAGGCAGTGGAAAGGTATCTAATGCACTACTCTAGTTTGAATATTAATGACAAATCGTTTTGATTTTGATTAAAAATAAATAAACAAAATAAAGATCTAAATTAAACTCATTTTAATTAGATTTAATTGATATATATTATTTATTTGAGAACCAAAGTCTTTTCTAGAACCATCCATATTGTAAAATGTAGATACCTATAGTATAACTATGTCATCAAGAATAAGTAACACCCTCTTAGAGGACTTACAAGCCATGGTGGGACCCAACTACTACATGATATCTAAGCTACTCCGTGGTAATTTGAGGAGACCAAGACCTCGCCAGGAAGCCACATTCTCGGCCTTGTCAAGATACTTTCATGATAAACTTTCTACACTAAAATAAAGATTTTGTGTCCCACATTAGAAAACATGTAAAGGAGAGTGGCTCCCTTACTTATAAAAGGGACCCCTCCTTTGGGTTGCAACCCATTACAACCTTTGTAATCCACTTAGGTTGTAAGGCCCAAACTCATATAATACAAGATTAAAGTGGGACGTAATCTCCCCTATAGCGGGAGATAAATCACTATACTTCTCGTGTCTTACTCTTTCTCTCTAACGTTAACTAGAGCCTTTGACTCTATATGTTAACATTGGGTTTAGGCGCCGTCTGGATTAATAGAAAAATCTTTGTAATTGCTACTTGTTCAGCCCCTCTAATAATCACTTTCTAGTTCTGTCACTGAAAGTACACCAAAAATGTAGGTAGCTAGCTCACTCACAAAATTCTTCGTGGTTGAATTGATAGAGATAAAAAAATAAAAATAAAAACAACAAATTGTTGAAGATACAAACTTAACTTTTTAAGTATTTGAAAAAATGAATTTGAAGTTTACTTAGTTTTTTAGTATTCAAAAAAATAAATTTGAGGTTTAATAAGTATGAGAGGTCCAAATATCAAATTTGGAGGTCTAACTATAACCACCCTAATTACTATATGTAAAGAAACGTGAATTTTCATTAGAAATAAGGATTAAATTAACAGTATTAGCAGGGTTAAAATTAACCGAAACCGAATATAACCGAACTTAACTGAACTCATATATTGGTTAACCGATATAGTTGGTTAACCAAATTTGCTGTGCGGTTTCGATTACTAAGGAAAAATCGAACCAATGAAACCAAGTCCACCCATAGAGTAAATTATCTTAAAATAGTGTACCATTTTGCACCAGTGTATTAGAGATTCTTCTGATAATGGGGGTTGCCCGTATTGTGGATTGCATGCTTGCCTTGAGTTCAAGTGATAAGTTTTATTACCGCCTCAATATACCAACATCTATTATTTATTAGGGATGACAAGGATATCGAGAGTTTGAACATACAAACATTTTGAGGATCAACAAAAAATTTTGATGACTGGATCGACAAGATTTTGATATCTATGTTTTATCTAAAAGAAAGATTTTTATTAATAAAGTTTCAGACCTTTTCAGTAGGTAAGCCAATTGCAACTCTTTCTTTATTGGGGGGGGGGGGGGTGCGGGAGTGAAACTATTTGATCATCTTTTAAACAAAGAGAAAAAAAGAAAAGAGATACACTATAATATGTGTGTGTAGTAGAAGTTGTGTACTATAATATGCTTATATACATATACAACTTCGGAAAAAAAAAAAAAAGATACACTATATTCCTCTTTTAAACCGAAAAGTGACACTAAATTCAAACCTCGCACTTTAATTTCAGAACGAGGTCTCGCTCTAGATAAATATTATATATATAATATGTGTGTGTAGTACTGTAGTAGAAGTTGTATATGTATATAAGCATGTATTTAGTGCATAATATATAATTTAAATTTAAATAAATATAGTATATATAATTAACTACACATAGTATAGTATTTAATTTGTGGACTTACAGGCTAGGCTTGGCAGGATTTTATGGGCCTTTGGTTGGACGGACTCATGGGCCGGGCCGGACTTCAAATCCCTAAACCAAGGCTACCCTAACCTCTACCCATCGAGCCGAGCCTTTTGCGGGCTTTTATGTGGGCCGAGCAAGACTTTTACTCGTCGGGCTTACGGGCCTCCATTGATCCATTTGATCCGCGGGCCAAATGATGAGGCCCAATTTGGTTACATATTACGGCTGACTTTTCACTTGATCCGGAAGCAATAAAACGAATTTGCATGTGGCCCTAGAATCAAATTTGTGGTCAAATGAATTTTTTTTCCATAAAAAAAAAAAAAAAAAAAAAAAAAAAAAAAAAAAACTAGCATCTTGATGTTGATGCATATATGGTCAAACAAGTTGGGCCTGACTCTCCACTTGCATGCATATATGGTCAAACAAGTCGGGCCTGACTCTCCACTTGATCTTGATGCAAATCATGCAATTAATTAAACAAATCTTAAGTCGCTAGAAATTAGTTGGGGGGCTGAGTGAAACTATTTGATTCTCTTTTAAACAAAGAGAAAAAAAAGAAAAGAGATACACTATATTCCTCTTTTAAAAGAGATACACTATAATATGTGTGTGTAGTAGAAGTTGTGTACTATAATATGCTTATATACATATACAACTTCGGAAAAAAAAAAAAAGATACACTATATTCCTCTTTTAAACCGAAAAGTGACACTAAATTCAAACCTCGCACTTTAATTTCAGAACGAGGTCTCGCTCTGGATAAATATTATATATATAATATGTGTGTGTAGTACTGTAGTAGAATTGTATATGTATATAAGCATGTATTTAGTGCATAATATATAATTTAAATTTAAATAAATATAGTATATATAATTAACTACACATAGTATAGTATTTAACTTGCGGACTTACAGGCTAGGCTTGGCAGGATTTTATGGGCCTTTGGTTGGACGGACTCATGGGCCGGGCCGGACTTCCAATCCCTAAACCAAGGCTGCCCTAACCTCTACCCATCGAGCCGAGCCTTTTGCGGGCTTTTATGTGGGCCGAGCAAGACTTTTACTCGTCGGGCTTACGAGCCTCCATTGATCCATTTGATCCGCGGGCCAAATGATGAGGCCCAATTTGGTTACATATTACGGCTGACTTTTCGCTTGATCTGGAAGCAATAAAACGAATTTGCATGTGGCCCTAGAATCAAATTTGTGGTAAAATGAATTTTTTTCCATTAAAAAAAAAAAAAAAACTAGCATCTTGATGTTGATGCATATATATACACACTCACTTGAGTGTGTGTGAGCCACACTCAGACAAGTGTCAACTTCTCATAACTTTCCACTATTTAATTACACAATAATAATTAATGCAACTTTGAATTTATTTTTTTCCATCTCTACCCCTGTTTAGGAAAACATAGAGATTAGAGACCCTTTTCCTTCTACTTTCCTTCCCCGGCACAAGCCAATTAAAGCTTCAATTTTCTCGCCTGAGGGCTTAATTACCTCAAAGTAAACTTTTGAGATCCCTGATTTAGAAAGAAAAAAAATAAAAAACAAGCTTCTGAGATGCAATTTCCAGCTTTATTAGTTACTTTCGTGGGTTGCCTTTTACATTGAGGTAAGATTCTTAATCAATTTATGTGATTTTTGTGTTGATAGTTGGTACTGATATATACTCATGATGGTCCCTAATTAAATCGGTACTCTATTGTGAGATAGTTCTTATTCTTATATACCTGATTTCCTCTTTTAATTGACGTGATTGTAGGAAATCAGTTAATTGACCTGCTATTATTTATATTGTCCAATTAGCCTTGTTTCATTTCCCAGGTAGTGAAAATCGGTTGAATAGTAGTTTTTTTTTTTTTCTGATGTAATTTTGCAAAACGTTAATGGAAATAATGATCTTATTTTGCTGTTCTTATTTTTTGTTGATTTTAATGGTTGAAGAAAAAAAAAAGGATCTGATAGTACCTTACCAACCAAGTTTGCTAAATGTTAGTTCTTGATAAACTACCTAGCTGTCATAAAAAAAAATTAAATAAATAAAAAACTACCTAACTGCTATGACTAATAAATGCAACACTATTGTAGCCGAATAAGTCAAGAATGGAGAGGCTAGTTTGTTTGATTATATCGTATTTTATAATGCTCATAATAGGCTATTAAGTGGTACCCATTTTTTTTATAAGCATATTCACAATCACATGGGTTATGATTAAATGGGTTCTAGCTATTCAGCGTTCTATTTAGAAATAGATAGTGGAGGGAAAGCAAAAAATGGAGGGAGAAATATGGTTAGGGATAGAGATGGAAAATAATAAATTTAAAGTAGCATTAATTTTTATTGTGTAAATAAATAGTAGAAACTAATGAGAAACTAACACTTGTCTGAATGTGGCTCACACCCACTCAAGTGAGTGTGTATATAGCACTCCCCATGTGGTCAAATGAGTCGGGCCTGACTCTCCACTTGCATGCATATATGGTCAAACAAGTCGGGCCTGACTCTCCGCTTGATTGCAAATCATGCAATTAATTAAACAAATCTTAAGTCGCTGGAAATTTGTCAATTAGATACCGATCAGTCAAACTCTATCTTAAGGCTTGGGTCCACATGCAAGAAAAGAATTTTGTAATAGCCAATCCTATTGTTTTTTTTTTTTTTTTTTGACGAGAAGCCAATCCTATTGTTTGGTAAAGACTAAAGAACGTTTATCATCAAGTCATATAATAATCCAACCGGGTCTCTGTTTTTGCAATCTCGATCAGACTCCGCTTTTTCACCCAAGATCAAGTCCATATTTGTTTTCTGCAGCTCAATATATATACATATATTTCCCTCCTGATCGAGTCCTGAATCCAGTTGACAAGTCTTGAATTTATCATATAGTTCGCAAAATGTTGGGTTTGTGCATTGTAGCATTAGTTGCTGTAGGCATTACACACTGGGTGTATAGGTGGAGAAATCCCAGATGCAATGGCAAACTTCCACCAGGTTCAATGGGTTTGCCACTGATAGGCGAGACCATACAGTTCCTCATTTCAAGCACCTCCTTTGATATTCCTCCCTTCATTAAGACAAGGATGGAAAGGTAAAATAACTTCACCAGCTAGCTTTGCTTCCTTATAGAAAGATTTTCTTGTGATTATACATGTTATGGGTAGTGAGGTTTCGGTTTCTGACCTATCTTTGAATTCCGAATCCAAGCCCCTTTAAGCCAAACCCTCTTTCATACAGGTGCATGTACAAATTAGCCGAACCATGCCCACAACCATCTCATGCTAATGCTGTGCAGTATTTTCAACTCATCATGTTGCAGGTACGGACCAATATTCAAGAGCCAATTGATGGGAGCACCTTTCATAGTATCGACAGATCCCGAACTGAATATGTATGTCTTCCAACAAGACGATAAATTGTTTGAAAGCGGGTATCCAGATTCTGTCAAAAAGATTTTTGGTGAAAAACAGTTGGGAAACATTCATGTGTCGGTTTACAAATACCTCAAGAGCATGATGCTTAACCTCATTGGCCCTGAAAGCCTCAAAAATATGCTCCCTGAAATCGAGCAATCGACTCGCACAAGATTAGAGCAATGGTCGTGTCAAGACACTACAGAATTGAAAGAAGCAACTTCAGAAGTAAATTGGGGGTCAATTTATTTTTTTGTTTCTGGTTTGTTACTATAATGGCTTATTTGAAGTGATCTGATTAATTTGCAGATGATATTTGCACTCACTGCAAAGATACTCATGAGTTATGATTCAAGTAAGTCCTCAGACAACTTAAGGGCAAGCTTCGATGCATTCGCTCGGGGAATGTTCTCCCTCCCATTGCCGATCCCCGGAACAGCTTTTCACAAATGTTTACAGGTACACATAAACCGTTAGCACCATTATCATAAACTAGCCTCATGCACATATCAACTGGCTTTTAGATAAGAGTAAAAGAAAAACTGGTCTGACAATTTGAACTTGCAATGGCCCAGTATAAAATTCAACACATCGGGTGCCCAAATTAAATTCTGGTGTCTGCTTCTCCCCAACCTTTTAGCGTTCTGGTCCCCTGAAAAAAAAAAACAATAATAATAATAATAAATTGGGCCATGTTTCCCGGGAGAGGCCGCCTTCTCTCAGGCCAGCAGTCGACTAGAAGTAGAAGACTGCTCTATGACAGGCTTCCCTATTTCCTGGGCTCTACCCGCTCGTCTACGCTTCGACCTTGGGCTAACCCTTTAACCCTTGACAAATTCTGGATTTCTCAATAAAGACTTTTTTTTTTCCAATAAGAACAGACAGTGTTTATTGGAGATTGGTGTGAGTAAACTTTCCTGATGGAAGACTTTGGGGTTATAATTGAGAATTTGGTTAGAAATATGTTACATCACTGGTTCGATTCTCCTTCAATATAACAAAACAAAAGTTGTGTATTGACTACTGAGGGTAATAGAGCATGTTGCTGGGGTTAGTAAATTTATGAAGAAAAAAAAAAAAAAAAAATATATATATATATATATATATATACACACACTATTATTAAGAAAAAAGACTTTGTTAGCTAAAATCTAAAATTTTGAATAAAACCTTGTTAGCTTTATATAGAAGACAAGATGCACACATGACATGTGCGGACATGTGGATTGCACAAAGCCAATTAAGTTTTTAAAAAATCAGAAAAAGAGGGGGAAAAACAACTTTAGTTGTTGTTAATATTATATTTCTTTTTATTAAATCAGCCGTTAATAATTATAGGATATTTACGGGTCAACCACCCAATCCACTCAACTGATCGAGTCAACTTCCGAATTTTTGGTGGGTTGCACTAGACTGTCACACGACAAATTAAAATGATTGAACCAAAGGCCGTCTAACTCAATAAAATTGTGAGTGAATTTGTGTTTAACCAATATTATATATGCTATTATTATGAGAATAGGTCTTTTAAATGGCGAGGTTCTTCGTGATTTTGGTCGTGGCAGTGGAGTTCCGTCGTGATTTGGGTCATGGCGGTCTTGGCTTGGGGCGGCGAACTCAGGGTGGCGTTGGGATGGTTTGGCAGTCTGGAGGTGGAGGTTGCATCTGAGCCAAGCTGGGCCTGCTGGTCCTTGAATGGGCCTTCTCTTAGGTTACCTTGGACTATAAAAGCTTTAGGCTAGGGCTTTTACCCTAGGCCCATAAAATTTCTCTTTGTTTTAGGGATACTATGTTAGTAGTTTTTATTTTCAATAATCCCCTGAGTGTTTAGGGATCTATACACTTTATGTGTCTATAGTGCCTTTGGAGTAGTACTGAAGGAGGATTTACACTGGTCTCTACGAATTTACTGTACAATGAGTGGACCTATTTCTATGTACCACCATGGGTACTACCACGCATTCTTGATCTGTCTAGTTGACGACAGCTGAAGGGTATGTAATGGTCATTCTGGCATGCGATGAATGATACTAATGCCCGTTTTTGGGTTTGATTAAAAAATAATAATAATAATAATAATATATATATATATATAATAAAGAGAATAGACTTTGTTAGCCAAAACTAATAAAATGTATCAAAATAACCTTGAAATATTAAAAAACAAAACCTAACTTTTATTTTCCAATGACAAAATCGTCAAAGTACTGAAACAAAAAAAAATTAGATAAAAATGGGAAAATAAGACAATACAATCCACGTTCTCTATATGTAACTACTCATTATCTGCAGGAAGTGGATCATTCTAAAAAGTATCACATAACTTCCAAACTTTTTTTTTTTGAATAATTTTTACTGCTTTTTTATATGAAAAATTTTCTTTCACATACAGAGCATGTGTTTTGCATACTAATCTATACTATTATTAAAAGAAGATCGAGAGCTCGCTCTCCAAAACTGAATTTTTTTACCAATTTAACTTTTATTTATTAAAAAACTATGAAATATAATTAATCAATAGGGATAATATGGTAAATTGCAAAATAAAAAATAAAAGAATTAAAAAAACAGAAAATGTGATATTTGTACGAGAAGTTTCTCCACTACCTTTAACTTCTCTCCACACACACATAATGGATGGGCCCTGCTAGTATCCATTAAAGCCAACAGACCAACCCACCCTACATATTATGTTCCCCATTTATTTAGGGGAGTGAAATTTGCACTCCCCAAATTGTAAACCACACTCCCACTTTCTATATTTTATACTTTTATAATTTCTTTTACACATGTTTTCCATTCTGCCCTTACAAAGACTCACTCTCTCTGGAACTTGTCTACTACTGTTCTAAATCTCTAATGCTTCTAAACTTCTCTACTGCAGTCCTCATATCACCACTTCCACATAACACAAACCATAACATAAGCATCATAGAGAATCTCACAATTATATTCACCAATTTCTCACAAAAACCCTCAAGAATTTGTGATTCAGATAAAACAAAATCCACTATATCATCACCTCTAGATCTCTCTATTCAACTTCTTAGGATACCTTTATGGGATATACTAAAATGAGTAAAATCCATAGAAAGCCATGACCAAGTCCAAGAATTTCCTCAACATGCAATCTCATCAAAACCTTCGTGTTCAGCTCAAGCAAAGGTAAAGAACCAAACCCAGATTTCAATGGGTTTGACATCAGGCATCTTCACCTTTGCCTTAGGAACAGTCACATTGAGAACCCCATGCTCCATAGCTGCCTTAATCTCATTAACTTTCGCATTCTCAAGAAGCCTGAACTTCCTTGAGAACTTACCGATGCTCTTATAGATCCGGTGCCACTTGTTGTTCTTGTCCTCCTTCTCTATCTTCATCTCTCTGCTGATCTGCAACACCCTGTCATCTTCAATATATCTTAGCCTTGACCTCTTCTTTCTTCGGCCCTAAAATGTCAGCCTTGAACACATGGGCTTCTGGGGTCTCCTTCCAGTCGATCCTGGTGTTGATGAAAGCTGAATTTTCTCGAATGTGGAGAGCGATGAGGAAGGGAATTGGAAATCTCTGAATGGGTCCAAGAGATCGAGGTCGAAGATAATGTTTGTCGAAAGTTTGTCGAAAATTGGGAATGAGCGACATGGTGAATCGATTGGGGGTTGGGATTAGAATGTTTGAGTATTTGCTTTCTTCACTCATTTGGTTCGTCATATGATTAGTTGATCAAGTAGAAAAAACTTAAAAGGTTAGTATTGGAAAATTACATGCCATAAAGATGAGGAAAATATTAAAAAATTAAGAGGGAGTGTGGTTTACAATTTTGGGAGTGCAAATTTCACTCCCCTTTATTTAACCTGTGTCATGTCCATATTTGCTAAACCTTATGATAAGATACCTACTATGTTATATTCTACATGGTGTTTTTATTAAATTATTTATTGATGTTATCAATTCAAATTATACAACTACACTAATAATTAAAACTTAAAATCAATTACTTGTTGTAGAGAAACTGAAATTGAGAAGAATTTGCTGTGTATTTTCATTGATAATAGGGACCTCTTTATATAGAGGTTTAAAATACATAGAGTCTGAATCACACAAGGAAAGATAATCTCTAGATTCTTCTAATTAAACCATATTACCAGTAGGTCAAGTAACCTAGAGTTTGGGCTAAACACAAATTATTTACTTGAACACTCCCCCTTGTGTTGCCCAAACGTGGTGCTTCTCTCGTTGCCTCGTTAAAAACCTTGCCGAGTAACAAAAACCCAGTGGGACAAAAATAACCTCGGTCGAAGGGGAAAAAGAGCAGAACACATCCTTCAAGTTTCGAGGTGAACATGTAGACATTTCCCCCTGATATCTGCGCCTCCCCCCCCCCTGATGACTACGATCATGGGAGTTCAGATAATTTTCTCAAGCCAATTCTTGCCACATATTTCTCGAACGTGGATTTAGGCAATGACTTAATAAACAAGTCTGCCACATTGTCCTCAGATCGAACCTGGTTCACTTTGATCTTGAGGAGCTTCTGTTGTTGCTGATTGTAGAAGAATTTAGGCGATTTGTGCTTGGTGTTGTCGCCTTTAATGTAGCCTTGCTTCATTTGTTCAATGCAAGCAACATTATCCTCATAAATGCTTGTTGGCTCATTTGTGGTAGACTTCATACCACAATTGCTTTGAACATGCGTAACTATGGATCAAAGCCATATACATTCACAAACTGCTTCGTGAAAAGCAATAATCTCTGCATGATTCGAAGAGGTAGCGACTAAGGTCTGCTTTGTAGACCTCCAAGATATCGCGGTCTTTCCCATGGTGAAAACATAACCAGTTTGGGAGCGACCTTTGTGTGGGTCAGAGAGGTACCCAGCATCAGCAAAACCTTCCAAAACACTTATATAGTTTTGGGATGGGGAAAAGGAACGTAGTCCACCATGTGTGGCATCCCTGGCACTTGATGGGTCCGAATCCATCGTCTCTCTATAGGGATTGAACAAACTCATATTTATCGTACCACTTAGGTATCGAAAGATATCTTTAACACCAGTCCAATGGCGTCGTGTTGGCGCAGAGCTATATCTAGCTAGCAAGTTCACAGCGAATGAGATGTCCGGGCTTGTGCATTATGCTAAGTACAATAATGCACCTATTGCACTTAGGAAGGGCACTTCTACCTCTGGCACTTATTCGTCATCATCTTTTAGACGAAATGGATCCTTCTTTGGATCAAGACTATGGACTATCATTGGGGTGCTTGAAGCCTTAATCTTATCAGTGTTGAAACGCTTAATCATTTTTTGGGTATAAGCTGATTGATGAATCAGGATACCTTCTCTACTGTGCTCAAGTTCCAAACCGAGGAAAAACCGTGTTTTCCCAAGATTTTTCATCTCAAGCTCGGATTTCAAGTGTTCAGTGTTCTCCCTTAACTCTTTCAGGGTGCCAATTATGTTCATGTCATCGACATAAACCGCCACTATTGCAAATCCGGAACTTGTCCTTTTTATGAACACACATGGGCATAGTTCATTGTTGACATATCCCTTACCAATCAAGTAGTCACTTAAATGGTTATACCACATCCGTCCGGATTGTTTCAATCCATATAGTGAGCTTTTCAATCTAATCGCAAACGCCCTCCGTGGTTTAGAGCCACTTGATTTGGGTAACTGAAGTCCATCTGGGACTTTCATGTATATTTCCGTATCTAGATCCCCATATAGATACGCAGTAACCACATCCATGAGCTGCATGTTCAGTTTTTTAGAAATTACTAAACTGACAAGGTAGCGGAACGTTATTACGTCCATTACAGGAGAATAGGTCTCCTCGTAGTCGATTCCAGGGCGTTGTGAGAAGCCTTGCGCCACAAGTCGAGCTTTGTACCTTATAATCTCGTTTTTCTCATTACGCTTTCTAACGAATACTCATTTGTGACCAACTGGTTTGGTGTTGGGCGGTATTGACACAACTAGTCCGAATACCTTTCTTTTCGCTAGAGAATCAAGTTCTGCCTGAATCGCATCTTTCCATTTTGGCCAATCAGCTCTACGTAGGCATTCATCAACGGAGCGTGGTTCGATGTCATCAGTCTCAATAATCTCACGCGTCACTGAATACGCGAATACATCATCAATGATGATGGAGTTTCTTTCCCACGTCCCATGTATACTAGTGTAATTAACAGAGATCTCTACGTTCTCAAGGATAGGTTCTGACATTGAGGCGTCCCCCAATGATATCTCTTGGACATAACCATAATCCAGAACATTCTCATGGGACGGATTTTGAGTATGGATGATCAAAGGATTTGTTTGTGCCTCATTCGCTTTCTTTCTAGGGCGAGTATCCTTTGAACCAATCTGTCTACCGCGCTTCCTTGCGGGACCTGCGGCCATAGACCCCACATCTTTGCCATGCTGGGCAATGACGCCATCTCCTGGTGTCATAGGAATGGCGTGATGTCCAGTATTCGGGATATCGATCATTGCAGGCACGTTTGCAGCAGGTATGTGTGATCTCGTCACTTTGGCAACATCAGAAAATGCATCAGGCAGAGTGTCTGCTACGTTCTGAAGCTCGATTATTCTTCGCACTTCAAGTTCGGACTGTGCGGCACGGGGATCGAGATGAGACATAGTGGGGACGGACCACGACAATTCTTGTCATTCCTGTTGAACATATGTGTTCGTATCTCCCCCTAACAATGGGAAGACTGTCTCATCAAAGTGACAATCCACAAATCTAGCGGTAAAGAGATCGCTTGTCAAGGGTTCAAGATAGCGGACGATGGTTGGAGATTCATATCCAACGTAAATGCCCATTCGTCATTGTGGACCCATCTTAGTACGCTGTGACAGCGTAATAAGCACATAAATGGCACACCCAAAAATGCGTAAGTGCGAGATATCAGGCTCGTACCCAGTCACTAGCTGTAACGCAGAGTAAGATTGGTGGCAGTGGGTCATAGACTAATTAGCGTCGCTGCATGCCATATTGCATATCCCCAAGCAGAAACAGGGAGATTGGTGCGCATAACCAATGTCTGTGCTATCATCTGTAGTCGTTTGATTGCAGCTTCTGCGAGACCATTTTAGGTATGAACATGGGGAACTGGATGCTCTACATCAATCCCTAGTGACATGCAATAGTCATCGAATGTTTTTGATGTAAACTCCCCAGCATTATCAAGTCGAATCGACTTAATAGGATGATCAGGGTAGTAAGCCCGTAGACGGATAATCTGGGCGAGGAGTTTAGCATAAGCAGCATTTCGAGTGGACAACAGCGCGACATGTGACCAGCGTGTCGACTCATTAACCAATACCATAAAGTATTTAAAAGGTCCGCATGATGGTTGAATTGGTCCACAGATATCCCCTTGGATTCTCTGTGAGAACGAAATTAGTATTTTGGGATCCTTTGCGTCGGACGGTCTCGGTCATAATTTCCTGAAATAACAGGCTTTGCAAAATAAGCGAGGGGCCTTAGAAGCAACAAATGAGGATTTTGGTTGAGCCTGAGCATCTGTAGCGCTATTGGAAGCAAAATGTGTGACTACATCTCCCATCATGGCGTTGGAGCCATGGGAATTAGTATGTATGGCGTCATGGCCATTAGGAGGAACAACCATACCGTCATGCTCATGGTTGGTGCCATTGATAGAGTCATCACATGGGACTTGGGCGGCCCTATGGCGCCCCAAGACGGATGCAGTGCCAGATGCTGCAATTGTTGCGGACTTGCTAAGTTCAGGAATCAATTTTCGATTCTTGCTTTTTCTCATTCTGAAGAATGGATGTCCATGTGAAGTCTTTAGTATACGGAGCATCATATCACGACCAAGGTGTCCTAGTCGGTTATACCAAAGCCAATATGTGTCAGAATCCAAGAGATCTTCTCTTATGACATTATTGGATTCAATTGGTCGAATTGTAGTGACATAAAGTCCACTAGATTGACACATAAGCTTCTCTAAGATGCGCTTTCATCCGCAATCATTAGAGGCAATGCAAATGAACTATTTTCTGTTCTCATTATGCGTTTCCGCATGGAATCTGTTGGCTCTTATATCTTTAAAGCTCAATAAGGTTCGATTTGCCTTAGGAGCGTAGAGAGCTTCAGTGACTTTAATCAAGGTGCTATTTGGCAATAGGAATTGGGTCATTCCATGTCCTTGAACTAAACCTGATGGTCCAGCCATCGTAGTCACAGAGGAATATGTAGGCAACATCTCTAAGAATAATTGCCTATGTCGTAGAATGGTGTGCGTAGTCGCACTGTCTGCAAGACATTGAAGTTCATCCATTCCTAAAAGAAAAGCTCGTAATTAAAAATGAGTCATAAAGAAAAGAACTCAACTTTTATTAATAAGCCAAACGGAATTACATCATCGTTTCTTTGACCAAAGAAAATCTAATCCAATAAACTAGCTAATGCAAAACAATGGTAGTCGTCTAACTCATTTCGGTAGTTCCAATGCAAATGTGACTAGGTGAGTAGAGAGATGTCGGTGGAGCAAAGCTCACTTAAGTACCACTTATCTCAAAACCTTCCTAGACATCACACTTACATTGAGACGCCGACTTTGAAGAAGGACTAATACCATTGGCATCTACTACAAAAATAATATGGCGATTGCCTACATCTCTTGGAAAATAAAAAGACTTAATCAAAATCGCCAGTTTCTGAGTCATGATCCTTGTAGTCTTCCACCCTTAGATCGAGATCGCCATCTTGATCTTCTTGTTCCATGTAATTTGCCTCTCTTGCTTCACGATACGTCTTGTATGCCTTTGCAACATTCTGGAGTGCTTTACATGCTTTGGCCCAATTTTCAGTTGATCCACATCGAAAACAAACATCATTATGGTCAGGCTCCCTTGATCAAGGCGCCTTTGGGGCGTGATTTGGATTACCATTGTTCTTGGTGGCGTTACCACCATGGTTGGAGGCTCCGCCTCTCTCTCTTCACACGTTTACCTCCACGGTTCCGTGCACGCCTCTCTAGGCGATTTCCTTCCTCTTTAAGGCGAGAATATAGACCACAACGTCCAGAATTGTCCATACTCTTAGGGTTTCGCTCCTTGCGTCCTCCCTTGGGAGCGCGACTATAGTTAGACTCCGGAATAGACTTAGTTTCTACTGGTCTAGGGTTATAGTTCTTCACAAGAATATTGTCGTGCTTTTCAGCTACGTTCGTGGGGCCAATGAGCTCATGAAACCTTGTGATACGTCCTACATTCACATCAGTCCGATAATTCTTTGAAATCATCAGGGCAGAGACGGGGAAGGTAGAGAGAGTCTTCTCGATCAACAGCGTATCAGTTATGGCTTGGCCACAAAACTCCATCAGAGACTTGATACGAAGAGCTTCCGAGTTATAATCAAGCACAGACTTGAAATCACAAAAGCGGAGGCTATGCCATCGCACTTCTAAATCAGGAAGCAGGGAATCACAAACTTTGTCAAATCGCTACTCAAGTTCTACCCATAGCTTTCTTGGGTCTTCCTCATTGAGGTATTCACTTTGGAGCGCGTCATTCATGTGCCTTGTCATGAGAATTATGGCTTTAGCTTGATTTGCTTCAAAAGCAGTAGCTTGCTCAATAGGGAGCACGTTCTGACTAGGCTCTTGGATGGTTTCCAGAAGTCCATCAGCCTTAAGATGTTGGCATACATCTCGGACCCACCTATGGTATCCTGCGCCAGTTGTCTCTAGTGGAACAAAGTTCAACTTGTTCAGGTAACTCATCCTGAAAAATAACACAAGCTTAAGGTTAGTTTCGGAGCGAAAAAGGCTACCACGGAAAACTATTAAATTTCTGAGCGTAGTGGCTTCCAAGAAATTAGGGATTTTCTGAGCATAGTCGCTTCCAAGAAAATCCGATTCCAAGAGGGGTTTTGGATTAGATCGAAACAACGATGTATATGGTCGATCGTTTTCTTCTCAACAAACTCCAAGTTTGGAGGACTCCACAAGCTCCAAGCTTGGAGTGAGCACGAACCCCCACAGTTCGGCTTTTGGTCTCCCCTATGAAGAAGAAAAGGGGGTAGGAAAAAGGGAGATTGCAAGTCCCCAATAAAAAGAAGAGGAAAGTAATAAAAAGTTAAAAACTTCAAAAAAAAAAAAAAAGGAACTTTTAGAAAAGTTTACCTTGAAAAATTGCCGAAAATCTTGACCGGAAAAGTTGGCAGGAAAAATGTCGCCAGAAAAAGGTTGACCGGCGGTGTTGACCGACCTGCTGACTTGGCACCGGTTACTGACGTGGTAGTCAGCTGCTGACGTGGCAGTGCTGAATGGATGCTGACGCAAATGCTGATGTGGCTCAGGCTGGACCTCTTCTGCTTTTGGGCTTCAGGTTAGCTCCTTCATTTCTAGGCCGAGAGTCTTTCTCCTATTCTGGGCCGAGGCTGGACTGATTTCTGGGCTGTGGGCTGCACGTGTTTCTGGGTAGGGTTGACCGAAGCAAGATTGAAGATGCAGGCGGCGGTTCACGGTTAGGGAATTTCAGGTCACCGGTTCAGGTATCTTGAGGCCGGTTCCGGTGATGATTTTGTGGCTCTGGTAATCTGGGATCAGGCTGCAGCTTCTGGTGGAGTATGGCAGCAGGAGGCAGGGAGGAAGGCTTCGAACCGGGCAGAAAGGCTTTCGGTGTTTCCGGGGGCCGGTTCGGGTATTTTCCGATAGGTTCTGAAGGTGGCTCCGCCGGTTCTGGCTTCCTGGAATTTGGATCTTCAAGGTGGGCGGCGGTGGTATCTGGAATTTAAAGGCTACGAATTTATGGTTTCAGAGTTAGGGCTTCGTGCTGATAACGTGTTGTGAGAAACTGAAATTGAGAGGCATTTTCTGTGTATTCTCATTGATAATTGAGACCTCTTTATATAGAGGTTTACAATACATAGAGTCTGAATCATACAAGGAAAGATAATCTCTAGATTCTTCTAATTAAACCCTATTACCACTAGGTCAAGTAATCTAGAGTTTGGGCTAAACACAAATTAGGGTTTTACTTGAACATTACTCAATTTTTTTTTTTAAATGATCAATTACTCTATGTCAGACTGTCAGCATAGATTGGTTCACAATGAACTTTGTTCAACATGAGCGAACTTTGTTAAAAAAAGGTAATAATCAATAATACTAAAAGTTAGATTTTGAGAAATAGAATATATGTGAGAAACATAAAAAATTCTACCATGCAATGGCAGTGCAAGTGACACAGCACTTAATATGCAATCTCAGCTTTTAATATTTGTGGTCAACTTTTTTTTTTAATAATCAAAAAGTGCAGTTGATATTATCCAACATCCATTCCTGTTAGTGCAAATGCACGTCGATATTTTGAATACCTTCCGGAGAAGCATAATATATGTCTCCTCCTGATCCTGAAATTAAACAATTTCTGTGCAGGGTAGGAAAAGGGTAATGAGAACACTAAAATACATGCTACAGGAAAGGCGTGCAATGTCCCGAGAGCAACCTATCGATTTTTTTGATCACGTGCTTGAAGAACTTAAGAAAGAAGGAACAGTCTTAACGGAGGAAATTTCTTTTGACTTAATGTTTTTGTTACTCTTTGCGAGCTTTGATACAACTTCCACAGCTATGACTCTACTCCTCAAGTTTGTTTCAGACCATCCTCTGGTGCTAAAGCAATTGCTGGTACGGTCTGAACTCTTCTGCAAACCATGCTAATTGCTATAAATTTCAGAACCGAAAAATGCTCTTAATTACTATTTCCATTTTATGCTCATGACAGCAAGAACATGAGATGATTGTAAAGCAAAGGGAGAATGCTAATTCAGGGCTTACATGGGAAGAATACAGGTCCATGACATTCACATTGCAGGTGATCGAGTCTTGCACTTTAAACAATTCAAGTGCTTAAAGAAAGAATAATGCATGCTAAGTGTATCACTTTTTGGTGTACCATTTTTTAGTGTACCATCTTATGCATGTTACAACAATTGCCACAATTTTTTTTTTTTTTTGTATAAGAAATTTTTGCCTTATCATTTAATGAAGTTTATTATTGAGTGAACATATATCTCATTAGTTGCCACATAAAGTATTTTCAGGCGGTATCCAAAATGTACAGCACTTAGCATTAGAATTACAATGCATTTTTGTTCTGATATATAACGTTGTTTTTCGAAATAATTGAACATTTGAACTTGCAGGTCATCAATGAAACGGTTAGACTGACAAATCATGTTCCAGGAATGTTTCGCAAGGCAATAAAAGAAGTACAATTCAAAGGTAAGTACTGTATAGTTTCCAAAAACTCAATCATCCTAATAAATTTAAAATGATATATAACCAATTGGTTTGGGAGTGAGTGCAGGATATACAATTCCAGAAGGCTGGTCAGTTATGCTTTGTCCCCAAGTCCAACACTTGAACCCAGAAAAATATGAAGATCCTATGGCCTTCAATCCATGGAGATGGGAGGTACAGTACCTGGGTTGGCATATAGCATATGGGCATATATAGTGACTATATACTTGTAAACCCATAAACAAATTCAGATTGCGCGCCCCCTAACCCTTATCTGTAAACAATGCATATAATAACCAGGGAAAGGAGAGTGGTGCATCGAAAGATTTCATGGCTTTTGGTGGTGGCTTGAGATCCTGCGTAGGAGCAGCGTTTGGCAAGGTGCAGATGGCTGTATTTCTTCATTGCTTCGTTACAAAGTACAGGTAAGAGTGTCCTGCAAATACAATAGTAGAGCGAGAGAAAGAAGATGAGGGACAGACTAATTAACATTCTTGACATCCACACTTTCAGGTGGGAGGTAATCAAAGGAGGAAATATATTCCGAAATCCTTGGATACAATTTCCAGGGGGTTTTCACATTCGGGTACTGAAGAAAGACACAAGTAACAGTAGACAGCATATAAGTCCAGATACTTGATCCGGACATGTTATCATGGGTTGCACTCCATGTACTACTAGAGCCACCCCCTGCTTAGTGGGGGGAGCTGCCTCTGGAGCTCAGCAGTACGTCGGAGTACAGATAGGAGTACTAGAGCTAAATATTTTATTGTTGAATTCGTAAGTTTGAAAGTTCAAACAAGTATGTTGGCAACTGTACTATGCAACTTAAATACGTGAGTGACACAATGATAATGTTTATGCTTAGCATGAAATAGTTTATTTGAATTTTGAAACAAATGATACTACTAATCCACGAGTACATCTCTTGTCAATATCTACATCAATTAATTCTGTGCCCTTTGAATACCTTAGTTGATACTAGATCTTCTCTGACTATATTCATCCAACAATTAATTTTTTTTTTTTGGGATAAAATACTGCTGCAAGCATGAGATTAGAAATGATAAATAAATATTTAAACAATAAACACCCTTGTAAAGTAAATCAAAAATCGCTGAAAGATAACTGAATGCTGGTTTACTAGATAAAGAAATGGATCGGCAATTACATACTAATGGCATGGGGAATGGAGATCAGGAGATAATGCTTGTATCATTTTGAGGAATTACATGAGAGAAATTAAGGCCCAGTTTCGGATTGCTGTGCTGTGAGAATAAGCACTTATGATATTGCTGCGAGAAGAAGCAGCTGACGTGTTTGGTAAACTGTTTTTAAAAGTGTTGTGTGAACCGAAAACAATTTCTGAGTGTTTGGTAAGTTAATTATAAGTAAAAAGTGTTTTGGTTGGGTATAATTACCAAAATTGGCATAAATGATAAAAGATGCTACTAAAATACATAACTTTGTTTTCCGATTATGTAACTATACCAAATTAAAAAATTTCTCATGTATTGTCCTTGTACACTAGTTCAAGTTATCAATGCATCACTTTCATCTCAATATGTATATTAATTCTACAAATTATATAAGCAATTTTAGTTTTTTGTAATTTGTTTGGTTATATATTGCTTGGACCAAATAAAAGATTACCATAAATTCTTAAATATTATACAAATGAGTTGAGAATATTACACAAAATATTCCCCCACCATGGTCAATGGGAAACATTACACAAGGGCACGTTTACTTAATTGGAATGGAATGGAATGTAATTGAATGATTACGGAGTAAAAACACCCCTGTGTTTACTAACACATAAAGGAATCGGAATGATTCCAGGTAAAAGAATTCATGTGTTTACTAACACATGAAGGAATCTGAATTGGTGTAGGTCCCACCTATTTATCAGGAATCGATTCCTGAATACTCAGGAATTCGATTACGAAGGGGAGAGATGGGTTTAGGAATCATTCCTCCGGAATCAATACCGATTCCTTTCTTCTCCCATTCCACTTGTCTCCGATTCATGATTATTTTCCATTCCAAGTAAGTAAACGTGCCAAAAATGTATTAAGGTCAATACAAATTTGCAACTAAATGCTAAGTAGATGCATTCATTAGACTTTGTGCAATTGTATTTCTTAACACCTCCATTTCTTGTCTTCCTGGACCATCTTCATATGCATTGTCTTCCATCTCTTCATTAATCTCTTCAATTGAGTAATTTTCCCTTTCATCAAAATCAGGATCTTGTTGAGCATATTTTCTTATGTAGTTACGAAGAGCCACTGTAGCAATAACTATTTTAACTTGTTTATCATATGGAAAGCTTGGCATATCACGTAAAATACTCCACTTTTTTTCCACACCCCAAAAGTGTGCTCAATAACACTCCTAAGTGAAGAATGTGCATGATTAAAAATTTCTTTATGACTCGTCGGTTCATCACCTTTACGAAAATGTGGAAGGTGATACCACTCACCTTTATAAGGTCCTAACAAACCTTTCATTTGTGGGTATCCGGCATCCACCACATAATATTTTCCTGAAATGATTAATATAATGAATGATCGATTACGATATAATTTAGGATTATTATTTGTGCAATCTAGGTATAAAACGTACCATTTGGGGGTTTAGGAAAATTCGATCGAGGATTACGGAAAGCCGATAAGAATACTCTACTATCATGGGCAATGCCTTCCCACCCTACACATGCAAATGTGAATTGCATGTTGAAGTCGCATATAGCCAAAATATTCTGGGTCGGTGTTCCTTTTAGGCCAATGTATGGCACTTGATCACATGGAGAAATCGAAGCTTGAACATGAACACCATCAATAGCGCCAATACAATCCTACAAATTATTTTTTTAAGTTTGTATTAAAAAAAGGCTAGTAATTGAGTTTATATAAATGGAGCAAAAAATCAAAACATTATACATACCTTAAAATGAGGCATGTATCTTGAGTCATTTAGAATTTCATTTGGGATGCTCGTAAATTCGGGATCCTCTTGCTTTATGAGTACTTTCGCCATATTATAGAAAATGTTGAGCATTATATCAAAATTCTACTAACCGTCTCACCGGAACGTTGAAAACATTTTTCTGTATTCCTATTGGTTTGACCTTGTCCCAAAATATAGAGAAACATAGCTAACATTTCAGCGGTACCAAGTTTTTGAAGAAGACCAGAAGAATGCTGCACTACCAAGTTTTTGAAGAATACCAGAAGAATGCTTGAATAGTTTACCGTAGAGAGGGAAGGATGGGAAGACAATCAGAAATAGCTCCTCTTGTATTTCTGATGATGCTTCTCAGAGACGAAGGGAGAGGAAGTAGAGGGCTTCTCTCCCAATTTGTGCCGATGAGGATTAGGGTTGGGGATTTGACGGCAAAGAAAGGAGCAGGAGAGGAGAACGATAGAGAGGGAACCATTTGCAATGAAGGGAAGAGATAAGGTTGCTGGGTTCAGTGTGATTTTTAGGAAAGAACGAGGACAAAATAGACAGTTCAATAAGTTTCATTAAACCCTCCGTGTTTTTTTGGAGAGGTTCTGCATAAGCAATTTTGCAAAGCAGCAATTTGCTGCTTCTCATAAACTAGTTTTTCGGAGAATTCACTTCCCCCAAAATCAGCTTTAGGACATACATGGTCTTTGGTAAATTTAGGCCCAAAAGCACTTTTAGGCTCAATCCCACACTGGGCCTAAGTATAGTGGTACAAACTCCACTAGGGTGAATGGTGAATTGGTGATGTTATTTTCTAGGATTATATATCAATGAGTTTCCATCATTTGGTTACATATTAGGGCTGGCTTTCCACTTGGTCTAGATGCAATAAAACATTAAAACGGATCTGTGGTCCTTAAAATCAAACTGGATCGTGTTTATATCTTAAGGTGGCTTCGCTCGTACGAGGGAAGAATTTATAATAAATAAAAGTTTTGGCTTTCAATCTTTGAGTAATCCAACTGGGTACGTCTGGATATTAAAATAGAAAATTACATAGTAGCACATGACCAAAGATGTAAACAGAGAAAACCCACTTTCAAAAAGATTTATACAAATAAAGACATGAGCCCAGATCCAAAAGTAGAATGATGTAAGCCTGACTCTCAATTTTAATGGAAAATGACCAAAATACTCAGTTTAATGAAATATTTACATGTATGCCACTAACCAAAATCTCTCATTTTCTCTCCGCCGTTTTACCTAAACCCATTCTGTCTCACCCTTCTCTCTCTACCCTGGAGATAAGGTCTGCTACTCCTGCCTCTGAAAGCTCAAATCCACCGACACCTCTCAACCCCAACGTGTTTCCTATTGCAGTGAGGAGTGTCGACAACAAGCTCAGGTGGCCTTTGCTTGCTTACTTACCTATGTGTAATTCAATATTTGCTGAATGCCCACCAAGTGCTTGATGTTTTGCTTCTGAAAGAATTGCTTAGTTTGGCTTTCGTTGAGTCGGAGCTCACTTACAATTTGTGTGTGTTTTCATGATTTGTAGGGATTTCATGATATTGAGATGACAGCAGATTGGTTAGCTTATCATGACTATTGCAGCTTATCATGATATCAAGGACCTCTACAAGGTATATATATGTAGAGGCCGGTTCTGAAGCGGATGTCTGCACTTTGCTAAAGTGCGGACGGCGACGCAGCAGCAGCGTTCCAGGCTGGGACAGTGGCTCAGGGCTTGGCGGACAGAGGCCGGAGGCATCCCAAACGGTTCTGGGTAGCGATCGAGGTTGGAGGAGATCGAGGTTGCAAATTCTGGGCAGCGACTCGACCTGTAACTGCAACTTTCTGGGCAGAGTTGCAAGCTCGTCGCCGGCGACTCCACCCTACTGCAGATCGGTCCTTCCGACCCTGGCCTCCATCCTGCAAGCCCCACCGCTCCATTGCTCCCCGAGCCGAGCTGCAGCGTCGACATCCACACGTTAGGGAAAGTGCGGACGTCCTCTTTGGAACGCCTCCGTATATATGTATATTCAGTTACTCTTTGTAAAACTCAATATATGTGGATGTACATCTACTACCTGTATTGCAAAGTTTCTCAAATTGGACTCTTATTATGTTAGATCTTAACTCTTAGGGAAGCCAGGGTCTGAATACCTTTGCGATTAGTCTTAAACAAATCAATTATTAGAGTAATTGCATAGGCTTACTACGTTATCATGTTGCACTCTTGCGTGAACTGCTGTGTAATAGATGCGCAAACTAATTTTTTTCCATTTTTCCTGGGCAGGCAATGCGATTGGGTCCTGAATGGCGGGCAGGGTGCTATCGCGATCAGATTCAGCAAGTTTGTGGTATTGATGTGGACATTGACAACGCGATAGAGAATGGTTCTGCTACTTCCTCTAATTTGGTTAAACAAAATTGACTACTGTGTGGATCCCTTTTGTGTGCCCTGTATTGCATTTGAGATGTTGTTCAAAAACTCCATTTGTTTATCAGTTAAATATCATTTCCCCGCAGTTTTATGAAGTAATGTGCCAAGATCAAATATAATGGGCACTTGTTTTAAAGCCCATTGGGACAGCCGGCTTCTTTTTCTCTCTCTTTTGGGAGCAAAGGACATATATATAGCTTCATCAAGGAGATTCCTGAAGAAATGGGTTTTTTTGTGTAACCTGCAGAGTTTTCTTTCTTTATAAGTTTCCATATTCTTTTGATCTTATTTCATATTCTTTTGATCTTATTTTATAAAAATAAAAATAAAAAAAAATAAAAATAAAAAAAGAGGGACGAGTTTGCTTTCGGATTGGAAATAGCATCTAATCTGTGTTTTATGAGAGTCGAATATGAATCACGTGTATGTATACACTTATATCCACTCTGTAGGTGCCAAATTTAGTCCAAGAAATCGTTATCGGAGAAGTATACTAGTTTACAGAATAATGTCTATATATAGCTCACCTAGTTATCATCTCTGAAGTCTCTGTTAACTTTGTAATATAAAAATAATGTCGTATGTACTTATATGACACTACTGCTCCTACTACTGCAAAATCTTAAATCAAGATCAGGAAGAATGCAATAGCAGAACTAGACGAGTATGTGTGCAGTTGCAGGATTATATGATGAAGAGTGCAGTAGCAGGATTAGACGATGACAAGTGCAGTAGCAGAACACGAGTAGAAGTGCAGTAGCAGAACTGGAAGAGTATGAGTGCAGCGAGTGCAGTAGCGGGGATTGGACGATTGCAGTAGCAGGATTAGGTGATGACTAGTGCAGCAGGATTAGGTGATGACTAGTGCAGTAGCAGAACACGAGTACAAGTGTAGTAGAACACCTAAACGAGTATGAGTGCAACGAGTGCAGTAGCAGGATTAGGCGATGACGAGTGCAGTAGCAGAACTGGATGAGTATGAGTGCAATAACAGGATTAGACGATGACAAGTGCAGTAGCAGAACTGGACGAGTATGAGTGCAGTAGCAGGATTAGGTGATGACGAGTGCAGTAGCAAAATTAGACGATGACGAGTGCAGTAGCAGAACTGGACAAGTATGAGTGCAGTAGCAGGATTAGATGATGAGATGAGAGTAGTAGGAGAGTGAGGTTTTGTGAAGTGTTAATAAAGGGAGTATTCTCAAGAAAAAAAAAATAACATAAAAGGATTATTCAAAAAAAAAAAGTAACATAAAGAATTATTCTTAGAAAAAAAAATTAAAAAAAAGTAACATAAAGGGATTAGAAGTCAAAAGAAATAGTTAAGGATAAAAAAGTAAATTAACTCATGACATGTGGCAAATGGAGAGCAGATAGTCATTATTTGTAAGATTTGATCCTTATAAAGGGATTAGAAGTCAAAAGAAGTAGTTAAGGGTAAAAAAGTAAATTAACTCTTGACATGTGCCAAGTGGATAGCATATTGTCCTTATTTGTAAGATTTAGTCCTTATATGTTTAATTTAATCTTTAGAGGATGTATTTATTAAGTAATTTTTTGTTAATAACTTATATGTAATTTATTAATATTAAATAACATGATCGATGGGTTTCCATCGTGCTGTATGGTTAAATATTAGGGCTGACTTTCCGCTTGATATTGGTGCAACCAAACAAATCTTAAGTCGCTGGAAATTAGATAGCGATCAAACTCGTGTTTGTATATATCGTAAGGCTTGGCTCGCACAAGGAATTTTTTATAATAGATTTTTTTTTTTTTTTTTTTTTTTTTTTTTTTTTTTTAAGGAGAAAGGGATTAGGCGATATTAGTTCCTCGGAGACAGACAATGTAGGGCACAAGTCCCACCCTCAAACCCGAAGGTGAAGGGTCTGCCCCACTCTGGGAACCCACCGCCCGTCCCCCAACTCAATTTATTAAAATAAAGAAGAAAAATACATCGTCCAAGAGATAAAACACAATTAACAACGAAATAAAAGAGAGGGAAACTTCCCCCTCATGAACAAATCTACAAAAGAAAAAACCAGCCACATAAGTGAAAACTGGACACACGAAATATGCCAGAATTGTGGTTGCGCCTGCATGTAGATGCATATGAAGCTAACTTTGCGCACGACCTCCTGGGAATAAAGGCCTCTGAGAAGGAGCGGGCAATAAAGGCAGACGAACATAAACATCTCAGCAACCTGTGAAGCGATAACTTGGGAGTCCCAAAAAATCCGCCTGCAAGTACCTGTGAAGCTCTGCAGGAGGGCTAGGATACCAGGTAAATGAGTGTTTTGAAACACCTAAGTTTGCCATCTTATCTGCAGCTGCATTCCCTTCCCTAAAAATATGAGTTCTACGAAATTGCATTTGCTGAATGTTCTTCAAGCAGTTTTGCCATCTAACTCTCAAGTCCCATGGAGGAGAGAAAGAGTTGGAGGAGAGAGATGCTAAAACACTAGTAGAATCACTTTCCAACCACAAAGTAGTCCAACCTCTAGTGAAAGCAACTTCAATAGACACAATAACAGCATAAAGTTCAGCATAAAAGGAAGAATTGCAACCCAGAGGTTGGCAAAAACTCCCTAAATAAACCCCAGAAGCATCGCGAAAAACTCCTCCACAAGCTGCAGGACCAGGATTACCTTTCGCCAGACCATCAGTGTTAACTTTAACCCAAGGAGGGAGGGGGGATGCCATAGGACGCGTTGAATCTTGGGCGCTTTACGAGGCTTGGGGCACACCCCAAGGGAAGAGAGAAGGCGGGAATCCAGGACGCCTTTATAGTAACCAGGAACAAGGGAACCGAATTGCCGAATCCATGCCATAATTGAACAACACAGTGTAGAAAAAGTAGGGGAACGATTATCAAACCTGAGTCTATTTCGCGCCTTCCAAATTTCCATGAAAGTAAGCAAACCGGCTGCCAACCACAAATTATAAAGCTGAGGGGAAAAACCCTTGTGACAAAAGCCAACCCAAAAATCCAACAGAGAGTCATAAGCAGGAAATGAGGTTCCAAACTGAGTTGCCAGCCATCCCCAAAGGTGTTGGGAGAAAGGGCAGTGTAAAAATAAGTGCAAAGTTGACTCTGCCGAACTGTTGCATAATTGGCAGATGGACACAATTGGAATCCCACCTCTTTTCAGCCGATCATCAGTGGGCAAGCGATCTAAGAGAATCCTCCAAGCCAAGAAAGAAAATCGTGGAGGAATGAAAGAATGCCAAATAGTAGAAGCCCAGTCTCTCGAAATAAAGTGTCGTCTAAGCAAGTTATAAGAATCAGTGAAGGATAACTCTCCAGAGGCTGTAGACTCCCAAATGAGCATATCAGGTTCAGTGTCTAAAGGGAGACAGATATCAGAAATTTTCCTGTACAAGTCTGGAAAGGTATCTAGGAAAAAAGAGGGAAACTGCCAAGAATGATCAGAGATGAAATCAGCCACACGTAGATCACTGAATCCTGACCAGTCGAAAAAACCCAACATTTCCAATATTGGATCTTGAAGCCATTTATCTTTCCAAAATGACACTGAACGACCATCTCCAATAATCCAACGACAATTGTGTGTGATATGAAGAGCAATAGAGCGGAAACCTGACCAGATTGAGGATTTGCGGTAGCTCACTTTGGAACTAGATAATATAGGATAACGAGTTCGCATATAATCACCCCATTGGTTCAAAGAAGTGAAAGAGTTCCATGCAAACCTTAAAACAGCTGCCGAATTAAGAGTTGCCAGGTCACGAATACCCACCCCGCCCTCTTTTTTCGGAGCGCAAACTTGAGTCCAAGTAACAGTGACAATTTTCCGAGTCTCAATATTTCCAGACCATATAAAATTACGCGCCCATGTAGATAACTTCTTCACGAGGTATGCAGGCCAATGATACACTGAAAAGCTATGAAGAAGCATACTTTGAAAAACAGATTGCACAAGTTGAGTGCGTCCAGCCATAGAAAGAAGCCTCCCCTGCCAACCCATTAACCTTGACTTAGCTCTATCGGCAATAACTTGGAGATGGCAGCTGCGGGGTTTTCCACAAAAAATAGGAACTCCCAGATAAATAAAAGGTAGGCGCCCTGCATGAAAACCCAATATACGTTGAACTGTACCTTTCCTGTGACGAGACCTAGCTCCAAGATAGAAAGTGCTTTTCTCCGCATTAATGAATTGCCCTGAAGCTGCACTATAACGGTCAAAAAACCCACGCAGCCGTTTAAGAGAGTTTTTGTCCCCACGGCAAAACACCATGAGGTCATCTGCATATAACACATGAGACGGTGCAGTGCATTTCCTGGGAAAAGATATTGGCTTCAATTGACGGGTTTGGAGAAGTAAGTGAAGGCCCCGGCTAAGAGCCTCCTCAGCAAGACAGAATAGAAGTGGAGAAAGGGGATCTCCTTGTCTAACACCACGAGAACACGTAAAGAAACCTTGAGGAATAGTAAAGAACGTTTATCATCAAGTTATATAATAATCCAACTGGGTCTCTGTTTTAGCAATCTCAACTCTGCTTTCTCACCCAAGATCTAGTCCATATTTGTTTTCTGCAGCTCAATATATATATATCCCCCTCCTGCTCGAGTCCTGAATTGATCATATAGTTTGCAAAATGTTGGGTTTGTGCATTGTAGCATTAGTTGCTGTAGGCATTACACACTGGGTGTATAGGTGGAGAAATCCCAGATGCAATGGCAAACTTCCACCTGGTTCAATGGGTTTGCCGCTGATAGGCGAGACCATACAGTACCTTGCTTCCAACTCCTCCTTTGATATTCCCCCTTTCATCAAGACCAGAAGGGAAAGGTGAAATTTTGATAATATAGTGACCAGTTAATTCTACAACATTATGCTCTTCTTATTATTAATTTTGTCATCATTTGTTTTCATCTTATTAGTAGTTTCTTAATTTGAACTCATTTTCGGCGGTTTTTGTTCGGTTTTCAATATTTTGAAATGGTTTTTGAATGCTTTGCAGTTTTACAGTGTGATTTAGAACTCCAGATTCAATAAAATGTTAGGTAAAATACTTGGGTCCATACTGACATGGACTTGTGTGTCCAAACTCCAAACTATCACTTATTTGCATAATTCCGCGGTCTAAATCTATGATGTAACCATTCAAAACTCATTTAATTGTATCAAGCAAAACAAGACAGTTGGTCATGTTAACTTTCACCAAACTATTCATTTATTTGATGCAATTGAAATTTTACAGAGATAATTTTTTTAAGGTTAATTTAATTTTTGTATGATTAGATCATATATTTAGATTGTCTATAGTAAGAGGGAGTTTGGACAAACAGGTCTATAGTAAGTATTAGACCTAAGTTTTTTCCTCAAGTATTAACCATTTATGTAGGGATGGGTGAATACACACCATAGATTTTCCATGTATAATTATGTTATAAATAAAATATATAATCATAGTTAGTTAAAATGCATATTATACCCGTATACAACTTCAGTATGCATATATTTGAAAAAAAACTTCAATACGGCGTATTGTAATTATAGACGTAGTTTTATTTGCGTAATATTGAGTTCAACATTTTTATACAGGTTTTATACGCTGTCTGTTTTATACAGAATTAGAATATGAAAAGTTGAAAAAAAAAATTAATAAACTGAAAACCTAAAAGCCATAGTTAGTTAAAACGAATATCGTACGCGTATAAAACTTCAATACATGTATATTTGAAAAAGAAAAAAAACTTTAATACTGCTTATTGTAATTCAGGTGCTTGATTGCATTATACTTGGGTGTCATATCCTTTTCTTTATGTTTTGTCACATTTCAGAAATGAAATAAAGTAAAAGAAAGACTTGAAAGTATTAGTTATACTTATTTTATATATCAGCATTTTTGAACTCATTTTTATTACTAGCGGAATTATATACAAATAATTCAAAGTTATAAATTTGCTGCATCACGTTTTTATTTAACCGTTTTGTTAGATCAGACTAACCGAATAATACACACACAATTTTTTGATCGAATTGTACACGTCCAGACGTCCTGTATTTTACTAACCATGAAGATAATCACTATGATAAGATAGGGAGTATTCAGAGCATCGCCGTGCACTTGCACCAACACAAATAAATGGTTAGATTGCATTAAATACACTTTTTGTTTATTAAAAATAAAGTTGATAATAAATATCAAGGGTTGAGATTATTTTATAAGGGTTAGGTCACTTGCACCGTCGGTGCATAGAATAATTTCCAATGATAAGAATTGTACCCCAGCCATCTAATGCTGCATTATAGGTATGGGCCAATATTCAAGAGTCAACTGATGGGAGCACCATTTATAGTATCGACAGACCCGGAACTCAATATGTATGTCTTCCAACAAGACGATAAATTGTTCCAAAGCGGGTATCCAGATTCTGTCCAAAAGATTTTCGGCAAACAACAGATGGGAAACATGCATGTGTTGGTTTACAAATACCTCAAGAGGATGATGCTTACCCTCATTGGCCCCGAAAGCCTGAAAAGGACGCTCCCTGAAATTGAACAAGCAATGCACACGAGTATGCAACAATGGACATGTCAAGACACTACAGAAGTTAAAGGAGCAGCTGCAGACGTAATATCAGGGCTTTTCTTTCTTCATTTCTAGTTACTCGTCAGCTAGCTGTTCTCTTAAAAACAAAAAAAAAGACAGCATATGTGTGTTGTTTGAAGTTTGATTGATTTGGTATTGTTTTGCAGATGATATTCTCTCTCACTGCAAAGAAACTCATGAGTTATGATTCAAGTAACTCCTCAGACAACCTAAGGGCAAACTTCAATGCGTTCGCTGATGGACTGATCTCCTTCCCTTTGGCAATCCCTGGAACAGCTTTTCACAAATGTTTACAGGTACACATAAATCTGTTGGCAGTTTGGCACCATCATTCATGACATGATAGCATTCAGGGCAAATATTCATTACAGATGGTAGAACCTAAAAAACGGATGATAAAGGAGTTGTTATTGATGGACTATTGTAGCTGTAGGTTAGAGCAAAAGAGTTCCCATTTTATGGTACACAATTTGTTGGCTAACTTCCAAATATTAATGGGCACTTTTGAACCCCAAATCAACCATAACTGAAAAATGATATCAACTAATCCAGAAAAGAAAAGAAAAATTCCAAACAGAGTGAGTGCAAAGTTGTGAACTCATCTGTAAGTTGTTTTGGTAAGTACGTTGAATCGTCTATACCTGAATGAAGAAGCATCAATTCTTACTCCAGAACTGCTAATAACTTCAAAATTAGTTAGATTTCTAAAACCAACTACATATATGCACACATTCTTCTCTTGGTCCTGAGCTCCAACAATCTCTCTGAAGGGTAGGGACAGGATATTGAGCAGGTTAAAAGAGATGCTACAGGAAAGACGAGCAACATCTCGAAAGCAACCTATTGATTTTTTTGATTACATCCTTGAAGAACTTGAGAAAGAAGGAACAGTCTTAACAGAGGAAATTTGTTTTGATTTGATGTTTGCGCTACTCTTTACAAGTTTTGAAACAACTTCCACAGCAATGACTCTGCTCCTCAAGTTTGTTTCAAGCCGTCCTCTGGTGCTAAAGCAATTAACGGTCTCAACTCTCATTCAAACCATGCTGATTGCTCTATTTCATAACCAAAAACTGTTCTTATTTATTATTATTTCCAACTAATGCTCATGACAGGAAGAACATGAGAGGATTATAAAGCAAAGGGAAAATGCTAATTCAGGACTTACATGGGAAGAATACAAATCAATGAAATTTACAATGCAGGTGATTAAGTCTTACACTTCAGTGCTTAAAGAAAATGTACAAATTAACTATTTGCTCTTGTATAGCATTGTTTTTCTGATGAACTCACAATTTGAACCCACAGGTCATCAATGAAACGGTTAGACTGGCAAATCAAGTGCCAGGCATCTTTCGCAAGGCAATAAAAGAAGTACAGTTCAAGGGTAAGTACTGTCTTCCAATTATCGAAACTTAATCGTCCTAAGGACTTTCAAATGTTATATTAACAATTGGTATGGGCGTGAGTGCAGGATATACAATCCCAGAAGGTTGGTCAGTTCTGGTTTGTTTCCAAGCCCAACACTTAAACCCAGAAAAATATGAAGATCCTCTGGCCTTCAACCCATGGAGATGGGAGGTACATAAAAACTAAGATAGATTGGATTGAAAACCTAAACCTTAATTACCATTATTCTTAGCTCTGAATGCATGATGATGGAATGAATACAGGGTAAGGAGAGTGGTGCATCCAAAGATTTTATGGCTTTTGGTGGTGGCTTGAGATCCTGTGTAGGAGCAGAATTTGGTAAGCTGCAGATGGCTGTATTTGTCCATTGCTTAGTCACAAAATACAGGTAAGCATATCCTCCAAATACAATCGGAGAGCAAGACAGTTGAGGTGGGAGAGAGGAGGTGGAGACTAATTAACATTTTTACTTCCAAACTTTCAGGTGGGAAATGATTGGAGGAAATATAGTCCGAAATCCTGGTATACAATTTCCAGGTGGTTTTCACATCCGGATACACCAGAAAGATACAAGGAGCAGCAAACAGCATATAACTCCAGACACTTAAACTGGACATGTTAACATGGCTAACACCATTGCACAGCCACCACCTCCTGTTCAGTGAGAGCTGCTGCCTCTGGAGCACAGTACTCCTTTACATGTTATATTGTTGAATTAGTAAGGTTCAAAGGTCAGACTAGTATGTTGGAAAATGTACTATGTAATTTAATAAATCAATAAAATAAAATAAACGACGATAAGATGGAAATCCAAATTTTTATATCTCTTGCCTACAACCTACCATAAGAAACAGGTTAAGAGAAATAAATAGGAGCTGAGATAAGAAAGTTTCACTAAAGAGTGATATTGTAATGTTAACATGTACAATATGAAGCTGGTATCATTTCAAGTTCCATGCACTATCTCTGCATAGAAGGCAAACAGATTGGTATGCAACAGACTTACCAAATTCACTGTTGCTTCACTTGATTGTGTGTCTGGTGACTCTGGTCACTTTGAATAGTCTTTTGTTGTTCTCCTTTGTTTTTTCTGGCCGCGGTATCCAGTGTTCTCATCAACTTTCTGCATAACACTTGAACTCCTTCTTCGGCCATGCTTGTGCTTATCCTTATGGACATGGTGAAGGTCGTAATGGTAGTCACTACTTCTTTGATAGTGGCTATGCTTGTGATCATTGTGAGTGCTTTTTCTTTTATGATGAGTGCCATAGTTGTGGTGCCTTGCTTCATGCCCATGATGTTTATGGACATGAACATGTCGGTGATCTACATTAATTCTGTGTCTTGTATTCTTGGTGCTCGGACTATCCTCCCAGAAATGATCATCCCACCAGTCATATAAAGGATCAAAAAGTCCCTTCTGATGTAAAAGCCACAGTAGCACAATGACTGCACCTCAACGTATAATATGTTATGTTTTCTTTGCATCTCCAAAATAATCCCACTATAAAATATACTAATTCTGGAAAAGTAGGTTTACCTGTTGGAAAAATTGCTAAAAGTAGACCAAACATCAGAATCCAACTCATACATATGTACTGTATATGGCATCTGAAGTCAAAGAATCCAGAGCATTTTGTTCTGTTCATGAAAAGAAAAAAGAAGCAAGAAGAAATGAATGAAACTTTGTATAACTGAGCAGATGCAATTCCAAATGCCATTACATAGGCTTGGCTTATGTGTATAATTGTATAGAGAAAATATATATATGTTATGCTCTCTCATACAGAAGGAGAGAAATGATAGTTTAAAGACGATTAGTTTCTGATCACACTTATAAGCCATGAAAGGATGGTCTGAATGCAACCAGCACATTGAACAGGCATTAGCCATGTTACACATAACATGACTCAATCGCCACTTCCAGTATTAAATATCTGAATCTAGAGTATATCAGATAGAAATGAGCCAGAATTTTGATTATTCCACTGTGCAACAAGTACCTGCAAGATTTTCCAGTGATGAAATCTATAAAAGTCTCCCACACATGGTTCCAAAAGCTTTCAATGGAGTCAAAGAAACCAGTTGTTCCTGCCTTTGGTGGCTTAAAGGGATTTCCCTGCAACACGTAATGACTTGAGTGGCTCATATAAATCAACTGTAGAAGGTTATAAAATTTCACGAAATAGCATCAGGTTGATCAGCTGTTGTATATTAATATACTGATCATATACCAAAACTGCTTATTCTACGGGGGTTAGCAACATTCATACTGTCTTCAAAAACAAATGAGATTTCTTGTCTCTAAGCTACCACTAACCTGTGATCCATTATCAATGACAGTAGATGTAGTGGAAAATTGGCACTCGGCCCTATCCACTTCATTATAATTAGAGTCCTTAAGTATAGCTGCATTCAGGATCCAGAAATGAGTCCAAGCGTGACTACTTTAGGCCATTTATTAGTCATTCTGTCTTGGGCAGATCATACCTGCACAGATGTATTTTGCAGCTTGATCGGTTCCTGGGTAAAGTTTGAATGATCGAGATAACGTTTCTTTTGGCTTCATAATGAAGTATTGCTCCTGAAAAACAGGTTCTCTAACAAATTAATACTCATCTTGTTACAAGTCTAAATACATGAGCTGCAGGGGCAAAAGTACCTCCATAAGGGTGACATCACTTGAGCAATCAAACTGCAAGAAAGGTAAATTTGTGTCACAACATATTTGCAATAGCCATCCCCGAAGTTGCAGACAACTACTTCATTCAAGCTGGTAAATGAATAATGCTTCCATTTCAAGTACTAAGGAAGATTCAATATTTGATTTTTAACCTTCTTAGCAAGTGGACAATATATTTATAGAATTTCATGGCCCAAAAGAAACACGATAAAATTTCTTCATATGCAATAATCACAATGAAATGTGAGCATTAATACTGTCACTAGGTATTCATTAGCCTCACTAACTATCCAAACTGTCAAAAAGTTTATCAGAAATTGAGAACCAGTTTTAAACAGAGCATGTTAAATAGTACCACACAAAATAATCATCAAGAGGAAATGATATTAAGCCTTAATATACCAAAATTGGACACTTCATAGGTAAAAGGCCTATCAGCTAGCTGTGCATAACTTGTTATTTCTCAGCTGAAGAGAGTATCCTAGTATAAACAACCTAGTTGAAGTCCCCCCATTCAAAACCAAAAGTTATAAGAACCCTTAACGTCCTTTACTTAAGTTAAAGAAATCCAAAGTCCCAAAAATGAAAGGGAAGGGAAACAATAGTGCATTAAAAATAGAATAGTAAGTAGTGTACCGTTAAGCAATAGGATGCTTCCACTTCACCAGTATTCTTTGCTGTGATTGTAGCAGTTCCAAATTGAGTAAGGGCCTCAAATGTTGGGATATTGATGCTTAAGATTTTCCCAGGACTCCTATATAATACATACCATTAAGTATAGCAAAGGAACATTCTATGTGGAAATTTAAGTTATTAGACAAGTACTGGATTGCATAATTGTTTCAAAACAATACTGGTGAAGCATAATCAATGGACCGTAGTAGGGTCTGGAAATACTAACCTTTGGTAGACATAATCTACGTCATCAGCACTTAGTTCTATCAAGAGATTTGTATTAATGACTTCTGTGACTCCTATGGAAAACGAATGAGTCCCTGCATTCTGCAACCAATCAGAAATTATATGAATCCAAATGATAGAAATTCCTTGTGAAAGTAACTCAAATATTGCTGATACATTACTGGATGCTCGTTTATCCTTTCGAACCTCCCTTCCACACCAAAAAGTGGCACCTGTTTCCTTTCGATTCGGTTTTGGTCAGCCTGTCATAAAGATAAGATCTCCCAATTGTTCACAAGAATAATAAAGTACTCAGGTATCAAATACAAAACAACCAGAATCCTATGAAACATCTCATTAAAGGAAAGAGACTCTTGCTTTTCATACAAATATAGACACAACTTGTATGTAAATAAATAATAGATAATAGAGCATGTAGCTCTCAGATTCTGATGCTAGAGTCCATGCTAATCAACTTTAAATCAAACGCTTAAAGAAAAAAGACTGGCACATGATATAATTGGTACAGAGGTTAATACCAATATGTAAATTTAACCTTACAAGGAGAAGACTAAATTGGGGAGAGGAAAGTTAAAGAAGATAGAGCTTTGAAGGGGATACACAGACCTCCAAGAAATTCCATAACTGATTATGCAAGCAACTCCAGAATGGTGAAGAGCAAAAATTTGGCTGCCTGTTAAAAGCCTCAAAGTTGACACCAATTTTATTACATTCAACACCATCTAAAGTAAATCTAACTCTCTCCAGCAGCATCCACATAGAAAAGTTCCTTCCCAAATTCTGGGGTTGACCTGGGCCCCCCTTTTACAAAGAACAGGAAACTGTCAGCAATTTAAGATATCTAAAATACGGTGTCAGATTCTATAAACAAATTTGCCAATTAAAAGCTTGACCATTTATAGGAACTAAAATATAACAGTCTGGTAGCAGATGAAATGAACGATGGATGTTAGTGAAATGATGTTACTAACTTCTCTATGTGGATACTTACTGAACATTCATATAGTTGAGAAAGAAGACTCATTTTACTGAAAATGGGGGACAGGGCTATGTATTCTTTTAAACTTTGTCTCCCTATACACTGATTCTGAATCAGGGCATCTTACTTATTACAAAACCCCAACTAATATGCTTTAATATTTAGTCTATAAAAGCAGGAAATGTTTGTTCCAAATTTTTTTTTTTCCAACATTATGCAGATTGGTATGAGTGACAAGCATACCTGCCTCGGAATTACAAGGTAAAAATCCTCGAATGAAGGAATATTTGTGTATCCAACAAAGTCTCCAATAAGATTAGCTCGCAAAAACTTATCATTGGATATTGCTGTTCGGTTTTCAGGACCTACAAGCACTTTCTGGCAGAAAACAAAGGTGTACAAAAACCTCTCTTAGTGACCTTTATATAACCTCTCCTTTCACTTTCAATAAATAAATCACATAACATATAAGAGAAAATAAAATTTCAATGAAATCAATCAAAATTTCGCTCTATTAACAGTTAACAACTTACAAATCCGCTTTTAGATCAATCTAGCAATATGATCATCAGGATGAAATGAAACTTGCTGAATTTATAGTAGATGGAGTGCTGTAAAGTAAAGAAAGAACAGGACTTCATTCCATAGGGAAAGAGAACTGTGTATAGTTCAGTATGCACATTCAATGAGCTCTCAGGACAGGAGAGATACATTCTAATTCTTCACCAGAGCAGAAAGACAGAACATTTTAACACGTGTCTCAGACTAAACTCAGGTCATGTATAATGACCAAGTTTTCATGGCAGAAACAAGAGCACTACACCATAAGAAATTAATATAGATATGGTGCAATTACGAGGAAAAGCAACGTACCGAAACTTTAGATCCTGTCTTTACTTGAATGAGAACACTAAATCCCACTGAGCGCTGTCCAATACCAAAAACATGGAACCTAAGTAGATTTTAATGAAGAAAAAATCAGTCTACCTTGTAGAAGGCTTTGATCAAAATATAACAGAAAGAACGAGAAACATAACATCTTGGCCACCGTACAGAACTATTTATAAGGTTTAACTCATCAAATATATGATGCCATACATAAGCAAATATCAAAAGTAAAAATAGTGTCAAACTCTCAGTTGTACAAGTTCATGTGATGACATGCGCATATACCAAAGAGCTCTTGCATGTCTAATAGATCTTTTTCAAGAATCAAATATCAATGCTCGAGAAATATAATCAGAACGAAAAACTTAGTACAAGGACCATACCAATCACCCGGAAAGCGGACACAATGGGCTGTATTGGGTTTTCCTTTCATCAACTTGTCAACTAATCACAAGAAAGTCAGGTCAATACAACAAACTCATAAAAGGCACTGTGCATGTAATGTTTAAGAAATACTAAACATGATAAAATCATTTTAATGCACTTACAAACACTTCCACATGATGAAGGTACCCGCCGCTGAGGCCCACAAGGACAGCACATTGGCTACGAAAAACAGAACAAACTAATTGGAGAGTACAGATGATAAACAAGAAGCAGTACATATTTTCTAAGTACTTCACCAATGGCGAAATATACGCATAACAAAAGAAGTGTACGCAATCACAGAAAATAACCATAATGCAACTAAAATCATAACAACATGTACTACACTAACGTGAGAAACAATTTAAATTGGGAAACTGAGACGTCTCACTGCTTCCTTAAGGCCATAAGTGGGGTGCTATACAGTGTGGAAAAGCTACCTCTGTATGCTCAAGAATGGTACCATTTTCATCTCGCAACCTGCACAACATACAGCGAAAGTTCATCATCCTCACCGAAAATCCTAACTTTAGCAGCTAATGTAACTCTTGGAAATTATAATCCAAAGGTAAATACCATATAACCTTAAAACAACCAAAGAATAAATTAAAACCCAATTTTAACAAAAAGGCTAATAGCTAGATTGTTTGCCTCTCACATATCTTCACAACTTTTGCATCTGCATCTGGCTCACACTTTCGAGTCTTAACATAGTACTCTTCAGGCTTATATGCAACATCCTGAATAAAATATTACAGCATCAATCGCAACGTTTCGAAATTGAAAAGCACAAACCACAGATTTAACCCAAAAAAAAAAAAAAGTTAAGCTTTGCCTTACTCGAATGTACGTAAGCTGGTACAAGGCATAAGCCGCGGATTTATTGACAGTCAGGACAGGCGGTATTCGAAAAGTTTGCATCTTGTTGCTTGAATTCTCCTCTACCTCGACAATTTCCGCAACAATCGAAGCCTCACCTCCACTCTGTAAATCAATCATACGTTCCCCCACTATTAACTTGAAGCAGAAATTGAAAGAGAGAAAATAAATATTAGGCAGAAGTTTGTTCCTAATTTACCGCGCCACTGGGGACAGCCATGTTGAGGACGATCTTCTTAGTGCAATTCAAGTCACTGGAATCGGAAGTCTTCTCGCACTTGTCGAGTTTCGATTTGGAGAGGATCTGGACTCCAACGACGTCGCTGATGAAGCATGGGAGGAAGAGGAGGATGGTGAGCCATAATTTTGGTGGAGGGATTCTCATTTTTGGGAATGTCTGGGAGTGAATGTGGGGAAGTGAATGAGTGGGGGAGAAACAAGAGGAAAGCAGTTGTGGCGGGCGGGAACTGCCAACAACGGTTATTCATCTTTGGTCTCAAATGGAGTGACGGTTTTGCCCTTTCTACTTGCCTCAACTACGGTTTTACGGGTAAGGGCGATGGAGGTTGAGAGAGACAGAGACACAGCTACTCTGAGAGCGAAGAATTTGTAAGAGGTTCTTGTTTCAGTACAGAGTGAGGGAGTGAGAGCGAAGTAGGGATCGATAGCAAGATTTGGATCTTTCAGCAAAAGACTTTTGATTTTTATGGGTGTCCTATGGCGCCAAAGAATGGTATCTTTTACATGCTTAGTTGATTCTTGATTGAATATATATATATATATATATATATATATATATATATGCTAAGGATTTTGCAATCAATCTTGATCGAGAACAGGACAGTGGTGTCAGAGAAATCAGGCCCAAGAGTAGGACAATGGTGGTAGGAAGCTGCACTCATTGCTGATTTGATTTTCTGAGCTCTGCTATAGCTGTCGAGATTGGATTCCCTTTTTCTGCCATTTCGTTGGCTTCGAAAGCAACATGAGAAGAGGTGTTGTAAGAGTAATTGGTATGTTTTGAATTTCTTTGGCTTGCTCAGTTTCTGCGGTGAGATTGATGAGAATAGAAATGGTGGGTGCTTTTTCTGATCTTCTCAATGAGAAAGGGAAGGGCTCTGGATGGAGGAGTTGATCCATCAAAGAAGAAGGAATCAACTTGAGCGGTGGATGCTGCAGGTGAATTTAGCTTTGGTTTGTCAAAGTTCTTTCCAGGTATACTTATTTGAAAATGCACATAAAAAAAAAATTTCCAGAAATGATGCATAAGAGAGAGAGAAAGAAAAAAATCACTCCTTGCCTCTTCAATTTGTGCATTTGGCATAAACTCTACTCTTCTTTATTAAGCTGAAATCCGTTTTATGCATGAAATTTGATGAATTTTACGATAAAGTTTGTTTTTTTGGGTTGCGTCTCTTCTTCTGGAATTTGATCTCAGTTTCCTCCAATTGTGTAACTTCACAATTGAAATTTAGATAGAGTAATAGAGTCAAAATCTAGATGCATATGTAGGTGTAACTTTCACAAAATCCGAAGCCCATTCTGGAATTTGATCTCAGTTTTCATTCATGAAAATCAAAAGACCATTCTTTCACTTTCTATGTTGTTTGTGTGATCGATGTAATTACTTCCCTTCATTTTGTATGCTTAGCAAAATTCAGATTTGAACAAATAACCTGCTTTAGTGGCCATTGTCTTTTGTCACTGAGTTTCTTGGCTTCAATGCTGTGTTTCACAGTGTTTCATATTACTGCTACAAAGGAGAATAATCTCGGTGATGATGCCATAGCTAAAGATATTAAACAGGTAAATATTTCAAATCAAATTTTCAGAAAAACTATTTCCACAATTTGAGTGCTGCCAATATGAACACACATCTGTTACATTTGAACTCTCAACCTTTTGTTTAGATATTCCATGCAATACTTTGGTGATTTGTTTTATCAATAGAACCTTGGTATCTTTCTGCTGGACATAAGATAGTATTGGTATTATTCCTCAGGTACTATGACAACTAATTACTAGATATAGCAACTGATCTAACTAAGGTATCTAGGAATACAATGAATTCAATAGGACTTAACCAGACCTTTTGTTTCTATACTTTGCACTTCTGCATATAGTTAATGGGTTTTCATCTGTGCACGCAGAACATGAATTTGGATATTTGGTTTTCGGTTTCCTATTCCAGGTCTTCAGAATGCTTTCTTGATTATATTGGTAAGAACTCTTGGCTGCCTATTGTATCTATATAAACACATATTCTAATCGCATGTGTGTGTTTGTGTCTGTATGATATATGTTCTGCTTTCCTTTACTTGACAGAGATTTTCCTGTCCTGCTCATCTTGATACTAGTTGTCACACTAAACGAGTCTTATTACTTTGTTTCAGTAGCAAATGGAAAAGTTTATGCTAATGATCATCTATCAGGTCAAAATAACCTGCCCACGTACGGAGCCGACTGCGGGGAGCTCTTTGTTAGAGAGATGATGAGTGCCTCCCACATGCATAATGATAAAGTGCCCGAGCTTCAAGGGTGCTTGAGGTCTTGGAGAAATCCATTTGTTCACGTGCATCCACAGACGCCAATAATTGCAGCATCTGAAGCTACTGGTGGTCCAGTACCAGGAACAACTGCGAAGTCTTGAGGTTGAGGTTTATACATTGTAATATTTGGATGGAAGTTTGGGCACTCTGTTTCAATTACAATATGGTAAACTATCTTAAGCTTTTGCTGCTTTCTTCATTCGGCAGATAAACCATTCTCAGATAAAGTTCAAGTAGTACAGCAAGCCAAGTAGTACGCAATCTTGATACCAAGGCTACAAGGAATAAAGTAAAACAACGTCAAAGTGAAACAGAACTAAAGTATGCCTCTAATTTCATCCCTATCATATTACTATGAATATCACTACAATTTCATAGAAAAAATATAGTTTCATTTAATATTCTCTGAACTAACTGCAACAACATTGATATTGTAGACAAGATTTCACTATGATGCACAGGAAATAGTTTCTACTTTCTAAATCCTGAAATTCCAGAAAGAGATCGAGCAGCGTCTCTGTAAAGGCGCTCCTGGCTTTCCCAGGCAATGAAATCGTGGTAATTAGACATCCCTTTTCTACATAATATAAACAAGTATCTTATCTAAAACAATAGAACCTAACAACAACAAAATTAAGTATTTTGCCTAGGTACTTTACACTAATGTTTTATATATTGCCCTCATCTGCATCTTAAGTTCAAATCTTAATTCTCTTATGTATGTTGGAGTTTACACTTAGAAACTCTATTGATTTGTATTAAAATATCTGCTAACCCTCAGCTGTTATGATTTACAGTAACAGTCAATCACAAGTTCACAACCAACATTAGCTGCAGAAGAATCACCTCGAAGGACCTGATGTAAATAGGTTGTTTGAACTACAAATGTAGACATTGCAGGCTGGTTTTGGTTTGAGTGGGGATCCCATCATTAAAACTCATGCAAGCAAGTTGATGCTGTTGAAATCAAATGCACACCATCTAGAATATTACATACTTGCAAGGTATGATCTCGGTCAATTAGTTTAGATGATCAATTTAACCTTCATTGTTGCTTCTGTGTGAATGAGATCATTATTGAAATAGGTTTTTGGTTCAACTTTTTTGTTTTGTTTTGGCTCTGTCAGTTTGTTGCTACTTGCTAGATGGTTGATCTCATTCACACATCAAAATTCATCTTAAACTTTTCAGTGATCTGTGCATTCATCAATTTTTCGGTACCAGAAGTTGCAGTTTGTCTCCTTCCTCATCAAAAGTGAAGTTGAAGGCATATACTGATCGAGCTTCATGAGGAAGAACTAGTGGAACAGACATTCCATCCTGGTTCGAATGAGACATTGCTTTTGGCAGTGCAATACAACGGGAAACAACTTCTTCAAATCCAAGGAATATTAGAACAAAAGATGAAGCAATGAGAAGCAATTCGAGCAGCTAATGCGAAGCTGGTAACTAAGTTCACTTCTCTTGCAAATTCTTACTTGTTTTGCCCGAATTTTTCATGTCCTACTGGAAGTATACTTTTTCCCTTAAAATTTCAAGAAGGCAAGAAGAAGAAATAGAAAACTGGTGAAAAACAGAAGGACGATTCAAAGTCCCTTAATTGCCTAAAAACAAATTGGTGAATGATATTGGGGCTGGAATTTCTTTTCCTTTTTATGATTTGGTTTGTGAAGTGGGAGCACATTCTTTGGTTTTGCAAATCATTGTCTCCCAATTTAGCAACAGAAAGCATTAGCGAGTAAAAAGGTGGGATGATTCAAAGCCACTTGATTTAGATGGCTGGATATATGAGATGGTTTGTTTACCCAAAGTGAAATCCTAATCAAAGGCAGATAGATAAAATAAGCAAGCAAAAATCCTGAAAAGATGTTTCATGCATTTTTCTTTTTTTATTGGCTTGAGTTCTTTCATTCCCTATTCTCCTCCCCTGTTTGAATTTGATTTGAACAGGTTTCAGATCATTGCTGGAAAGATTGCTGAATGTAAATGATACTTAAAGCTACTATATATGCGGTGGGCTTCATCTCTCTTCGGCTCAAGCCCCTCAGTTCGATTCAGAGTTATCATGCAGATGGAGAAGAAACAAATCCAAGATTTCAGGACCAACCCATCTTTTCAAACCAAGTTTACGAAAGAGGTGAAATACTCCTTCTTTGAGTCTTTGATCTGTTAAGTAGCTTGGAATTATTTTCTTTTCCAATGCGCCTTAATTGGTTTATCATTCTCTAACTTAGATAGATCAGGACTAAATCGCAAACCTGACATGTCATGGTCTTAAACTGCTATAGTCCAGGTGAATAGGGTGACGATGATCATCAACCGGAACTCGGAAGACTTATGTTCACATGTTTCAAGCACAAGATTAATTTAGTCTTTGAACGGTAATTATTGAATATAATAGTGATTAAAAATAATGTAAGCCTGCAGCTTTCACATTATTTTCCACTGAGGTAGCCATTCTCTGTTCTTATGCCAGCTCCAGGGATTAATCTGTTATTATTTAGTCACTGCATGTACTTATGTGGTAATCATTAGAAAAGGCTGCTGAAGATCATGGAACTGAACTGTTAGGTAACATCTGCAGCAAACAGTTATCTTAGCCTTTTGTTATGTGTGTTTTCTAGTTGTTGTCATGATCTAATGATTCTGATACTTGGTGTTGTGGTATAGTCTCTAGGTTCACACAATGGAACATTCTAAGGATTTACCCCAAAGGAACTTGAAGTTGCCTCCTCGAATTACCAACCACATGTTGAATGGATGCATAGAGCTCAAATGGTTGTCTCTAATTAGCTTTGGAGTTTCATCAAATCTCATTGGAATCTAATAATATGTCAATGGCAGAGATCATAAGAAATATAACCCGATCTCTGCATATAAAATTTTATGACAGGGATGTGACAAATCACGATGGTGGATGCGTTGGGATGTTTAGAGCCGATGAGGATGCGGTTAATTGAAAAAGCTTGCCTTTTTTATGCACAAGGGCCCAAATGATGAGGTTTTTTATCCTAAAAAGACCATGATTGTGACAAATAACTTGGGTCATCTACTATGTTATATTGCATTACACTTCGTATTGACATTACTTATGTTTTCCAATGGTTACAGTAGCTCAGCTCAAATTTTTTTTAGAGGAGCAATCTTCTGTTCCAAATGACAAATCTGACTTTGTATACACAGATGACTACCTTATATAAAATAGTTGGTCGCCACTACAAGCCTAAACCATTTGTTGTCAAGGCTGGCCATGTTTGCTATATGTACACACCTACTATGGTTAGCATATCTAACTTTGAAATCTGGCTAACTTACTAGATTTTTGAACATGTAAAATAATATATAATATATAATGTAGTAATGTAATATAAACAATGTTTCTAAATTCAGTAGCATTGGATCAAACGATATCGCTATATTTCTGCAACATCGCGCAGACACACTTTTCTCGTTAAATGACGGTTGGGTCTACAGACAACCCCACCCTAGGTCTATTAGGCCATATAAAGACAAAAACCGATAGGGCTGAAATTAGAAACACATATGACACAAGCCTGATCAGAAAGATTTTTTCTTTTTTTTCTTTTCCTACTCCCAAGGCCACGACTTACCTGCTCACCGGCAATCCAATTGGAAAAATAGAAATAGAGGAAAGCTAATCTCTGCTAACAAATAGTAGTTTTTTTTTTTTTTTTCTTTAAGAAAACGAACTTACATTCATTACACGGTAAGATTACAGAGATAAAATGACAATATAAATCACATAAGTCCACAACCACTCCAATCGTCCTATAATAGAACCAGCAGTTATGGTGATCGTGAGCTTAATGAGGTACAAACTCTAACCACAATAATCACCCTTAAAATCTGTGCTAATGAAAGAAAACCGACTCCGAAAGTTTTGAATTTATGATACATCCTCGAGGCTGACTTCAAGAAGAGTTTAACCTCATTTCGCACTGTTTGACAAAGAACTAGTATACGTAGTGTCAGCGTGGAAGATGATACAACTGTAACTAAATTTACATCTAAATATGAAAAATAATGAGCATTTCAAACCCTCAAATCTAGCAACAATGAAGCACGACTGAGTACCAAATCAACTGATCACTTAAACAAAACTGTTCGCAAAATATTTAAACAATAATAGATATAATACTCTCATCGTAATCCCGAGCTCTGGACGATCCAAATTATCTGCCACGTGACTCCAGAACGCACTGTTTGACTTCTTCTCCAAAAGGCTGCACAAGATAACTCAAGATGCAATTTCCAAAAACAAAAAAGAGGACTCAAGTTGCAAATGGCTTGCATCACTTGCTTGATAGCTAAGTACTCAGTTGACATTGGCCATGAACTTGGGTAGGTTTGAAATAGCTTTATTTATGGTACTTAACTGTCCTGTTCATGGCAAAATCGTATCCGTCCAATCATTTTCAGCACACAATCTGCGTCCATTTATTGGAAAGGGCCACTTACAATCCACCCTGTGCCCCAAAATCCTCGTAGTAATTTAGTACGGCCGTGGACTCTTAATTAAAAGCCGCCGCAGCCGAGCTTACCTTTCCTAAACCCCACGTCACCCAAGCGAGTGGCGCCGAGGCTTCACACCTTGCCGCACCGGATTGCCTCCTCCTCACGGCGGGGGAAACCTGGCAGCCACAGGGTCGTACAGCGAGTTTTACAAAAAATAATTTTTAATTAAATAAAATATTATAACGATGGTCGAACCGGCGAGCGCCCTCTCTGTTCGATAATAAACACACTTTCTCCACAGGCGAAGCGAAGAAAGCTAACTATGCGCACTGCGCACCCGTCCGACTACGATCTCGTCGGAGACGGCCATGGCGGCGCGCGACTCGCAGGCGAGCATGTACCGACTGCTGCTGGACCGGTGCCGGAGCTTGGAGGCCAGCCACGTCAGACTCAGAGCCGAGTTCCGTGAGCTGCAGCACCACAACGGGAAGACCGAGGAGGAGGAGGAGGATGAGGTGCTGACGTCAGAGTTCTCGGTTCCGCACCTTGTCCGGGGGTTCTTCCTGTCCGGGAGTCCGTACCGGAGCATACTGGACAACATGGGCCAGGCCGTCCACGTCTGCACGGCCTCCGCCGGAGAGATCCAGTACTGGTACGTAATCGGTGAAACTGCGTCGTTTTAATGGTCCTGAAGTTGCATTGCTCCAATAGTAAATTGTGACTCTTTAGTGTTTATCTCAGCCAGCTCATATTCAATGAAACAGTGGATTTGGATTTGGTTGTAAAATATAAAGTTGAGACCTTCTATATATTTAGTGTTTATCTCAGCACGTATTGATGTCACGGTTTGAGCTCTAGAATTTACTTCATGTTATTTGACTGTGTCTTTGTGAATCTTTGTTACCTGCAGGTGATTGTTTATGTGTACAATATTGATGAAACAGATGGTTAATTGATAATTTAGCTTTTAAGAGGTTTTTGGTTGGCTGTTGCGAGTATTTGTGCTTGTTTAGCATCTTAATTTAACATGGCAATCTCACTAAAGATACTGTTGATGGAAACTCATACTTCAAAACATGTGAAATTTTAGATTTGTGCATTGTTTAGTCAGCAGATAATGATATGTTTGGACAGTTATCACATATAGTATGAGACTTTTGAGTTTAATTCAGGAATCGTGCGGCTGAGAATCTCTATGGATGGAAGGACTATGAAGCCCTTGGACAAAGGGTTGCTGAGCTCCTCATTGCTGAAGAGTACTATGCACCTTTAAAGAGAATCATGGAAAGATTGAATATTGGCTTATCATGGTCTGGTCAGTTTCCTTTCAAAAAGAGGTCGGGAGAGATATTTATGGCAATGGTGACAAAAAGCCCATTGTATGAGGATGGTGAGCTTGTTGGTATCATCACTGTTTCAAGTGATGCGGCATTGTTTAATAGAATTGAAGCAGAAAATCTGGGAACATCCAAGGATCATGCCAAGGGCCAACATAAGGGATGGCAGTTGAACTGGAACAAGAGCCAATTACACCCTGGCCGGCCACCGGTCGCACCAGTGCCACAGATTGCATCATCTGTTTCCAATCTGGTGCTTATGTATAACACACCCATAGTTCTTTTTCTTCCCTTTTCATGACTGGAATTTTGTTGTAATCAATCTACTTATGAACTAATCAGGCCTCCAAACTGCTATCACGAAATGATGACAATGGATGCAATCCAAGTGAGGTTAACAAGGCAAGGGAGAACTCTACAGCAGACACTGGAAATGCTAACTTAGAGAAAGCTGGTACACTAGTGAGTCTCTCCGTCATAACAAGTAGTGGTTTCTATGAACTTTTTCTTTTTACTGTCACTAAACTTTTTGGTTGGGATGGCTGCAGGCGTCTAAGTTCTTGGCAAAGTTGAACATTAAAGGAGCCAACAAAGGCGGGAAAGAAGATTATGAAACATCTCAAAAAATTGGCAGAAATGATGCTAATCTATTTAGCAATGAAGTGACAAAGCAGCCTAATTCCCCTAGAAATTCAAACGCATCAAGTGTATATGGGCATAAGAATCCGATTGATTTAGATCAGAGTTCTGTCTTAGCCTCTTCAAGGGAGTGCAATGAGTATATTGGGTTGCATAGACCAAATCATCTATTGCCAAAATTACACTATGCAAATGATCCGGGGCCTGAAGAATGCAACTTGAATGCTTCAGAGGTAGAAGATGCAATGCAAAAACAACCAGATGGTCAACCATTACCTAGTTCAGCAGAGAGCACTCGCAGCCCCAATAGTTCATCAAGCAAAGGGGTTAATAATTCTACTTCCATAGGAGGTTGTGAGATTCGTTGGGAGGACTTACATTTGGGAGAGGAAATTGGACAAGGTAAAGAGTTATAGTCGTGTTATATATTTCAGTGCCTATTCTATGCTCAAAAGTCAAAAAGGCTTGTGTTTTTAATGGGAAAAGGAGAATCCTGAATGGTGAGCAGTTTTTATTAGGATACTCAATATATAATACTTACAGGATATTTGTTAGTTATTGACAGTCTGTTAATATTTAAATGAAAGAAAGTATTTTTCTGGAAATGATAGTTTTTCATATATGTGTGTGTGCGCAGGCGCTTGCTAATGTAAATTTTGTTCTCATCTTACAGGTTCCTGTGCTATTGTATATCGTGGAAACTGGAATGCATCGGTGCATTTCTAAATTCGAAAAGCTCCTTGTATCTTAATTTAACATGTTGACTTAACAATTTTTTTGTTTGTGTTGTTTAGGATGTTGCCATTAAGGTTTACTTTAAAAATGAATACAGTGAGGGGGTTTTGCATGACTACAGAAAGGAGGTGATTACACAACTTCCTGTGACCTTTTAACTATTTGAAATTGTTGTTTGAGAAACAAGGCAGCTGATTCCAGCATCTCTTTTGCATTCTTCAGATTGATATAATGAAAAGATTGCGGCATCCTAATGTGCTGCTATTTATGGGAGCAGTATATTCACAAGAACGTCTAGCTATTGTCACAGAGTACCTACCTAGGTAATTGGAAGTATGTTGCATATTCAATGATTGACAGTAAATGATATCAAGAGTTGACACAATTCTCATAAGTAGCCTGTTTCATGTTTTGAGTTATACCCTTTATGATTTAAATCTGAAATAAGGTACTTCATGCTACTTGGAGTGATGGTATAATATCTCCTTGCTTACCTAGTTTTCTGGGTGATTAGGGGAAGTCTTTTCAGACAACTTCACAAAAACAATCAAGCATTGGATATTAAACGACGTATGAGGATGGCCCTTGATGTTGTGCGTCCATGCTATTCTCTGTCTCTCTCTCAGTGATCAGTTCTCTTTTACAAGTGGTCTTAAGACTCTTGTCTGTCAAACAAATTAATGAATTTGCTCTTTTACTACAGGCGAGAGGTATGAATTACTTGCATCGTAGAAATCCACCTATAGTTCACAGAGACTTAAAATCGTCTAACTTGCTGGTTGATAAGAACTGGACTGTCAAGGTATGTGTACTGGGTGACCACTACTATTCCAAGTAGATTGAATATATATCAGTTGTTCAGGCAAGTTTTCTGTCGTCAGGTTGGAGACTTTGGTCTGTCGAAGTTAAAGAACGCAACCTTCTTGACTGCAAAATCTGGGAGAGGAACAGTAAGGCTCTCACTTTCTCTCCAAGGGCTTTGTTCATGCACTTAACTGTTGTGAGATTTTCCAAATCACTGTTGATCACATACTTTGATGTCTTTATGTTGATGCAGCCTCAGTGGATGGCACCTGAAGTCCTCCGGAATGAACCTTCAAATGAGAAGTAATTTCTCACGACTACTCTCTATTCATTAAAGTTTATCATTATTTGTCAATGTCATGTACAAAGCATGTACCTTATGTTTGTGTTAGTGATTGTTGGATCATTCACATCCAAGTTTCATGTTGATACATTACGTTGTCTTCTCTTTGAACAGGTCTGATGTATTTAGCTTTGGTGTCATCCTTTGGGAACTAATGACTGTATCGGTCCCATGGAATAACCTCAATCCCTTGCAGGTTCTCTTCTTTTTTGTGTCAACAAGCATGTGCATATATGATGGCAACACCACTTTAATCTCTTCAGCTTTTAAATCTATTTAAAATTTATTTTTATTTATATTTTTTTTCCATTTGGAAGGTTGTTGGAGTTGTAGGCTTCATGGATAGAAGATTAGACATACCAGAAGGCCTCAATCCCGAAATAGTATCCATTATTGAAGACTGTTGGCGTAGGTACGTGTGAATTTAGTTAGCTCAATGTTCATTTTCTAATTTGGCACTTGCAAGTTGAACTAAACCATTCTCTGCCAATTGCAAGCAGTGACCCAGGACAGCGTCCATTGTTTGAAGATGTGATTCAGAGAATGAAGGACTTAGTTATCAAAGTTGAAGCAGCTTCAGTAAGAAGAAGTTCAAACCCTTGAATTAGTAGTGATTTAGGTTACACTTTGGGATATACCTTTCTGCTAATCATTAATAAACAGTTGAGAAAGGGGCTGATCAGATCAACTGTCTGACACATAATGGTTCGATTTTCACTGCAATTGTATTCATCGTTCAAGTGGAAACGAGGGAAAGAAACTCCCTGAAATGTTGCCCAGTACATATTTATCTTTCGCTACCGTGATTACTATTTCCTTTTTCTATTCCTTCGCTACCCATGGTTGAAAATTTCTTTGCACGTGCTAGTAATCCTTTTGTACTCAAATTGAAGATGTAGTTTTAGTTTGCTATTTCACTCATGAGTTGAATTATGCAACAACATCCACTATCATGCGTGCATCTTAAGAATAGGCATCCAGTTGAGGCTTCCACTGTGCTGAAATAATGGGCTCAACTTAAAGGCGAAGTTCCTAACCTGATTTACAAGTCTGATTATTGGCCGTTCAACAAAATGAATAGCAAGGTTGCAGTATAGAAGGACTTCGAAATCCCTAAACATAACTGGTTGGAAATCGTCTCTAGGCTGGAGCGGCGAATTGTTTGACCCGAAACTTATTAGTTATAACATAGAAAACGTTTGGTGGCTGAAGCCTAAGCACTTCAAATCCTCTCATTTTTGTCGAAATTAGGTTGACATGGACTGGGCTTACCTAGGTTGAAATCGGGCACTTCCAAAGTTCCAATCAATCGCAAACCGAAATTTGAATTGCACGATGAGAGAAAAAAAAAATTGAGATTACGAGATGCATTTTTGCAAGTGGCTGTGCTTCTCCTAGTGTCATTTGTACCACATATTTGATGTTCGCTTGTAATGAGAAATAAGACCGAGTATGTAAAACTTTTTAATTAATTCGCCTCTAATATTCTCACTAGGATCCATAGAATAAGCAAGGTCATCAAAATTTACATCTTTAATAAACGAACCGTATAAATGTGCATGGCTATGCAGGTATTACTTCTGAACATAAATGTAATATACTCGAGCATAATTGATGGATAGAGAGGAAGAGGAACGATCCACTTTCATTTTACTAAGCTTGTAATCGCCAAAAAGTTGGTAAAATTTGAAAACTAATCGTATGTTTAAGACTTTAAGTTATGAAAAATTCTACAGTATATAAATGTACCGATACATCAAGTAGACTACACTTAATATAAAGGTAGTCTGATTTCATGGATAAATAAACTAGTCTGCTACTCTGCTTGATGCATCGGTATATTAATGTATCATATAGGAACCCTTTAGCGATAACCAGTGGCAGATCCAAGATCAGACACTTGTCTAGGATTAGATGTACACTATTTTTTTTTTTTTTTTGAGGTTTGGAACCCAGTGAGAGACTCATCCTCACGCATTTATTCAATCAAAATATATAATGGAGGTGACATAAAACCAAACTCAATAAATTAAAAACTATAAGCATACATTTGTTGTAAAACATAATAAACTAACTAAATAGTACCCTCCGAAACCCACTCACTTCAAACTCAGCAATCACATAATCATTATCAATGTTATCGGTAAATTCTTTCTCAATGTAGAGAACCATCATATCATCAAGAAATTCATCTTCAATCTTATTTCGAAATTTGTTTTTTATGATGTTCATAGATGAAAATGCTCTCTCTATTGTTGCTGTAGAAACTGGCAGAGTTAGCACAAGACAGATCATCTATAAATCATAGGAAAGAATGCTCACTTTCTTGATTCAACTAACCGCCGACACAAATCAGACACAGTAGTTGTCTTGGAAAATCTTGGATCATTTTGAATGTCTTGACATATCATATGATGTAAAATGTTGAGGATAAAACTTCAAAACAAGATTGCAGACATCTTCACATTTAAATGATCGAAAATTATCAAGTGGTCAAGTGGCTCTGAGGTTAAATTTGGTTCTTAAATCAGTGAGATAGCATGGAGATGCAAATGATTAATAAAAAAAGGGGAGCAACCCACATTAAGAAAATCAAACAAGATAAGAAATTGGCGTAAAGGAAAGTGAGAGAAACCTTGGGCAGTTGGGCATTAGATCGGGCAATGGAAAGGAGAGGTGGAGAAGAAAAGGCGGAGGAGGGTCTGATATTTCCGTTGAGTGAAAAATAGGCAAGGAGGCGAAGAGAGAAGAGAAGCACTCGACGTCTCAACCATAGAGGAGAGAAGTTAGCTGCTATGGCTGGGGGAGAACGCAGCTTTTACCTCCTAATTTTTTTTTTCCTTTGGGTATGGGTTGAAAGTAGATATATATATATATATATATATATATATATATATATATATTAATATATACTTTGTGGTGTTTTGCCCAAAAAACTATCTACACTTGAGCCCATATAACCTGCCACTTACATCCGCCCCTGGTGATAACGAACTCAAACGATAACATAGAATTGTATATTCTCTAATCAAAGTCTTTATTTTGCTTCAAAAAGTTCAAAGGATTTACATATTTTAATATATAATATTAATTATTATTATTTAAAAATAATCTAAAATATTAATTAGGGGAAATGATCATTTACCCAATTTTAGCTTAAAAATTGCTCACTTACTCAAACACTCTAAGAAATTATTTCTCTAATACCCAACAGATTCCCTATATTTTGATTTTTCTCTACTTTAGGGAAAAATAAGCATCTTTTGCTCCAACATATTCCCTATAATTATCTCTATTTTAGGAAAAATGAGGAAAGAGAAAACCAAATTCCCTATATGTACAGCAAATTCTAAAATTCTGAGGAATAATATGGAGATTTTAGAGATTGTTGTAAAATATGGAATCTGTTGGAGTTGGAGCAGAAAAATAGGCTAAAGCTTTGACTTTTGATTCTCTATAATACAGAAATTATAGGGAATCTGTTGGAGTTGTTCTTAATGAGAGAAGTCATCGGAGACCTTGCCGGACTCCGGTGACCAGTGGCGGCCGGAGACTCTGGTGATCAGTGACCCGAATCCTGCGACCGGTGACCGGAATCTATAATCTAGCTATTGGACTAGTGACCGGATTCCGGCGTCTAAATTTATTGCCCCCCAATAATACCTAGTAATCATATTATTGCCCCCTAATAAACATATTATTGCTCCTCAATAACAAGTTTATTGGGGATCAATAATTAGTGAAAAATGAAGATGTTTTGAATTTTGAAATCTTTTGGAGGTTTACCAAATAAATAATTTTATTATTGCCCCCCAATAATCTTATTATTACTCTAATAAACATTTTATTGTCCCCCAGTAATTTATTTATTTATTTTGTTTCGGGTTTTCACGGAGGCGGTGAAAACAGACCGACCCTAGTAATCTCATTATTGGGTCCCTATAATCTTATTATTACCAATCATCCTTCCCTAGAGGACTTTCAAACCCGACTGGCCTACAAAGCAGATCAATCACCTCCAACCCTACTTTCTCCAAAGCACGATTGAAATCGCTTAGAGAAGCCAAGGACAACCCAGCAGACTCAGTATAACATGACTCGTTTAGACAAAACGACTCGCCGAGTCCGTCCACGTCATCATCGTCAACTTCATCTCCTTCCTCAAATCTAACAGGCCAGTTCCTCGGGAAACTCGCTTGTTTCTTCTCCCTGGGTAGGTCAAAGAGCGACAGCGCTTCCAACTCGGCCGAGTTGGGGAGGGATGGAGTTGTTAGTGAGTTGGAAGAACCCGAGTTTCGAGGAGAATGGTTGGATTGAGCTTGGGACAAAAAGACCACCGAAACCGAAGGACACGTGGCTGACTGTGCGCGGTGAGTGGGGAGGGAGAGAGTGGGTGGAAGATGGTGGAGCATGCTCGAGAGGGCGTCAGCCGCGACTGATGTTGACATGGTTTTGTCCGACTGCTGGACCGACAACGTCGGTGGCGGAGCTGACGTGGAGAGAGAGAGAGAGAGAGAGAGAGAGAGAGAGAGAGAGAGAGGGAGATCAGGGAGAGATGAATGAGAGAGAGGGTGTTGGCGGCGTGGAGAGGGAGGAGAAAGAGGAAATAGTGGCATCTATATAGTTTCTTAATCACACGAAGGACAAAACTGTCAATAGGTGTTAGATTAGGTAAATGGGGTTAAAAAACTCTTAGTAAAGTATATAGGTATTTTTTAAGCTGAAATTGAATAAGTTGTCACAGTCCCTTAATTATAAATAACAAAGCCAAGTAGAATTACCGAGTGAAGAATATAGTTTCACACATGCATGCTTAACCAGGAAACGACTACGTACCTCTTGCTACATAAACCATGTAGCTCGATTTCTGAGGCTTTGTCACAAGTCACAACAAAGACGTCTTGACAGCACAGGAATAGTGCTTTGCGTCAAGGCCTTCGTCGCCGATGTGACTGCCCCAGCCCCCATGCCGTTTGTTACTGCTATCGTTCTCTTACATCCCCTTCAGTCTATCTCTTTTCTTTTTTTTCCAACAAAAGGATGACATTCTCAAAACAAAAAAAGTACACAGAAGGACACGTGCTCCCATAGAAGAGAGCTTTCAGGAAATATTGCTCTATAAGGATTTATTTTCTTTTCTTTTCCTTTTCATTTTCCTGGTCGGTGGCGTTTGTCATATTCAAAAATCAAAACACAGAATATAAATAAAAACAGAGACATGCTCAAACTTTATGGACCACCCGTGGATTGGGAAAATTGATAAAGTAGAAAAGTGGTTGTTCGTACTAACTGCTCCATTGGCTGGCCCGGCACGGCAGCCGGCAGCGATATTTGAATTTTGACTCGGGCGTCAACCTTCCACACTACTGCTACTACGTCAACAGTGAACTCGAATCCACTTTGATTGGCGCCAAATTTATAGTTTACAATGACCCGCCCCATTTCGTAGACCGCTATCCAGTTTCTTTGACCTTGTCTCCTGTCGGTGGGCTGCATGCCCTGGGATTCTGGAAATCATATCTCTCTGGATTTTTTCTTTTAATTTTGTGATCAGTATGGTGTCAAAAATTAAGGCCAAAAACTTCCCCAATGTTCTTATGTTGCTACGTGGTCTAAAACCATATCATGATAACACACACACACACTACTATAATTTTCAAGCTTAGTTGACTTCATCAGTTCATGGTAATTTATGTCTACTGTTTTGTTAGTTTTATTTATTGTTTTGTCTGTCAATGTTTTTGTTGATTGAGAGTGATAGAGTTTCGGTTACTTCACTTGATTTTAATTAAAAGGTTGAAAAATGTAGAGTTTCAGTTACTTCGTTTCCTCTTACAGTAAAACCCCTATAAATGATAATGTTGGGATTATAGAAAATTATTACTTTAGAGGAGTTATTATATTATTGATAAATAAATAATTATTACTTTAGAGAAAGATGAACAAGATCCAAATGACACTTGTGCTCTATTAGATAATTCTTCAAAAAAGGCATTTCACGCATTGGTAATTTTAAATAACTACTTTGCTTCAAAATAAATAAATAAAAGAAATACCAAATTTTGTGTATTCATTCATTTATCGACCGGTGGCCTCATTCCAGCGACCGGTCACCGAATTCCGGTGAAGTCTCTCTCTCTAAGTGACAAAGGGAGAGAAGGCAAAATTATCCAAAAAATAAATCAAAATTTATAAAAAAAAATAACTAATTGGATATTAGGGCAAAAAATATGCAATTTGTTGGGTAAGTAGACAATCTTATAAGATGTTTGGATAAATGGGGTTAGTGTAACTCAAATTTAAGTAAATGGACATTTTCCCATGTTGATGAATTTTTATATACAATTTCATTTATGTATTAACATTCTTTGTGATATTTTTTTTATGTATTTTTTATTAATTATTACTTTATATATTCGATAGATCCTAGCCACGGCTCCACGACGACCTAGCCGCTCTGCTAGGGTTTCCTCGTTGGCCCTATCGCCTTCGACAAAATTCCAAATCTATGGCTATTGCCACAAACTCCCCTTTCTCCGGCGTGTCATGCTTTGCTTTAGGGTGCGCTGCAGGTCGTTTCTCTTTGCTTTTCCTTCTCCTTGGACTCGCTGTTAGCGGTTTTGATGGAGGACTTTTTGATCCGGGATTGGCTCTTTCTTTGATTCCTGATGGGTCGGGTGATGGAGGTTCTGGGGATAACACAATTGATCCTTGGAGGTGAAGGGGTTTTCTACCCTCTGGTATTCGCGTCAATGGCAGCCTAACAACCTGCTTGAGCCTAGAGCATCATCGAGGGCCAGTCGCGGCTGCTGCTGCTAGAGTTGATGGCGGCAATCTGGTGTTGGTGAAGGACGGCGCTCTGGCTTCGTCTGGGAGTGGTCTGTGTCAGCTTAGTCGTGGTGGCTTGTTGGTGGACCGATACCAGTGCTTTACGGCGGCGGCGCAGGACGGAGGTGGTGGTTATGCAAGTATCACCCACTGGGCCGCGTTAGATCGGAGCTCTAACCCTAGCGTTTGGTCTCCTGGCTTTGGGCTTTTTGGGCTCAGGTTTCTTTGGGTGTGGGCTGGCCCTATGCTTTGGGGCTGCTGGATTAGGGTGTCTTGGGCCCTAACTACATGTTGCTTTGTTTTTTCAGATGATGGAGTTGAGGGTGAATTTTCATCCTCTTCTTCTAGTACTCTTTAATTTCTTCTTCGGGTCGCATGAACTATTAACTCTGTTGTTCTTTTAAACCTTCGGAGTTCTTAGTTCTTGTTTAGAATAAAAGTGCGTAACTTTAAAAGGTGGGTGTACTTGGGGTATTTGGTTTCTTATTCTATCTTTAGAATAGGATTTTAGAGTACTCTGTAAACGACGTTTTATGACGACCTTTAGGTGTACGTCGTTTTTGTACTGCTTGCTAAATTATAATGAATGGATGACCTTTTTACTCAAAAAAACAAATATTCGATAGATCCTAAACAATGTCTAGAAATATTATTATCTTATTCATTTAGCTAGGTTTTTACTAATATACTCTAGTCCGGAGTTAGGATCGGAGAAATTTATTATTTAACTGAAGTTATTAATTTATTGAACATTCATTTATCGAAGTTTTACAATATTTTAATTTCTTGGAGAGTTATCATTCTCATTCATTATAATATCTTGATCTTTCTATTAGTAAAATACAATGAACGGTTGGTAGGAGGAACTCTCAGCTACTATTATGTTTCATTCAAAAGCAAATCTTGATTTATAACTCATAAATCAGTCATTTATTATATCTTATCCAAACAAAGCAATACACTGGTCTCGAGTTGGGATCAGAGAAATTTATTATGTAACTCAGATTATTAATTTATCGAAAATTAATTTATCTATTTAAGTATATTTGAATTATATATCTGACCCAAATTCTAGTTAGTTGTCAAAGTTGTAATAGGGTTAGTTTTACAGATATTCTCGGTGATATTTTACTTAATGAATCAATGTATAATTCAGTCTCCTTCTAAGACTCATATTATTTAGTTAGGCCCCTATTATCAATGAAAGACACAGTTTATTTTCTCCCAATTTTGATTTCCTAAAATATTATCAAAATTTTACTGTATTTTAATTTATCGAAGAGGTTCTCATTCATTATAATCTCTTGATCTTCTTACTAGTAAAATACAATGGATGGTTGGTTGGAGGAACTCCCGGCTACTGTTATGTTTCATTCAAGAACAGTTATAGCAAATTTTGATTTTGAACGCATAAATTCTTCATTTATTGGATCTCTCCAAATGAAGCATAAATTCTTCATTGATGACTCGAATAAACTTGTAACATATATCATGGAATAATGCTCATTGCTTTTAGCATAATTCTTGAATGTGCGACTATCCTATAACTAATTTGATATAATAATGAATATAAAATATTTCGTTTTGTTATATTTTTAACAATATTGGACAAAAACATAAATTCTTTAGCAAATAAAAAAATGAAAAAATAAAATCATAATTAGTCTGTCACGATCATAATATATTTTTTTAGAAGACTTTCTGCTAAAATGTTGGGAATTCAACCTAAAACTCTAAAAGTAAAGCACGTAGCTAGATCAAAATCAAACAGTAATGAGCAAAGCATCTCAATTACTGTTTATGATCTTAACCCGATGTTGTTCCCTCTCTAGTCTCAACACGTGAAAGTTAAAAAAGGCAAAAAGAAAGTGTCTGATGGGAAACATTTTGTTGTTTCTCCACCGTCTGATTTGTACAGAAACTACAGTCCAAATCACCCACCTTGTATTTTTTGTCGATTTTGGACCATTCCGTTCTTCCTTTTATGGCTACTTAGACTATGCTCTAGACTAGAACCAAGTAATTAACGATTTGACAATGCAGGAGTACGTGACTAGTGATTGATCTGCACGCCATCGCCCCTTGCATGGTTTTTAGGCTGTGAGGTGATGATTACTCATGGTGGCCTATTAATCCTTTATAGCTTAGCAGGGAGAGGAGCTTAATTAGGGTACACGTGACGACTCTCTCTCCTTCTCCCTCTCTATCTGTAATCTTTTCCCTCCATTTCTGTCTGTTATCTGTCTCTGTGTGCAGTGTGCAGTGTGCAGTGTGCACAAGATTTCTGCTCCGAGTTCCCTGACCTCTATCTCTGATCAGCAACACGATAATAGATTTCATCTCAGACGATCACTTCCACCTCTTTTTCCAGTGTACCCACCCCCGTATGGTTGCTTCTTTATCAGCTAAGATTTTCTGTGACCATGTGATCGAATCGATGTGGTGGCCCATCATATCAGGGTAGACCCGACGGCATCTAGGGTAGGCGATGGGTGAAAGGGCTGAGAGACACAGTGGGGTCTCGGGGAAGCACTTGGGTGGGGAGGGTAATGGAGCAGACTCGTCTTCTTGGGCAAAGGTCTGCAACCCGACGTCTTTTTGGCTTTTTGCTCCTTTTGTTTTGTTTTGTTTCTTTAAGTCTTCTGAATCACTGAATGTGGTTGGATTTTATGAGCTTGATTTTTATTCAATTCATTAGGTATTTAGGTTAGTTACATACAATGCACCACCGTACTGTTAACTTGTCAAGTGAACTATATCAAGCCAGTGGTTACTGCTGTTCTACCCCTTTCAGTAGATGTTATGTACGATTCACTTTGTTGAATTGTAGTGTATTGTTTTTTTTGTTTTTGAAGAGATTGTAGTGTGCTTCAGCTTAGATAATGTGTACTCCATCAGATTAACCACCAATGTTATGAATTATGATCGATGGTGTCTGATCAACGGCGGTGTTCATCTGGGTTTGAGAGAGTACGTCATCACTGAACCGAGGGTTTATACTAAGGATGATGGAGATTTTGTTGAAGGATCGTCAATAATCAAGGATTCAAAGCCAAGTTTGATTTCTGTAATGGGAGAAAAGAGGCATTACGGATATTTTCAGGGCCGGTCCTGAGATTCTAACGGCCTGAGGCGAAGAATTAAAATGTGACCTCCTATATATATATATTTTTTTTTTTCGTCAAATAACAGTATAAAATTATGTATTTTAAATAAAAATAAATATGAAATCAATAACAATACAAAATATATGAATATTTATTCCTTGCATAAAATTCTGAATTACAAAACTAGTTAAACATATATATTTTTTTATGGCTAGAATCCAGTAGGAGGCTAGGTCATCACGCCTTTAAATTTACAAAGCATCACTTAAACCTTGCTCTTCTCGCATTTTTAGCTGCGAAAGTACAAATAATGTTGTCATAATCAAGTTTATCTCCCATATTTTTTCAATAGATTGAGTTGATGCTTATCAAGTGATCCAGCTAGAGATTGAGTTAATTAATGCTTCTTGTCGTTCCTTTTCTTTTCTCTTCTGAGCTCCAGACTTGTGTTTTCTAACGGGAGGCATCTTAACAATAAAGAATCGATTTTGTTTGATGTGAGAAATTTTCTATGCATACACAATCAATATATAGGGTTTAATTTAGGTTAGTTTTCCATAAGGAGAAGGAAAAGGAATAGTTATTCATATGGAAGAATGAAAAGAAAAGTTTATATGGAAAATGAAAAGGCAAAAAAAAAAAAAAAAAAAGAGGGTGGAGCAAGGGAACAGTCTGGCTTCCCTTCCGCTGGAGCAACGAGCGGCTTTGTGCTTATTATAGCAAATAGTAATATATATATTATCTTTAGCTTATATACAGAAAATCTAAATTCCGGAAGCCCCCGAGAGCAGGTGGCCTCAGGGGGCAGCCCTCAGGGTCGGCCCTGGATATTTTACACACAAACAATATTAGATGTACACCAGGTGTATCATTATATGCATCTTAGTGAAGAGTAATAATCTATATTAAAGAGTGGCGACTTTTTTTTTTTTTTTACTTTTTTCTTTTTTTTTTTACTTTTTTCTTTTTTTGGGATGAAAAATTTGTTTACGGTTAAGAAGTGAAGAGTAAAAACCTAAATGAAAGAGTGATGATTTTTTTTTAATGGAAAATATGTTATTGGAGCTTCATAAACTTTCCTTGAGAGTAGTTGAAGCCTTGAAGGTTATGTGCTTTTATTCTATTTCAGTCAATTTCCTATTTCTTCTATTCACATTCTAGCTTTAATTACTTTTTGATTTTTTAATTTTTTAATATCTAAAATTGATGCATGTCAAAACTATTAGTGGAGTTTTAATTGACATAATCTCTTCTCATGTATGGGTGCTCTTGGCAAGACTTTAAATTCTACTACATTTTAGATCGAAATATAGATAGCGTGTCTTATCACTCTCATGTATCACTTAGTACCCTTATTATCGAGAACGAAAATTTTGCTATTTGATGCTCTCTTCCATACCCCATACCAAGCTTATGGATTGAATCATATCTCTTTAGTGAGAGTTTGTTATTAGGCATGTTCATCATTATACGGTTGGGTGTGATTGATTACTGATTTTGTTAGCGGGTTAAGATTTGGTGTATGTTTAGGAGAAGTTTTTAGACTATTTTTTATCTCTCACATAAATCAGCCTGTATTTGGTTGCTAGTACTTAATTTTTACCATGAGAATTTTTCTTGATCTAGTTTCTCATCAAAATATTGCAGAAGTAAAAGCTATCCTAATAATGTTATCAACTAGTGTGAGAACATATATTATTTTCAAGTGTTATAATTTGATTGCTTTTTTCTTTTTCTTTGAAGGAAATTGGTGTCAATCCATTAAGAGTAAATGAAGGTGACAATACACAATGACCACCCATCAATAGCCACATACAAATTGTATCACTGTTTGAGAAGCCCTAAAACTATCTACGCAATGCTACCCTGAGAATAAGCTCTAAGTAACTAGTAACTTAATACTGCTATGGTTCTCACTGAACAATTCAAGATGCAACTTCAATTTAAACCTAGGGACTTCCCTAGACAGAGGGGGTTACCCCATGGCTATCAACTGCTTGAAAGAGCTAATCTTGACTAACAACTGCATAGAGCTCTAACTTCTTTTGTCTCCTAATACTCTTAAGAATCTTAGATTCCTATGGCATACCCAATTACTTCGACTGTAGAGAAGCCTTGTTGTTGCTGCCAACTAGCCTTCCCAACTTTCTCTTCTTTGTTGGAGAGACCTCCAAGCCACCTGTATGTGATGCCAGGGCCAGAGAAGGTTCAAATCTCATAATTGTGGTTTTTTAATATTTTAAAAAATAAAATGAAATTTTGTGTTTGTAACGGGCCGACCCACAATATGTTATGCTCGGGTCGGACCGGGTCGGGCCAATTGAATAATAATATTCCTAGGCCCAACCAGACCAGTTATTCTAACGTGCTCGGGTCGTGCCGGGCCACTAACGAGCTTGTGCCGTGTCAGGCCGCTTTTAAGCTTGCCGGGTCCGTGCTGTACTAATGCTTAACGGCCCGTTTGCCACCTCTATATAACATCAATGATGACTTTTTCTCGTGAAACCTTGACTGTTATTGAAGTCATTAGGTGCTAGTCACTTGCTTTTTAAAAACTAACAATTTCCGATCATAAGAGAATTATATTTGCATTTTAAGTGTTGACAATATTATAATTTTGTTCTTAGGAAGTGAGTTTATTCTTGTTTAGTTTGTTGGCTTGCTGTTTCAGCGAGCAACCATTTAGACTTTAATGAGTTTAGGTGTGACTTAGATAGGACATCCGGTTTGTTCCGGCTCTTCTTATGTAAGTTCTGTTAGACTCTGGTCTGTTTATTCATGGTTTTGATATCTAATAAAATCAAATCATTTCAAAAAAAATATATTATAATTTTGTCTAGTAACATTAGTCTTTCATTTTATATTTAGAATTCTTAAATTTGAAAATTTGACCGACAGATTAGTTATTACTTGATAGTTGTTTTGTAGAAAAAATAAAGAAAGAAAGGAATATTAAGTATATTAATATAATCCTTTTCTGTTGTCCTAAAAATAATTTCGTTAAGAAAACATTATCCTGTTTTCGACGATAAAACAAAAAAGACCATTAATACAAAGAAGAAAGCTCCAACGCAGTGAAGCACACGCGCCGGGCGTTTCACTTCCCCTACAAACATGTGTTACTCCCAAGTCTGAACTAACATAAATGAAAATCTCAACCGTACATATTCCGTCGCTTTTATTACTCACTCCCTCAAACATTTCACCACTTCTTCCTCTCTCTCTGCGTAACTCCAAATGCCTCCCCATACCCAAACTCAAACCCACTCCCTCAAACTCAAACAACTCCCACCTCACCACCACCAACCCTGACCTCCCTCCCTCCCAGATGGGCAAAGCTTCAAGATGGTTCCGCAGCGTTCTCGGCCTCAAAAAGTCCCACAACAACTCCTCACCTTGTCCCAAACCGCCATCCACCAAGCGCAGATGGATCTTTGTCAAGTCCTACAGAGAAAAAGACCACCCACACAATCACAACCACCACCAAACCGACCCCGCTGACGAGTCCTCCTCCGCTAACGACGTCGCTGATCCGAACAAGCATGCCATCGCCGTGGCGGCCGCGACAGCTGCCGTGGCCGAGGCCGCTGTTGCCGCCGCCCAAGCTGCCGCGGCCGTCGTCCGCCTCACCAGCAGCGGACGGTGTCCCAACAACAACAACAACAACAACCCAGCGGCGTACGCTAGCGGTGGCGGAGGAGGAAGCGTTGGGATTCGCGAGGAGTTGGCAGCCGTGAAAATCCAAGCGGCGTTCCGAGGCTGTTTGGTTCGTATTATTCTTAATCCTCCGGTCCTCTTTTTCGGTTTTTCTTCTTCTCTGGCATATTTTATTCTTACCGTTAAATATGTGATTAATTAATGCTCCGGGATTAGCATTAGGCGCATGAACTGACACGTGTCCCTTCTTCCATATCTGGCTTCGTGAAGAGGCCGAAGCCTAACTCTGCACGTTCTTCGTTTCTGGAAAACTGTCTTAACAGAACTGTTCGCACCCACTTGCACACCTCTCTTAGTTGTATATTTCGTGTCGTTTTTCCCAAAACGGCAATGCGTTGGAGAGTGTAGTGTCTACCGTATGCCAAAAATGCCGTGTGGACCTGAAGGGTTCACACATGGCTGAGGTCCCTTGATTTATAGCCCAGTCCCTAATTTTTTATGTCATGCCATTTTCACATTATGGATAGGTCAAGAATCTAGTGATCAGTGATCTGTGTTTAGTCTTGGTCTTTTTTTTTTTTAGAGTAGAACTTGTTTGTTGATGATTGCAACTTTTGGTATATGCATGTGGGTTGCTATATGATTTTGTTATTCTAGCTAATTTACTGTGGTGCCTTGACTTACCATACCTAACCACCTCACTTAAACTGGGTACACTTCATTTTGCATTGGGTTGGTAAAGCTTGGAATTTATATTTATTCTGCAAAGTTTGGATCTTTTAACTTGAATCCAAGAAAAGTTGAATCTTTTTCGTCATTGTTGAATCCAAAGGGCAAATTCTGAGATTCTTTTTATGTGGGGCAATATAGAAGATAAGATTTTGCTATAAGAAACGAAGTTGTTCAACTCTCCTTTTGTAATTTTGCACTTTTAAAGGAATGAATGGCCTAATTTCAACACCATGTTTATTGACGTTTTGTTCGTAGAACAGGTCATGGAGGGTCCTTCCCTCCCCCCACAAAAGACTGGTGGTTTTCTGAAGAAGAATTTGCTTGATTGACTTTTCTAATGGGGTGCTTGCTGGGTGGTTTAATGCTGTATTTAAATGCACACATCACGATCAGACAGTGAAATAGCACTTTTTTCGTCTGTAGGTTCTGGTAGTGAAATGTCATTGTTCTTCTTAAGATCATGTCAGAGAATACATTCATTTTTTTTGGTACTGATTCAAATTTTGATGTCCTACTCCCTGGCGCCATATTTTTTTAATTGTTTATAAAGTTGGAAGTTAACTTCTTTTGGGTTTTGATCTGTTTTGGTAATGATCATAGTGGACTAGTGTTGTTTTTACTTGGTTGGAACTATGTGTGAATGTGAAGCTGTGGTTTATATGCTTCGTCTTGAGTTTGATAAATGGATTCTTTTTGTGAAGGCGAGGAGAGCATTGCGTGCATTAAAAGGATTGGTGAGGCTTCAAGCTCTGGTTAGAGGTCATATTGAGAGGAAGAAGTGGGCTAAGCGGTACCAGCGGTTTCAAGCAATATTGAGAGCACAGGCCAGAGCTCGATCAGGGCGGACCCAGATCTCAGAGTTCTCACATTCACATTCAAGTTCCCAATCTTCTCAGATTCACCAACCTGTAAGCAAATTTTCCTTTTCCCTCCGAGTTTTCAAATAGATTTGAAGTTCCGTTATTCTGGACTTTGCGGGTGGGGGACCAATTCCCTTTAACCCAGGAAGGCTTTCAATGCTTGCATGTACTTTTCAGTACAGACGTATGATCTTTTGAAAGAGTGTTGTGGTGGATTTTATTAAAGCTTCATAAAGTTAGATGTGTAATAATATGCCCTATATGAAATCCAGCCTTATATATGTTATGTAAATCACAGCTTTTGCAGTGAAATAAATGAGAGTGGCAGGTTGGTCTGCATGTGAAAGTTAATTGGACATTAACAAACTTTGAGACAGATAACATGTTAAGACCTTCAAGACCTGCTGCACCTACACATATGTTGAATATTACACCACTTAGCATTCACCTCAATTTCATTGTTACTATTACTGCTTTTATCTCAGCTGTAAAAAAAAAAAAGGTTACTATTCAAATACGTATCTTCTGTTTTTTGTCATTATATGTATCTTGTTCAAGACATTCTTTAAGCTGTTATGATACTTCATTTCTCAATGTCTTTTTGATTGTTGATTGAGGACAAGGTACTGTTTTTTCACCATTAGATTACTAGATCACATGTCTAGTAACAGCATTTGGTTTTATTTTATGTATCCTCACAAAACTTTTGTACATCAGTTTTCATTTAACCAGAAAATGTTCTTTGCATGCAGGGTCCTGCAACCCCGGAAAAATTTGAACATGGCCTTCGATCCAGGAGTACAAAACATGAACATTCATCAATACTTGGGGTATGCTGTAATTGTAGCTTTTGTTATCGTTGTTATATGTTTGCTACCTATGTAATTCTCATGTCAAATACTATCTACCCGATATCATGCAGAGAAATAGCTCAAGATCAAATGGTAGGATTATTGGTGATCATGACAGAGCTCACTCGGAACGATCATGGGAGCAACCAGGGTCTGCAGTGAAGAATGGCACTCCTGAGGATGAGAAGAACGACAGGGTCCTCGAAATCGATACTGGGAAACCCCATATTGCAGCTAAACGTAGAAACCTCTTCCACTCTACTCATCTCACTTCAGACCAATACAGCCATAGCTTTACTACATCAAAGGACTCAACAACTCATCAGACACTTCCAAGTCCGTCTTCTTGTGAAGTCCAATCGTTAACCCCATTGAAATTCTCTAGAGATCTGGAGGAAGACGCATTCTGCACAGCTAACAATAGCCCACAGTTTTATTCTGCTACTTCTTCAAGGGGTGGTAATTCAAAGAAAAGTCCTTTCACTCCCACAAAGAGCGATGGCTCGAAAAGTTACCTAAGTGGGTACTCAGATTACCCGAACTACATGGCATGCACTCAATCTTCAAAGGCTAAGCTGAGGTCACTTAGTGCTCCGAAGCAGAGGCCTCAGTATGAGAGGTCTAGTTCAGCAAAGAGGTACTCTGTTCATGGCTTTGGCGAATCAAGATCAAATGCACAAAGGAGTTCAGCCTTGCATTCAAACTTCACAAATAAAGCCTACCCAGGATCTGGTCGCTTGGACAAGCTTGGCATGCCTGTAGGTTACAGATACTAATATGTTGCTCTTGGAGAGGTACTCAAGTATCGGGGGTGCCTCCATTGTAGTTTTGATTCTAATCTGGCTAACCGATGTATTTAAGTACTTTATTCTACAAGTAGCAATGTTAAGAGGATTCTATTAGCGACAGCATATATTTGTAATTTCAGGTTTAGAGTTCAAAGGATTCCATCTTAGAATGCTTTTTCTTTTCAAAGTTGGTAAATTTCTCAGCAGCCGAAGCTCAACATGCTTGGCTCGGTCAAAGAGAAGGAAAAAAAATAAAATAGACTTTACCAGAAATTATGTTTACTTTTTATTTATTATTGTTGGTCAAGAATGCATTTTAGGATACGAATTCGCAATTACAAACAGGTTGTACATTACTGAATAAATCAAGGTATGAATCAGAACACAGGTACAATTGAAGACCCACAGGGTTTACCATTTCAGCTTTGCTGGGAAGTACTTCTCAATAAGGGACAAGTAATATGGCTTGACTTTCTCAACATCAAGTCGAACTTTGCTCTTGCTGTAGAGATCATACTTGTTGAAGATTTTAAGCCACTTCAAGTTATCTTCATCCTCCTTGTTCATGAGGTGCTTATACACCCCGCATTTGTGCAAAGGATAAAAGGAGTGATACCGGATAATGAACAATCCGGCCTGAGGCAAAGTTGTGCCATTTTCCTTGGCCACCAAGTACATGTAGTCGTCATGACCCCAAGACATCAACACATTCTCCAGGCCAATCCCATGTGCGTAAATACCATACTTACTGCTGTTGTACTTCGCATTGTTGTAGTCCGGGTTGTCCTTGAAGTACTTGTGGTGGACAATGGAGCCATCAAAGGGGCACCCAACTGGATGTGTGTCTCCAACAACAGCCCATTGAGGAAGGCCTCCAAAGCTCGGAAGCAGCAACACTTTTCCTAGATCATGAATAAGAGCAGTCAAGTGAAGCCAGTCTTCATCAGGGTAGTCTTTTCGAATTGCTTCAGCTGTTTGCAACAAGTGCTCAATTTGGGGTTCGTCCAAATCGGGATCACTGTCGTCCACAACTTCATTGAGGAGTTCACAGCATTCCCATATGCTCATTTCAACTCGATTGAGCTTTCTGTACTCCTCTCTCATTTTCTTCACGAAATCATATGTTTGGTGAATGTGGTTCAACCGGTAGAATTCCTCCACACCTTTCTGCCTTTCACTCTCTGCATTGTATTCCCTGCAATTAATACATCAATATACGTATCATGTCAGACTTTCATTTCACAGCTCGTGTAAAATTGAAAGGATGTATTTTGTACATGCTAATAACTTAACCACTAAATAAATAAGGTGAAATCAGGACCGTTCAAATACAAAAGGAAGTCAAGACTGAAAGCAGAAAGTAGCATTTCTAAGGCCTTCTCCAATGGTGGGTTTAAAGTCTAAATTATAAACCATTGTTTCTCGAAATTCATCTCCAATAGGAGGTCTAAAGTCTATTGGTTGGTCTATAGACTTTGGTTTAGACTATGAAAACCAACAGCGGGCTCACATGGATGATTCAAATGTGTTAGAGTATGTAATTGTAGACATAAAACGATTGGAGTTGGAAAAATTATAGACCTTACTATTTAGATGAATAGTACTTTTTAAAGGTCTATTTAAAACTTGACAATCGGATATAGCCTAATAAATTTTCAATGAGGCCTAGCGTGAAAATGTAACATATAAAGAATTACTTCTGAAAGTAGGTATTCTACACGATATGTGGCCTAAGAAGGGAGGCTTCGCTTGTGAACCTAAACTTAGATCAATTGAATATTGCCGCACATTTTGGTAAACAAATTTAGTCATCTTGAGCTGAAGAATGTGGATGGAAGAATGAACAATACGAACCTGAATGTCTGGCCAAATGCATTGATTTCAGGGGTAATGAACTCATTGTTCGACACTAAAGCTTCGGGCTTCACACACCCATCGTTGCCGGCTACGTCTTTCGAAACCACAAACCCACCATCCAACACCAAATCACTGGTTTCATTCTGGTCCTCCACTTTGGCCACTACCTCAGGCTTCTCAACGAGGATAGTCATCTTCGAATCGTCTCGAAGAAAGCAAAGAAACAAAAGAAGAGATGGAAGAAAGCTAAGCAACAAACAATGGCTGTGGCAAAACTTGTAGCCAATGTGGGACTTCTTATAGTCCCAAGACTAGTCTTGCATGAAAGAACTAGAACCCTAAAGAGTCCTCAACTGAAAAAAAACGCGTCTTTATTTCTAACTATTTCATCCAAACAGTCCGACTGAAACGCTCGAATACAGTTGTTAGGAAAAGGATGAGGTTAACCGAGTAGGAAAATTTGATCAAGTAATTAGAAGATAAGAGTCAACTGAATCATTATCCAGAATGTTTGTTTTAGACGTATTTAGTGACAAGGAATCGAGTCAGGGCCAACGAATGCCAACTGTATTTATTTCTGGATTGGGAGATTAACGGGTTAATTAACTGTGATCCTCTAATTAGGCAAAAGGTCAGAAACTTAGGATAACTGTGTTAAAACGTTGACTGATATTCACCGTTAAAACAAGTTGTTAGGGACAATTGATTCTTTATACAAATTGATGAGGGTTAGACTATGATCATCAATTAGGAGGGTAATGATGGAAACTAAAGGAGAAAGGATATTCAGAACTCCAAAACGGGTTTCAAGGCCCATAAGTGGTTTATTGGGCCTGACCGATTAGACCTCATTTTAATTTTTTTATATTAAAGGAATCATACATTAATATTAATAGGAAAATGCTTAAGACCCCAAAAAATTATACAAAAAATCTATACCAAATGGTTTGGCATGTGCCACATCATCATCTCAATCTTAATACTTTTCAGCTTGGCTTTCTATTAAATTTTTTTAGATCTAAGATAAAATTTTGTATTTCCTTTTAGAAAAGATAAAATTTTGTATTTTATTTTATTTTAATATTTTGTTTATCAAAAAACTGATGGTATTGATGAATACGTCTTAACTGTGCTACCTATGGATTTTCTGGGCATGTTATCATGGTGACTTAATTCAAGGTAAATTCTGAGCAAGCCCACTTCCATTGTTTCTCATAACAAGCTTATACAGATTCACAAGGCTTTGTTAACATGACTTTATGACAATCAAGCTTTATGGCCTATTCAGAGGCTTATCTTAATCAGTCAAGTGATTTCAAATTAAGCCAATTCAAGTGGCTTTAGCGCGGTGTTATTGCAAGACGAATGCTGACTCAAGACCTCTTCAGTCAAGGCGGGGACCTTTGACTTCGAGGTCTGGGGGGCAATGTTTGAACCCAAAATTAACATTTTTTCCCGACAAGGGGGACTCGAAGAAAACCGGGCCAATATCGGTGGCCCAAGTTATATATTTTCGACGAGTTCGGAATATATTGTATAGAGACTAAATAAAGCCTACTTTGAGACCAAGTAATATTAAGGCAAATCGTGATCTTATCGATTTATTATTAATAATCAAGATATTTGATAATTAATAGTGGTTTACTTGGTTACAAAGACGGATCATAGGGAAAGATCTCATGGTTTTGTTTAGCTAGGATTCTAATGGACATATTTGGCAAAAGATCAACAAGAGGAGTCTTGGTTACGTGCATGTCATGGCTTTATCAATTAAGGAATGTGAATCTCCCTTGATTCTCCTTAGTTGCGTGAAGGATGCCAGTATACTCACATATTGGCATGTAGGGTAGGTGAATTAATGAAGCTTTCATCCATAATTGCATGAATATATATATATATATATATATATATATATATATGGAAGCGTGCTGTCAAAAAGGAACATATATGTATATATGATGTGTATATGCAATTAAACATGGCACACAAGTTGTCCTCTTCTACTTCGAGATAGTCCATGTAATTAAGTCCTATGGTGGACCAATTAAGCAAGGAATCAAGGTCTCCCACATACGTGGCAATCAAGGAATGAAGTTGGATGCACGTCAGATGGAAGGAACGTACCATCACCTCTTAATTGCAATAATATATATATTTTCTGATTTGCATGCCGCGAGTTACGAGAGTCCTCGCGTAGATATATATCAATATAAGATACGTACATATCCTACCATCGCATCCAAGAGGAAGATTACGTCAAGGTCTCTAAAATGTAATTAACCTTGCCTAGAAGATTGCTACGACAGAGTTAATCTGTTATTGACTACGATAGTTATCAAAACTATTAAGAGTTTTGATTTGATTCAAGGCCAATAACTGTGGCCTAAAATATAGTATTTCATTCATATTTGGAAGGTGAATCTGCAGTAGCCTATATATAGAGGCTAAAGACGATATAGAAAGGACAACTCTCAAATTAATCAATCCCTCGGATTATCAAGCCTCCCCGGAGCAAACCTTCAACCTCGTTGAAACCCGGCGACCGTGCTTCCAGTCCTAGTCTCTCCAAGAGCCGACTGTTAGTGCTACTGCCACCGATACTACCAGCGAAGCAGTGGTAACGCCCTCGCAACCCAGCGAAGCTAAAGTCACGCTTTAGCAAACCCTGTGCTTTCTCCAAACTTCCCAGTGATTGCTCTGATTAGTCTACAATACTAAGTATTGATTCGGTGACTCGAAGAGATCACAACCAAAACCCTTATCCGTAAGGCAAGAAGTCCTTTCTCGGAAGGCAGGAAAAGAGCCTTGTGACGAGGTTGGTGCTCTCCTCATCCACAACGCTTGATCAAGAAGTCAGGTCAAGGGACGCCCCGACGACTGCACCACACGATGCTGGCACGCTCGCTCATTCAAAAGAGACAGTTTGTACCGCATTGATTTCTGTGTCAAACAGGAGTCTTAAACTGTTCTGCTCCAAAAGCAACTGGCCTTCAAGAAGCAGAGCACTTCCTCTGTTTTCTGTCAAATCACAGTATTGTCCTAGATATGATTACTTGGGAAAGTTCATAGCAAAGAAAATTGTACAACGAGTAAGAGAAATAGAGAAGGAGAAGCTACATGACTCTACATTCGTGAGGACTTGTGAGGCAAGCAGAAAGCAACAAGATGATTAGCCTTGATGAGAAAAGTAGCTGTTCTGCAATTTAGAATACGCTTGGTTTTGGTAGAACCTTGATTATTAGTCTTCTGATTACGCTAAGTTAATCTCATCATGTCTTCTAATCAGATAAGGAAATTATTTTATTATTGTAATTATTATATTTTTAGGTTAATTTGAAAATGAAAATAGTTAGGTATGCTGAAAATTATTTAACTGAAGATGATGACGTGGTAGATGCCACGCAGGACGCCATGTAATTTGGTATTAGTTTTTTGTATAATTTTTTGGTGTATGTAGCACTACTCATATTAATATGACCCTGATCATAGATCAGAATAGTACAGGTGACTACTGCGTACTAAAATTTTGAGTACTTCACAGTTTATGCTAAACAAAACCACTTTGTCTTGTAGACAATTTATTCCACAAGACTTCACCTGCCGAGAACACAATTGTGACAAATTGGAATCAAGTATTTCTATTAAGGCTCATAGAAGAGCTAAGCATAGACAAAGAACCAACTAAAGTCGTCGGCTTTTGGTCCAATTTAATTCCAATTCACAGTATGAGATGTACGACTTTTGTTCGAGCATAATTTCCTAAACCCCACATCCCAACCATGATATGATGACATATATAAATAGAAGTTCTACAACTACAGTTCTCAATAATATAGGCATCCCAATTACAATCCAATTGGTAGTAGGAACAACCAAACATTCTCATAAATGAACCACAAGACAGTCATAAAATTTCTTCTTTAGGTCTAGAGTTTCATCAATCCTCTTTTTTTAAAAAGAGGATCAAAGGATTTCACTCCTACTCCCATGGTGACTCGAACCCATGACTTCGTACATAGGTAGTGGGTGCTCTAACCACTGAGCTAACACCACTTCGTCAATAACGTGATATACTTTTTGAGTTATCGGTCATTTGAGAGGGGTTTATATTTCTTTTCTACTTTTCTTGTCATAGTAGGATATGCATGACTTTTTCTAAGGAGAACCTTCATTCCTAAGGTCAAGTCTTTGGCATAGATACTGCATGAGTTTGTTTGAGTCTAATAGCTTTAAATAAAAAGGATACACTTTTTAGTTCAATGTAAGCAACAATCTCTCATTTATATATTATTATTAAGAGCAGATTTTTTTTTTTGAGAGGAATGGTGTCAAACTTTATTGAAAGAAAACATACTAGTGATGACTAAGTTCAGCATCTATCACATTACAAAGAAAGGAAGGTACAGAAGAGTAAAAGAGAGGCTGGCCAGTAGCAACAGCTTCTGCAGCCATCAAGTGGGTTGCAATGTTGGCTTCCCTTCTTGTGTGCATAATTCGAACATTGGGCAGAGCATCAAGAAGCACTCCTAGATCATCATAAATCCGACCCAATCTGGAAAGGTTAACACTAGCCTTACACAACTGTTGTTGGATGATTAAAGAATCAGTTTCCACAATGGCAGGTTGCAAAGACTGGTCAACAATGATTTCGAGGGCTTCCCTACAAGCTAGAAGCTCAGAATGTTCAGCAGACAACAATCCCAAGACCGGTCTGCCCTTCCCCACCAAAAATTGTCCTGAATGATCTCTTAACACCAAACTAATCCCACCAGTTCCAGAAGCTATATCAAAAGCCCCATCAATGTTCAACTTAACACAACCAAAAGGAGGACGTTTCCAACGAACTGCTCCAACATTCCTGTTTCCTCGACTAAGATTACAAGAACTTTGGAAGATGTAATCTTGAAGCCTAGAGGTGGAGATAAGCACTATATCACCTACAGTCTTAGTCTTCCCCTCCCATACCCTACTATTTCTTTCCTTCCACACCCCCCATAGAAGAAAGATCAACATATCAAAGTGTTGAGTAGTTAACTTACCTGAAGAAAACTTAATCCAGTCCAGCACACTCTAAGAATCTGTCTCAGTCGTGAAAATACATGAGCAAGTGGCTGACTTGAGTACAAAAATTCCCTAGTAAAAGGACAGTCTCAACATAAATGTAATGTAGTTTCTTGCCTCCCAATGTAAAGCACACACAGCTGGGACTCAAGATTAACATGTTTGGTTACCAAACGATCCCATGATGGAAGAATATCATTACAAATCTTCCAAATGTTCACCTTAGCAGTACAAGGGATCTGAGCCTTCCATATTTGCTTCAAAAAAGTAGTAGAAGTCTGATTCAAAATTGCAGGCCGTTCCACCACTGATGAGAAAGCATGCTTATAAGCTGTTTTCATTGAAAACTCGCCTTTTTTGTCCCACTTCCATGCAAGTCTATCTTGTACCAGATATCGAGACAAAGGTATAGCTAAAATAGCTTCTGCCTCCACCACATTAAATATTGAATGTACCTTTTTCTCATCCCAGAATCCTGGTACACTGATCAGTTCCATGACCCTCATGCTTTCATTATGCAATGATAGACCCGAAGTAGGAGCAAAGTTTGGTCAATTTGGCACCCAAGCATCATGCCAAATACGAACAGAGCTCCCATTACCAATCTGCCAATACGACCCCAATCTCAGTAAGTCTCGTGTCCCAAAAATACTTCTCCAAGAATAAGATGGGGCACTATGGCTCGGAACATCCCAAAAAGAACCATCTGGAAAGTATTTTGCCTTGTAAACTCTAGCAATAAGTGAATCCGGATTACATACTATCCTCCAAGCTTGTTTTGCAAGCATAGCTCGGTTGAATTCACTAAGGTTCTGAAAACCCAAGCCTCCTTCCTCCTTAGGGTGACAAAGAAAATTCCAAGCTTTCTAGTGTATCTTCCTCTTGTCATCCGTACTCCCCACCAAAACCTAGCACACATTTGTTCCAAGTCCTAAAAAAAATTATGCGTTAACTGAAAAACGCTCATAGCATAAGTCGGAAGAGCTTGAGCAACAACCCGGACTAGAATATCTTTTCCAGCTCCACGAAGCATTTTCCCTTGCCATGTTTTTAACTTCTTAGCAAGTCTTTCTTTGATGTACTGAAAAGTAGTTGTTTTTTTGCGGCTTACATATGTTGGAAGACCTAAATATCTTTCATGAGATTCCATAATTTCCACCCCCATCACCGAGGCAACATCATCCTGTAAGTCTGTATCTACATTTTTGCTGAACACCACTGAGCTCTTGTTAAAATTCACCAGCTGTCCAGATGCTCTTCCATACGTCTCAATAGCTTCCTGAATTTCATAACAAGCCTCATGGGAAGCTTGAGCATATAACATACTATCATCTGCAAAAAGCAGATGATTAATAGATGGAGCATCAAAACAGATCTCAACCCCTGGGAGACGACTGAGACGCTGTTTTGGTTGTAGGAGTGTAGAGAAATCTTCTGGCCCAATCAAGAAAAGATAAGGTGATAAGGGATCCCCTTGTCGCAGACCTCTGCTAGGTGTGACAAGTCCCCTAGGATTTCCCCTAATTAAGAAAGAGAATTTAAATGTACAAACACATTGCATGACCAGCTCAATCCAAATCCTTGTAAATCCAAATCTCTCCAACACCTTCCTGAGAAAGAACCATTCCATTCTGTCATATGCTTTACTCAAATCCAATTTTAGAGCCATATATCCAACTTGCCCTTCCCTTTTATTATGAATAAAATGAGCAACCTCATTGGCAACAGGAATGTTGTCAGTAATTAACCTCCTAGGTATAAATGCACTTTGAAAGGGCGAGATAATATCTGGCAGGAGGGTTTTGAGTCTGTATGCATGCAATAGCTTTTAACAGATCTTGTAAAGAACGTTACAAAGCGCTATAGGTCTCAAATCCGACATTGTCATAGGGTTATCAACCTTTGGAATTAAACAAATATGTGTAAAGTTCACCTCCTTAAGCAACTTTCCGTTATTTAGAAAGTCCTGAACTGCGGCTGTTACATCATTACCCACAATCTTCCATTAATGTTGAAAGAATAATGGGGGCATACCATCTGGTCCGGGAGATTTTGTAGGGTACATCTAGAACAAAGCACTTTTAACTTCATCTTCTGAATATGGAGCACAAAGATAGGCATTCATTGCCGGTGTCACACACGACATACTTGCATTAAGAGTTTGACTCATTACATCCATGTCAATCGGAGTTGCAGTAAACAGAGAAGTGAAATACTCTGTGACCACTTGTTCCACTCCAACATCATCCTCGCGCCAAACATTATGATTATCAAATAACTCATGGATAACATTCTTATGCTTTCTGTTTGCAGCCTTTCGATGAAAGAAGCCAGTATTTCTATTGCCTTCTTTCAACCACATCACCTTTGCTCTTTGTCTTGAAAAAGACTCTTCTTGGGACAAAAGTAATTGAAGTTTATCCATCAGCATTTTCTTTAATTTCTTCCTGAATAGCTGTGACGTCCCGAACCCGAATTCACCGGTTTACTAGTCATTTGGACGGTAAACAACTTTTACTTTCACTTTTACTGTCGTTTCAATGCTTTTAGGGGGCCCTAAAAGTTGACTTTTTCTTCGGGTCAAAATTTGAGAAAATTTCCTTCATGAAAGTTGTAGAGGACGTTAAACCGAGCGCGTGCATATGTGGTACGTAAAAATCGGAGTTTGTATGCAAAAGTTATAAGCGAAATGGTAAAGTTACTGTTCATGGTAAGTTTCTATAAATAGGACGAGTTACTGTGGTAAGTTTCCATTTTCGGAAACTTACCGAACCCTCTCCTTTCTCTCTCCCCGATTCTCTCTTCCTCTCCGACCTCGTCACCTTCTTCCGGCCATATCTCCTCCATCCGGCGACGGATTTTGACGTGTAAGGTGTCGTTGGAAAGCTCTCTTCATTCTCTTGATTTCTGGGTTCGTTTGGTAGCCTAATATGAACTGTGGAAGGTGCAGCAATGAGAAGAAGAGGACGGTCACTGTAGCCGAACGGAGGTTTCATCGATTTCCGGCGATTCCGGCCACCTCCGGTCCCCATTTCGCCATCGAAGGTTCGGTTTTCATCACTGATCATTTCCCCTATGGCCTTGTATCACGATTTAGTGTGTAGATGCCGAATCGACGAATTGAAATTCTAGGGTTCTTGAGGATTTCTGGGTTTTTGTTCATTGATCGATTTCGGCCGTTTTTAATTGTTATTTGGGAATGTTGTAGTTGAGAAGTTGAATCAGTGTGTTGAGAAGGTGCTACTACCAAATTTTGGTGGCCATCGGAGATGGTGGCGGCGGCGCCGCCACTGTGGGCGGCGGTAGCGGCGGCTAGGGTAATTTATAAATTTCAATTTTTAGCTAGTTAAATTCTATAATTATCATAGAGCTTGTATATGAAATTTGGTGAATTTTGGAGAAGCTTGGATTTAATTATGAATTTTTGAAGTTTAGGGTTTCGATTATCGAATTACGAGAATCCGACCGTCGGATATCTCTCGGTTCTGCTTTGGAACCTTTAAATTAACGAATTGGTATTAGTGGTATAATTTGGGTTGCATCCAAGGAGAAGTGGAGATGTAATTATGAGGAATTGATTTTAGGAATCGTATTAATTTGTCGAATAACTATTCACGGAATATAATTGTGTACAGGGCGATGTACCGAGCTATTGCTCGACGAAGGAACTCGTATGCATGGTCGCCTAAATAGTACTGTGAGTGGACATTTGTTTTTAAATTAATTCCGCATGCAGTATTATTATTATTTTCTTCCAATTGAGATTTAATTATGTTTTGAATATTTGAGATTTAGTTTATCGAGATTTATTTATGGATTACGAGATTAGTATTGAAATTCCTTCCCGAGGGCTTTTAGTAGATTTTTGAGATAGTCATTCATGAGTTATTGAGTTGGGAAATGATTTTCGGGAAGTGACTGATTCGGAAAAATATTATGAGAATTATTGCTTTCGAATATCAGTTTTTATGAAGATATACGAGTGCGAGGGATTTAGCAAATATTTGAGCATGATTGATTTATCGAGATTTATTGGGTTTTGAATTCCGCACTTATCAGACTTGGGTTAGATGGAACTTTCTTTCCGAAAGCAATTATTGAATTATAGAGTATGTGATTATGCTTTCGAGGATTTATTGAGATATCGAGGATTGAGTTAGTGAGTTATTACTGAGTTATGCTTTCGGTGAATTATTATTGATTTATTGAGGTAATATCGAGTTTCTTTCCGAAAGCAAGTGATTGAAAGAGGTTATGTTCAGTTCTTGAGGAGGCTATTCAGTTTATTAAGGAGGCCAGTTTTGGCGCATGCGTATCTTACCTAGTTGGCAGTCCCTTCTAGGTAATAGTCTGGTTGGCAGTCCCTTCCAGACTACAACTCGGTTGGCAGTCTCATCCGATGCGTCACCTGGTTGGCAGTCCCTTCCAGATGACATGAGGTAGCTAGTCGGCAGTCCCGTCTACTACCTGTGGTTAGTCGGCAGTCCCGTCTACTACATGTGGCTAGTTGGCAGTCCCATCTATCCACCGCCTCCTATCCCGGTTGGCAGTCCCTTCCGATGCGTCATCTGGGTGGCAGTCCCTCCTAGATGGCATGAGATGACTAGACAGCAGTCCTTTCTAGTCATCAAACGAGCCTCATGAAAATGATGTTTTTATAAGGATTGAGGATGAGATTTTAAGAGGTTTCAAGATGTTCTCGTTACGTGATTGGGATTTCAGTAAAGAGGATGATTAAGAGTGTTTTCAAGATTGTTACTGCATGCGAGGTTTTAGAGAATAACTTGGGAAAACATTAAGTTTTACTTATTCATTTGAAATTACTTATTTTTCGTCCACTCACTCTAACGGATTTTAAATGTTTTCCCCTGGGCCCTTCGGTTTTAAATGCCCAGTTTGCAGGCCAGTTTAGCTTGAGGTCGAGCGTACTTGGGGTTGAGGCATAGCTGTCATAGCTTCCGCATTATAAAAGTATTGGTCGTTTATCTTGTATTCTACCTTCTTGTACGCCTGAGAAATAGATTGCTCTGATAACTCTTGAGATTAATATTCTTAAGTTTCAGAATTGTTTTGTGATATGAGAGATGTTGTGATATAGGGAGCAGGGTGGCTCCAGGAGAATAAGGATGGATGATTTAGAAGTGTAATTGTTTTTCTACAGGTTTTGGGTTGTCCATTTTTGGGGGAAGTTCTGTCAAATTTTTAGTAGAATTTCTTCTAAGGTGGGCCCCGCAGGGCCTCTTCGGATTTTCAGGGTGAAATCCGGGGCGGGTCCTGTCAGTTGGTATCAGAGCACTAGGTTGTAAGATTCTGTAGACTTGTTTCGATCTGGTTACCTTATATGCTTGATGTTACTCAGTACCTCCCGAGTGATGGCCCGACTGCAGCGGTTCCCCATCGTTTACTCTTCGGTGCTGAAGTATTCATCAAGTATGTAAGGTACGTGGTTAGTTGATTTTCCTTCAGGTGCTATGCCTCTTATACGCCGACCTCATAGGGATCTGTCTGCATATCAGATTGTTTAAGTGTCTTGCACCTTTTCATGGTGATGGTGATGTTAGATTACCTTACAGGGTTGAGTTATGCTACGAAATGTGATCCGAGGGAATGTGGTGGTTATCTCTCCCTCGATGCCAACAAGTTTGTTGGGGTAAGGTTTAAGGTGCAAGACTGGAGTTCGATTTCGTGTTTGATTGTTAGAGTTGAGTGGGCATAGATTTGGGTTGTCTCAGTTTGCTATAAATTGCTTTAGAATCAGAATTGTTGATGGAAATGGAACTAGTAACATTAGTGGTTCTGACGTTGAACCAAGTTTCAGGAGATGTGTTACGTGATGTGATATGGCATGTATGTGACATTTGTGATATCATTGATAGTTGTTGGAGATTACTTGGAAATCATGACTGGTTATCTTGGCTCTTTGACCTAACCATGATAATTGGATTTTGTTTTGTTCGGATTGGAAGAAATTGATTTTTTTTTATACATTGACTTATAATTGATCCTTTTGAAGTTGTGGATCGTATTGAGTAAGGAGGTAGATAGAATTTAAGTTTGATATAGTTTTATGTTTGAAACTTGAGTATTTAGTTGGACGCATAGAGCTTTACAGTCGAGTTATGATCTTTGCCAGTATTTAATTAAGAAGATTAGAAACAACTTTTGTATATGAGATTGTGCCTATGCGTGTACTTAATTGGTTATCCGTTTTGGCTGAAATGGTTGTACCTAAAGTTTGGAGAATAGCGGTAGTGATTTCATTGGGTATTCATAATGGTGCAAGTGGAATTACTTGTGATACAGAGTATGATTCGAGTTATAAATTGAGGAGCCTTGAAGATTAATTGTGATAGATTCTTGGTGAAGTTTTTGCTAGACAGTTGGATTGTGATATTGTAAGAGTGGTTAGTGGAATAACTTTGAGGAAATAAGTTTCCTAGTTGGCTCCGGAAATACTTCTAATTAAGGTTTGACCAGAATTCTTGTTGTATGTGGGTCAAACGTAATACGGTATGTCTGTGTAGTGGCGTATTTCAATGGTAATTAAATGGAGGAATTGGATCGCCAGGTGGTTGGATTAATTTCAGATCCAGGTACCGCTTTGTGTGAAATGAGATGTTGGACGGGTGTCTGTTTTACATCAAGGTTGTTGTCCGAGGAAAGATTCTGTGAACGGTGTTTTATCATCTAGGAAAAAATTGGTTGTTGCTTGAGTTGAATACGTACATTAACAGATTGCTTTGAAGGAATTAAGTGAATTTTTCTACCTTGGTACCGTTACTGGTGGAATGGGTTAAACAGTTTGAAATTTAGTTTTCACTTTGATTGATCTTTCTACTGTATGGTGGCCCTTGATTGGAGAAGTATAGAAAGCTGTTGGTACGATTGATATTCGGTCACCATCACGGGTTTATAGGTACGATGACTTGGCAAAATGTTCGAGTTGAGTTTGGAAATTAATTGTTTGGACCTTGGGTTTTATCAAGGGTTTCAATTGACTCTTGAAGTACTAAATTGTTGAGCGAGTATGGTTGAGTTATGTTGTTGGATTTATGCTTAGCGAGATGAGGTTTGGGAAATTTTGGTGCAATCTTAATTAGCGCAGATTAGTTTTTGGAATTGTTATTGTAGCTTAAATATTATTGAATTAGTGTTGTTAGAGGGTGGATCTTCAGCTACTTTATCCTCAGTTTAGCGATGACAGTATCGTTTGGGGATATCAGCTTTGAGCCATGCAAGGAGAGTTGGCTATACTCAAATACTTGCAAGTTTGACGTTGATTATTGGAATATTATGGTTTGGAAACGCGGAGAAGAAATAATGGACTACTTTGCTAGCAGTCTGGTACAGAAATTTTGAACATGAACAGGTATGCGAAATGTGTCTCCTTATGGCCAGCAGGGTATATATCAAAGAAGTTTCTCTAGTTGACTTAGATGTCATCTCAAGGCTTTGATCAATGTTTTAGTCAGGTATCAAAGTAGCGCAATGAAAGTGTAGTGGCCCCATAACATGCATGATTAAGAACTTATAGGTTGGTTCGAGGCTACTCTTTGATATGCTTGACGACTATGGGATCTCTACGTGCACGACATTCGATCAGAAATCCAAGCACAAATAGACAAAAAGCAAGTGCGGTTTTGTGGTTGCTAAGGAAATTGGTTGTTTCAGACATGTGGGTTATCAGTGAGCATCTTGTGGTGTTTTATTAACTGTTGGACTTTCCATAACCCGTGTACGAATTGAAATTGTTTTAAGTGTGAGTAAATGTATTATCATGTTGTTGGTGAACAAAGTGGATCTTCATTGTACAAGTTATATGAAAAAGAGTATGAATGCTACTATTCAAACCGAATAGTTTGTGATATTGATACCATGAGTCATCCGAACTATTATTTGACCTAAATTTCTTGACGTCGAAGTTGTGTACTTGTAAGTATGTACTACTACAAAGTTAGGTAAGACAAGGGTATCCAACTTGGAACATTGATACATTTGGGGTTCTAAGTATATGTTTTTGGCTGCTTGTGTAATCGAGATTGTCGAGATTATCAGCTACTCCAGTCGTTGACTTAAGATTGCAAAAGGGAAACTTAATCCAAAGAAGATTTGATTTTTGTTATGCAGTTTCAAGGTGTGGTTCGTGCAAGTAACCGACCTTGATTTAGCCTTGAGTCTTTATTCTGAGAATTTTAGTAGGTGTTTCTGCTCACATAATTGAACCGTTTACAGATTGCTTCAAACATAATGCTTTGACGATGTTCTCCCTCAGTTGTTAAGGACTGTCAGTAATGAGTGGAAGTAAATCTATCTACTAAGACACTGAATTTAGTAAGAACGCTGTGGGAATTATTCAGATCGCAATAATTGACTAGATTTCAGCTAGAGAATTGTTTCTTATAAGGATTGATCTCCATGTTCTAATTGGTCAAGTTTTGGATCAGTTTTGAAGGTAATTTCTACATGATTTGAGCAGACTTGCACATCTTTTCTGTGCCTTATCATCGCCACGGCCGTACGATTGATGTGCTATTCATCTCGTGACTGTTTACTATGGATTGGCGTGTGCACCCATCTCTACTTCAACAGTATGGAATTTCGAGGACGAAATTTTTATAAGGTGGGGAGATTGTGACGTCCCGAACCCGAATTCACCGGTTTACTAGTCATTTGGACGGTAAACAACTTTTACTTTCACTTTTACTGTCGTTTCAATGCTTTTAGGGGGCCCTAAAAGTTGACTTTTTCTTCGGGTCAAAATTTGAGAAAATTTCCTTCATGAAAGTTGTAGAGGACGTTAAACCGAGCGCGTGCATATGTGGTACGTAAAAATCGGAGTTTGTATGCAAAAGTTATAAGCGAAATGGTAAAGTTACTGTTCATGATAAGTTTCTATAAATAGGACGAGTTACTGTGGTAAGTTTCCATTTTCGGAAACTTACCGAACCCTCTCCTTTCTCTCTCCCCGATTCTCTCTTCCTCTCCGACCTCGTCACCTTCTTCCGGCCATATCTCCTCCATCCGGCGACGGATTTTGACGTGTAAGGTGTCGTTGGAAAGCTCTCTTCATTCTCTTGATTTCTGGGTTCGTTTGGTAGCCTAATATGAACTGTGGAAGGTGCAGCAATGAGAAGAAGAGGACGGTCACTGTAGCCGAACGGAGGTTTCATCGATTTCCGGCGATTCCGGCCACCTCCGGTCCCCATTTCGCCATCGAAGGTTCGGTTTTCATCACTGATCATTTCCCCTATGGCCTTGTATCACGATTTAGTGTGTAGATGCCGAATCGACGAATTGAAATTCTAGGGTTCTTGAGGATTTCTGGGTTTTTGTTCATTGATCGATTTCGGCCGTTTTTAATTGTTATTTGGGAATGTTGTAGTTGAGAAGTTGAATCATTGTGTTGAGAAGGTGCTACTACCAAATTTTGGTGGCCATCGGAGATGGTGGCGGCGGTAGCGGCGGCTAGGGTAATTTATAAATTTCAATTTTTAGCTAGTTAAATTCTATAATTATCATAGAGCTTGTATATGAAATTTGGTGAATTTTGGAGAAGCTTGGATTTAATTATGAATTTTTGAAGTTTAGGGTTTCGATTATCGAATTACGAGAATCCGACCGTCGGATATCTCTCGGTTCTGCCTTGGAACCTTTAAATTAACGAATTGGTATTAGTGGTATAATTTGGGTTGCATCCAAGGAGAAGTGGAGATGTAATTATGAGGAATTGATTTTAGGAATCGTATTAATTTGTCGAATAACTATTCACGGAATATAATTGTGTACAGGGCGATGTACCGAGCTATTGCTCGACGAAGGAACTCGTATGCATGGTCGCCTAAATAGTACTGTGAGTGGACATTTGTTTTTAAATTAATTCCGCATGCAGTATTATTATTATTTTCTTCCAATTGAGATTTAATTATGTTTTGAATATTTGAGATTTAGTTTATCGAGATTTATTTATGGATTACGAGATTAGTATTGAAATTCCTTCCCGAGGGCTTTTAGTAGATTTTTGAGATAGTCATTCATGAGTTATTGAGTTGGGAAATGATTTTCGGGAAGTGACTGATTCGGAAAAATATTATGAGAATTATTGCTTTCGAATATCAGTTTTTATGAAGATATACGAGTGCGAGGGATTTAGCAAATATTTGAGCATGATTGATTTATCGAGATTTATTGGGTTTTGAATTCCGCACTTATCAGACTTGGGTTAGATGGAACTTTCTTTCCGAAAGCAATTATTGAATTATAGAGTATGTGATTATGCTTTCGAGGATTTATTGAGATATCGAGGATTGAGTTAGTGAGTTATTACTGAGTTATGCTTTCGGTGAATTATTATTGATTTATTGAGGTAATATCGAGTTTCTTTCCGAAAGCAAGTGATTGAAAGAGGTTATGTTCAGTTCTTGAGGAGGCTATTCAGTTTATTAAGGAGGCCAGTTTTGGCGCATGCGTATCTTACCTAGTTGGCAGTCCCTTCTAGGTAATAGTCTGGTTGGCAGTCCCTTCCAGACTACAACTCGGTTGGCAGTCTCATCCGATGCGTCACCTGGTTGGCAGTCCCTTCCAGATGACATGAGGTAGCTAGTCGGCAGTCCCGTCTACTACCTGTGGTTAGTCGGCAGTCCCGTCTACTACATGTGGCTAGTTGGCAGTCCCATCTATCCACCGCCTCCTATCCCGGTTGGCAGTCCCTTCCGATGCGTCATCTGGGTGGCAGTCCCTCCTAGATGGCATGAGATGACTAGACAGCAGTCCTTTCTAGTCATCAAACGAGCCTCATGAAAATGATGTTTTTATAAGGATTGAGGATGAGATTTTAAGAGGTTTCAAGATGTTCTCGTTACGTGATTGGGATTTCAGTAAAGAGGATGATTAAGAGTGTTTTCAAGATTGTTACTGCATGCGAGGTTTTAGAGAATAACTTGGGAAAACATTAAGTTTTACTTATTCATTTGAAATTACTTATTTTTCGTCCACTCACTCTAACGGATTTTAAATGTTTTCCCCTGGGCCCTTCGGTTTTAAATGCCCAGTTTGCAGGCCAGTTTAGCTTGAGGTCGAGCGTACTTGGGGTTGAGGCATAGCTGTCATAGCTTCCGCATTATAAAAGTATTGGTCGTTTATCTTGTATTCTACCTTCTTGTACGCCTGAGAAATAGATTGCTCTGATAACTCTTGAGATTAATATTCTTAAGTTTCAGAATTGTTTTGTGATATGAGAGATGTTGTGATATAGGGAGCAGGGTGGCTCCAGGAGAATAAGGATGGATGATTTAGAAGTGTAATTGTTTTTCTACAGGTTTTGGGTTGTCCATTTTTGGGGGAAGTTCTGTCAAATTTTTAGTAGAATTTCTTCTAAGGTGGGCCCCGCAGGGCCTCTTCGGATTTTCAGGGTGAAATCCGGGGCGGGTCCTGTCAATAGCCATCGTAGAAGTGGAATCCATTAATTCCTCTAGTCTTGTTCGAACTCCAAGCATCTGCTGTTGCCGATATCTAAAAGCCTCTCTTTGCCATTTGTCTAAAACAATGCAAGTATGAGCTGGCTTCTTGACCACTTGAAACATAGGAATCCCAGTATATTTAGTTTGCCAAGCACCCTTTACCAATGGATCACACTTTAGATGTTGAAACGATTCAAATTTGAACCTATGATGTTTTGATCTCTTAGGTATAGGAATTGCACTTGCTTGGAGCAATATAGGAACATGGTCAGAGTCACTAGGTGGCAGATGAGTAACCCTTGTAAATCCAAACACATCACACCAAGATGGAGTACACACAGCCCGATCTAACCTTAGATGAGTTTCAGAGTTCCACCATGTATCCCTAAAGCCCTGAAAACCCAAATCTAATAGATCACAGTAGCCTAATGCCTCCCTGAAACCCCTCATTTGCTGTTCTGCCCTAGGTAGCCCACCTATCTTCTCATCGCTATTGAGAATCTCTTAAAGTCCCCAATAACGACTCATGGTAACGAATCCATATCACCCAACTCCTTCAACAGATGCCATGACAAATCACGATCTACAGTTCGGGCATAACCATAAAATCCCGTTAAACTCCAACGAGCTTCTCCAAATCCCCCATGGATCTCTGCATCAATATGATGCGCAGATCGCATTCGAACACTCAGATCCACGTCCGCACTCCAGAATAGTCTCAAACCCCCAGCCTGTCCATCACTTAGAACCTCTTTAGAATTCAAAAACCCTAGAGCCAGATGCAAAGAGCGAAAGTCTTCCATTCTGCTTATCTTGGTTTCACATAAGAAAACTATTTGAGGCTTATTCTGGATGATTAGATCCTTCAAAGCTCTCTTGGTAGTGTCATTGCAGATATGCCTGCAATTCCAGCTAATAATTTCCATCAAAATGGTATTGTGAACTCTCCTTCTAGAACCCTAGAAAGCAAACCCTAACAGAGCAATACTAGGTCGTAAAAATATATGTATTATTAAGAGAAGATGTTTTGTTAGCCAAAATATATATATAAAATGTACCAAAATACCCTTGAAATATTAAAAAAAAAAAACTTTTTGAACTGAAATATTAAGAGAGACAAAGAGGTCAATTCACAAAATAAAGGAAAAAGAAAAAAAAATTAGACAAAAAATAAAAATAAAAAACAAAAACAAAAAATATAGTTTAGTTTTCTCCACATTCTGTGAAATAACTGCCCACGTAGATACACTCATAGAGTGTGTTTGGCGTCTAGTAAAAAGTCAATACTCCTTTGAATGGTTAAATTTTTGAACTTCCTGTTATGCCCATAATTTTTGAACTTCTTGTTATTTCCATAATTTATTAATACGTAGAAGAACAACATTTTTATCAAGAGAGAGTAACACTTACTGATGTTAGCCATAAAATTGAAAATAACTACCCATTATCCCTTAATTTTTTGAACTGAAATATTAAAAAAAACTTTTTGAATTGAAATATTCAAGAGAGACAAAGAGGCCAATTCACAAAATAAAGGAAAAAGAAAAAAAATTAAACAAAAAAATTAGACAAAAAAAACAAAAACAAAAAATGTAGCTTAGTTTTCTCCACATTCTGTGAAATAATTGCCCGCGTAGTTATCCACATTTATAGAGTGTGTTTGGCGTCTAGTAAATTTTTATATAATTAAGTCAATTCTCATTTGAATGGTGAAATTTTTGAACTTCCTGTTATGCCCATAATTTATTAATACGTAGAAGAATAACATTTTTATTAAGAGAGAGTAACACTGATGTTAGGCTGTTAGCCATAAAATTAAAAATAACTACCCATTATCCCTTAATTTTTTTTATTTTCTAATTTTAATTTATTTTTCACACATTTTTAAAAACAAAAAACCAAATGGCACACACTATGTGCGTGTCAAGAGGGCTTTTTTTTATCGAAGTGTCAAGATGCTAGTATTAATAAAAAGAGATGATGAACCATGGCCAACATAAAATTTGTTCCTAAACTCTAAATCGTATATGCTATAGCCCAATTGGCTAATTTTATCAAATGTAATTTTTTTAAGCGTACTTCCCTAAACCCAACATTCCAATTAACCGAGAAACAGAAAAATTTGTTATAAAAAAGAGGGCGACCATGGGGTTTACTTTTCCTCATTCAATTCCCCTCGCTCGAGGAGCCTACGCTTCAGATGTTCTGACTCCAAATGTCCTGTTTGCTATGGATTCTCAAAGTTTTAATCCAATGGCAATGCTGCAGAAATATATGCAAAACACATCGGTAATATATGCAAATGGGGCTTAATTATTAGCCGGTGATGTTTAAAATAAAAAGTCTAAATTAATGGAAGCCAATAGCAGCAATAAATTTAAAAATCCCACTTGAAGATTAATTCTCCCCAGCTTTGTAGATGATCAATTAATAGTTTTAGTTTCTTCAATTCTACTTGGAAGACTTTGATTTTGCAACAGAAATTAGGGGAACATAGAGAGACAAATGATGATATCAGTTTGGCTAGACCCAAAACGTTGTAAATTTCTTAGAGAGAGAGTAAGAAGTAAGAATAGAAGAAAAAAGATGTGAGAGTAGCTTCAGGAGGAACAAAGAACAATAATACAATCGATCGGGTTCACGATGTCGATCGTAAACAGATTGCCGACCCGTACGGGTCCTAATTCCTAAATCCTTTCTAAAGTTTCTTTAAGTTTCCTCCAATTTGGAATCATTTCTAGAATTCTTGAGTTTCTTTTCTGACTCTGTCACGTGAGAGGAAGCAAGTGTGATAAACTTTTTTTTAATTTTATTACTGTCCTCTATCTTTAGCGCTTGGAAATGTCCACATTATCCCTCCGTTATAATGGTCATTTGGATTGTAAGTTGCGGCCGTTGTATTCCAAACTTCTCCGACCAAAAGGCAGTTATTGTTTGTTCGAAATAGTGATATGTTGGTAAACAAGGCTCTAAAATCGCTACTGGAGGCAAAATACAAACTGAAGATTCGACATCATGAGTAATGCTTTCGAGTAATTATTGCATGTCATTCCAGTCTCTGCTCCCAACAACTAAGAGGCCGACACATGCATGCAACTATGCAAGGGCAAAAAAGAACAAAAAAAGAGAGGAAAAAAATAGGCCAATTACCATCACATCAAGACCACATAGACCAATCCGATTATCAGAGACCATGAACATGTGGTACCCGGGACTACTGACTAATTTTTGCAGTCCTATGACAAAATGGTCATGACCTTATTGGTACACGATCATCTGTTCTATAGCTTGTACGTCTGAACCATGATCGTGTGACCAGAGCGTCCTCGTGCGATAAGTTTCGCTCTGCGGACATTTCATGGTCCGATTCCTTTAGTCCTGCCTTATAGCTTGTATCCAGGGCCTCTAATATAGACGGAAAGTTCTACGAGAGACGTTACAACGAGAAATTGTAATGGTCATGACTTGATGAGTAGTACTCGGGTTATGATTCACATACTTTCAGTTTCAGACACACCTTAAATTTTAGACTACTAACAGAGTCTGCTGCTACGGAATATGTGGAGTTCCAGATCTAACGTTCCAACTCTAAACTCTTAACCAGAGCCTGTTCTTAAGTTTGAGAATAATCATATGTATAAAGAATGAAGAAATCCATTTTGTATACAAGAGCAAATCATATGTATATAATGTAAAGACACCCTGTATCTAATATACATTACTATCTCCAGGTTCCACACAAACTAGAAAATCTCATGTGCTCACAAACTATGCATGTACATCAGTAAAAGTTTGCCAATGAAATTATAACATATCAAAGAACCAAAAAAAGAATAGAGAGCAAGATATCAAGGTCAAGGTATGGAAGTTGAATTGTGGATGTGGGAGAGCTCATCAGCTTGTGTTGTTACACTTCCAATGTTTGGTTGGCACACAGCTTAGGTAATGGCACCAGCTGCAGTGCTCGTTTCCGTCCTCTCCTTTGAACAGCATCACCAATCCCACAGTATACCTGCAATTAACAAGAAAACTGAAAATTAGTTCTGTCACAAGAAATCACATTTACGCTAATGTGAATACTACAACTTGAGAGACACTTAGTGAAACTACGGTGGTGCATCCTTGGGTCTGTCCCGGATTAGATGCCTGATGACGTTGTTGTCATGCCATCTAATTCCTCAATCAGGACTCATGCAAATGAGGCCGAGATATGTCCATTCAAGATTCAAATCATTAAAACTCTGCAATAAGCTTACCAAACAATCACCGAGGCAAGGGCAAGCACACAAAAAACCAATTGGTAAGCCTTGTACTTAGATTTGACACGAGCACCAGCTGGAAGATTCCGACTCTCCAACCATCCAAACTGGGGACGAAATAGCAGTACAAAACCGAGGAGAAACCCAGAAATAAATCCTCCAATGTGGGCAAAGTTGTCAACATGAGGAAGAATTCCAACTGCTAAGTTGATGGCAATGATGATTACAAGAGTGAACAGAGCTGCAGCCTGTAAGGACAAGAAGAGGACAGGTTATGAAACATTAACACAAAACTAAGTCGTTTTCAAGAATATCAACTTCATTTTAGAATTGCAAAGTCAGTGAGTTGCATACCTTGTTGCTATAGATACTCCAGTTGGTGAGAAGCTCTGATAACATAGCTCCAAGAAGTCCAAACAAAGCGCCAGAAGCACCAACAGAAATATTGTTATGACTCTGAAGGAAAAGGGCTGATAATATACTCCCACCAAGTCCTGACAACAGGTAGATTATCCCCACGCGAACTGCCAGATCATTCAAAGCAGAATTAATTTTAGATCATCACAAAAAGATGTAAAAATAGGATGCATGAGTAAACTAAATAAGGCTTTGAATAAGTATACAATTTTCGTTATTGGAACATAACAGATATAATTTATACATAACTCCAGTTAAATGAACAATTGCATTCAGCAGGGTAAAGTAAATCCAGAAACTGTCGATAGAAACAACTTCAGACAAGAGTTGGAATGAGACAACAAAGTGGCTGTATCAAGGGCTAAATGACAATATAAGAATGTTTCCAAGCTTTAGCTTTTAGAAGTATTGAGAATATTAGAGAGCCATCAAGTTTAATATTTTCTAATTTACTTGATGAACACAAAACCTTAAATCAAAATACTGGAAGAAAAAAGGCATACCAAAGCCGAATTGCTGTTCCAGACGGATGCCAATAAAGACCAAGCTCAGCATGTTTGCAAGCACATGTATGACACCGGCATGCAACCAGATACAAGCGATAAGCCTCCATGCTTCATTCCCATGTACAACCTTGTACCATTGCAGGCCTCCCATTTTTTCCAATCTGCAAAAGCAAAACATAGTAATCAGATCAAGTAGATGGCAAAGAAAATTCTATGAAATAAAAAAGCATCATTCCTTGAATTTTGGCACACAGAGACATTTTTTTGCCGCAAATCTTTAATATCGATGATTTAATATTGTTTGTTGGAATCACAGAAAGGGTCAGTTCTTTCCTGGTAAGGGAAGAACAGAAAAGGTCATCTCTTGTACGGAGTCCTACAAAAAGTAACTGACATAAACTAGTCGACTACTCTATAGAATTTATGGTGCCAAACAAACGAAGACAAGCAGAATGAAACCCTTCGCTTCTGATACTACAGAATTGAAATTGGACAAAATCAAGACAAGTCAAACATCAGCCTAAACTTTCAATTGGGACAAAAGCATCAGAAAATCAAGCAATTCAATCAATCATGATCCTGAACTCAACAAGACAAACATTCTAAGAGAGATGAAAGATGGAAAACTAGAAATTCCAACAAATTCACACAGCCCCAATATCTTAAACTAAAAAGAGTAACCCACTTTAACAATCCCAAACTCTATTAAAACCCCAAACAGGAAATTAACAAAAACCCACCAATACAAGACCCAGAAAGATCACAAATTGAAACATTGGGTGTGTTATAGAGCTACTTACGTTGCAGCAGATGGACCAAAAAGAGGGTTCTCTTTCAAAGGCTGAAAGGAAAGCCTACCAAGAAACCTGGCCACACACTTGCCTTCCAAACCCGAATTGTTCTTCGGACAGTTGTTCACGAACATGGTCACAATAAAGACAGCAACATTGGCAACTACAATCATAGGAACCAACCACGATGTCCACGAAGACTCGGAAGTTGCGACATGGTACTGGTTTGGGTTGTTGTAACCGTTGCTTCTGGCTTTTGGCGGCCCTCCTCCTTCTAGATCAGCCATTGTTTGATTGGTTTGTTCCTCTCTGGCTCTAAAGAACTAAAGCTTTGTTTAACTAATATGGCAAAAGGGGCTGTGCTTTATGGTTTTGGGGTGTGGTGGTTTGGAAGTAATAAGTATATGAAAGAATGGGAATAGGGATTGAGAAGTGACTTAAAAGCGAGTAGAAGACGTGCTGCGATGAAGGAAACGAAGGATTTAGAGATTGGGAGAAGCCAGAAGGTGGGTTGGTTGGGAAAGCTATGGATTTGACAGTCGGAATCGTGTTTATAACTCTGAAAAATGTGTGTGAGTTTCTTCTTGGTGCTTAGTTGTCTGGTCCTTATGTTATTTCCTACGCGTACGCGGTGCTGCTCTTTTAAATTATAAGGGTTAATCATTGCCAAAAAAAAATTAAAAGTGTTAATTAATCAATATTAAGTTGTCGTTTTGTTGAATTACTTGCTTGTCCCCTTCTTGGTTTTCCTTTTCATGAATGTTTTTTGTGTGAAGTATTTCTTCTCTAATCGCCCTAATTTGTCAACCTTTTTTCTTTGGTAATCACGCATTTTGTGATCATATACTCTCAAATTTAATTAAAAAGTTAAAAATATTACACTTATAAATAAAATTTTTGCTTTCAAAAAAAAAAAAAAAAAAAAAAATTTTGATCTCAACTTTGTTAAGTGATGCAAAATCTTAGATTTCATAATCAAGTGATCATGACTATTCTTTATTAAACCCTAACTTGTGCCTAAATTTTCTTCCTTTTTAATTTAGGAAAATCCCATCATATGAGATTCTTTTGTGTTTAACATAGAACGAATCAAATGATTGATTTGACTTAACCTAGATTACAACTACTTAGTATGGATTTTTCTTGAATTTAAAGTCAGAATTCGAGATATCCTTCATTTTATACGTAGTTTAATTAAGTTTTATTTTTATAATTCTCAATTTGATTTCATTTAAAATAAATTTTGAAAAAAAAAAAAATTTCTTAAATGTAAAACCAAGCCGTTCTATTTTTATATTATTTGCGGAATAAAGAACTTTCGATAAAAATAATATCACTCTTTCATATGTTCTACTTTTTTTTTTTTTTTGAAAACTTGTATCGACATAAATAAATGGTTAGATTATATTAAATACACTCTTAGGTTATTAATATAAATATTAATTATAAATATTAAGAGTTGAGATCATCTTATAAGTGTCGGGTCATTTGCACCATCGGTGCATATAATAATTTATTAAACTTCATATGTTCTATTTTGATGTAAAGATAGCCAATAGCCGGAGAATAAGTAGAGTTTGTATTAGATAATTTTAAACTAATATTTCCTGGTCATGACCTTTGCCCCTTTGGCATTCATCCAAGCAAATATAATCGCTACCAATCTGCTAACAAATTCTTGCCAAAAAAATAAAAAATCTGTTAACAAATCTATTACACCGCTTTTGGTGATGTTTGAGTCCCAAGAACACAATCGAAAGGGATAATGATCGACTTCTCCACGTGGTTTCAAATGTAGTATATTGTAGAATGTATTGGACAGACAAATGATGACTTGCCAGTTCTGCAACCAAATATCTGAATGCCCTAGACGATGAAACTTGGAGTTTATCGTATAAAGAAGTAAATTATTGCATGAGTTAAAAACCTTGTACTTAACTCTAAACATATCCAGCGACTTTCATCATTTGGTTTCTACACATTTGATTACAGTATCTTTCTTAAAAGGTTGCAAAGCACCAGTCATCATTCATATATCGAGCATGCATATGATATTCCCTATAAAGCCAATAGATTATTGATACTGAGAATTTAAATCCCTTCATTGTTTCAAGAAAATATAAGTTTTAAAACTAACATCAACAACTACCATATGTCAACTAGATATACAAACAGGGAATTATAAGTTTTTTTTTTTTTTGACTTTGTCAAGGAGAACTTAAAGGTTTCTTAGGCCCTAAAGGTTTCTTAGGCGTAAGATAAACTTTTTCGACGCATGTGAAATGCTCTAACTTTGCATTGCAGCACAGTGCCTGACCACTTTGACAACTTTAGGGTTCGAACCTAGGTTAGAGAGCACACCCAATTAGGCAAGAACCACTAGACCACTTGACACTTACAGCGGTTAACAGGGAATAAGTTTGTTGCATTGCAGCCATTGCTGTCTTTTCTGAGTTGTTTAATTAGTGTTATAAGATGCTGTGAATATATATTAATTAAAGATGACTAATTCTCTGTAGGGTTTGCTTAGTAAATGACTTAGTTTGTTGTCAGTTGTAGCAAGGTTTACAATGTCAAAGCCAAATGTCACTGCTCCATATAATTACTTCCTCTTCCTCTCTAAACAAATGTAGTTCTCAGTCAAAGTGACAACAACATACCATCAGCAAAATAAGAACAGGCTACCAACTAATTACCAGCCGCCAGCAACTGTATAAATTAAGCGGTAATTAACATGTCACTGCTAACTGAGATAAGAAACGAAGAACAGGACATGGATTCATTGGATTGACATCACTAATGAACCAATTACATTAGCTAATTATTCTTTTCTTGGTTGTTGTTGTTGTTGTTGTTGTTGTTTGAGACACAGTGTTATCCATCTAATCACATCCGCTAATTAGATGACCAAATGGTGTTTGGCCGATCGACCTAGCTTTTTGATCTACATGATATGAACAACGATCACTTGAATTGCAATGTACGTACACGCATAAATTGTACATGACATAGAAAATTGAGCATTGGAATAAGCTTAATTGGGCCAAAACACACAAAACTAAAAAATATATGTTGATGGTGTTGCATCGGGTACGAATTTCAATTACTTATCATGTTGAATTTAAGTTCAAGATATTTTTACACAACACAATGCGACCGAACAATATACGTCGATATATCATTCAAGATTTTTCAAATATGCCCATAACTTTAGTTGATAATTGGGTGCATATATGGGCGGTGATGGAGTAGTGAGTAGGCCTAGTTTTGGGTGGATGTGTTTAACTTGATGTGGGAAACGTGATTGAGACGGATATTAGGACACTTCATGAGCAAAGTTAAGCTTACGCGTCGCCGGTGACTCATCCTCATAAGCGTGTTTATATACGGTTCGGCAGAAATGAACAGAAACTGCAAAGCTGGCGCCATTTTGGTTTGTTGGATTTGAAGCAGTTTCGAGTGAGTGGCTTGGAAGCTACGTACTCCTCTCTTTGCCATTTGTGCGGGTCTCTTCAACTTATTTAGCTAATTTTGTGATTAGAATTGGGCCGCGGCTTTTTGACATCGACAATAATTGACAATATGACACGAAGTCGGCAAATTTGGGATTCATATGAAACCGAAGTGAGCAAGAAATATAATCAGTGACATGGCTGGTCCAGAAACAACAAAACTTTAGTTTTTAACAGTACTTGACGAGTTTACATTCTTAGTTCAGAATGGTTTTTTTTTTTTTTGAGATGAAGTTCAGAATGGTTTGGCATGTACCTACTGGGAAAATAATACTAGAATGAGGAAGTCGTTGCCAAACTCAATTGCTACTTTCTAACAAACGCATTAGTGAAAGTTGATGGGCCAATTTGACCTCGCTAGAAAATGCTGCCATCAATTTGTATTTGTGTGAACGACTATAGGCGTTAATGGGAACGTCCCTCATTAGGTGTAAAATAGATTACATTGTTGGATATATATTCTATTTTGAGGCCCATATGTCATATACCTCTAATAAATGCTTTTCATTATATATATAATAACGAGAGGACTTCCTTAAATTTAAAAAGTAAGGCTGTATCTATTTTTAGTATCTAAATAACTCATTGGAGCCTTGCCCAAAAGCACCAAAATGATCCAAACTTTTCTCACTTACCCTAGCAACAGATTTTTATTTTCATCAACCCACTTACCCCAGCAACAGATTTTTATTTTCATCAACCCAATTAAGAGTACAATGACAAATATGCCCTCAGTCTAATTAAACAACTTCATTTAATGTCATTCTCTCATCTCTCTCTCTCTCCAGCACAGTACGATTCTCTCTCTCTCTCTCTCTCTCTCTCTCTCTCTCTCTCTCTCTCTCTCTCTCTCTCTCTCTCTCCATAATCAGGTACAGATCACCAACCACCTTCACTAGAGAAAATTTCACGGTGACATGGAAATCTATTCTTCCCGGACGGCGACTATTTCAACCGCTGAGGTGACGCAGAAGACCCATGGCTCTACACTGTTCGACGCCGTCTGATTTGGACCGGCAGATTTGCAGAACTGCGGCAGGGATCTGTCCGACTCGCGACATCGTTGAGGAGGTCATCATCGGCTTCGATGAGATCTATCTCCACTGCTCGACCCGAAGACCCGATCCGGCGAGGGCGTCAGCTCTGTTTTGCAGAACCAACAGCCGCCGTCACTTCAGCCTCGGGCTCCGGCGAGTTCAGATTTGTTTCAGTGACCGGCCAAATTGAATTCGATTCAGGCCTCGTCTCCAATTCGATCCTTTCAGCGCCAGAGGAGGAGTCGTGGACAAACGTTCAGTGCTTTAGAAGGTGAGGCCGAAACGAAGAGTATGGTTTTCGATAGACTGTGGGATTTTGTGCAGCAAGAAGAGAGGGTTCCAGTTAATCGGGGAAGAAGAAGATTGGGTGCCCAGATCATTTTTTGGGTGCCCAAATCAGATCAGAACATTTTTTTTTTTGTAACGGGACAGAAGAAAAGGAAAAAAAAAGTTTTGAATGTCTATTGCGGGGCAATAGAGGTTTATTGCCCCTCTATTGGAGGGCAATAGACGGGTATTGGAGCGCAATAGACGGGTATTAGAGCGCAATAGACGTTTTGAATTGATATAATCTCCTTGTTTTTTTTTTTTCATTATCAAAGTTGTATTTGTCTAAAGTTAGGAAGATTAGTTTCTATTTTGGCTACTAAAAGTCCTATTAGGGGGCAATAGACGTCTATTGGGGAGCAATACATGGCTGATAGTCGTCTATTGGGGAGCAATACATGGCTGATAGTCGTATATTGAGGGCCAATAGACGTCTATTAGAGGGAAATATACCTCTATTGTCCCTCTATTAGGGGGCAATAGATGTCTATTGGGGGCAAAAAAACATTTTCGGTGAGATTTTCAGCAAATTTAGGTGGGCGGTAGCAGGTGACAGGATTCCGGCGACCGGTGACAGGAATCCGGCAAAAGTTGGCCGGAATCTGGCTAAGTTGGCCAGATTCCGGCAGCCGGTGACGGGACTCCGGTGAAGTCTTTATGGTTTCTCTCTCTTCCTCTCTCTCTCTCTCTCTCTCTCTCTCTAAGTAACAAAGGGGTGAGGGTAAAATGGTATTAAAAAAATAAAAAATAAAATCTTAATGGGGTATTAGGGAAGACCTTCTTGGAGTGTTTTGGGTAAGAGAGAATTAAAAAAACTTAATGGGGATAAGTGGGAAAAAATCTTTTAAAATGAGGTAAATAGACAAAAACCCTAACTCATTCTCTAGTTACTTACACACATATGAATCATAGATGAATTAGCTAAATTGAAAAACGTTTAATCATTTGATTAGTGCAATGTTTGTTATTATTTTATCTAACGGACTACATTTGTTCACACAATTTTTAATGACCAAATGATTATGAATTTGATTGATTTTTTGTATACACAATTTTGCATAGAACTGTAAACAATCAACAATTGAAACAATTGAATTAAGTCATATATAGTATATATGTAAAATAGTAAAAATTCTGAAATTCTTAAAATAAAGAGGTGCTCTCTAGAACAGTATATATATATATATATATATATATATATATATATATATATATATATATATATGTCCTTCTAGTGAGAGATCTATTTTTTTAGCCATTTTAACAGAACGCTTATTAGACTCACTTTTCGATCACATATCTACATCTCAACCATTCAGTTTTTAGGTCTATATGAATAGATCACCTATGCAAATTTTCAGGCAAATTGATAATCATTAAGGCATTCATAACTGGGATTTACAATTATAAACATGAACGGTTCATGTTTGACAAATTTGGTTCGTCCATTGATTTAATCTAGTTCGATACTTTAACGATCACCAATTTGACTGAAAATTTACAGAAGTGATTTATACATTAGAACCTAAAAACTGAATGGTCTACATGCTGAAATGAAATCGAAAATTGGGTCCCACAAGACATCCCATTAAAATGACTTGGAAAAGAAATCCCTTCGTGAAAGGACCTCATAATCTCATATACAAATATATTTTCAAATTAGAATGCCGACATATCTCTCACGGCCGATATATTTAAATTGAGTGATTACACACGTGGACTGTATATTTAGCAAGCAAATCTCTTTTTCACAATCACTTTAAAAACTTCAAAATTCACATCACATGTGCAATGTCTACGCAATCAAAACCATAGAACTTGTCCTTATTTGTCTTTCAACCCCCACTTCATCCAAACAAAGAAAGGAAACCATCCTCAAATTCTGATAAAGGCAGAACCTGATGCCTCAGAAACAATAATCTTTTTTGGGTCACCATCGGTAGTTACAGCTAACCTTCTTGAGAGTAAAGAAAACTGTTCGGCAGCTCCCCCTAAAGTGGGAAAACTGGGACAGAACTGGAGGTAATTATAGATGCCTGCAAAATTGTGATAGGAGTGGGTCATGGAATTTGCTATCCATGCTGGAAAATGGGAGGGAGTTGGGTGATTAAGACGGAACTGCAGGCAATCCAGTATAAAAAATGCAACTTCAATTTCTTGTCCCATGCACCAAGCATTTTTGGCTTTTTGCTAACCTGACATTTTTTCGGAGTCAAAAACTACAAGAATACTACATGAACACAGTAAGGTCACAAAGCCTCATCAAGTTGTGTACATAACAGATTAACATGATAACCACACAAATAGACCGGATTAGAGTTTCATTCACCAAACACGATTAACACCATCATTACATGCTTGCATTTTAGAGCACGGGAAAATACTTGACTAAGACGATAAACTTCTCGCCAGTTAAAATCCTATTTGGGTCAAGTTGGGGGGGGGGGGCAATCATCTCGGAAAAGGCAAGGCTATCAACCATCAATGAGCCTCAGCCTCCACCTGCCAACATAAGAGCACTGATATATCTAACGTTGCACCTGAAAAGCAGTCTGTTGAATGTATCTTTTGCTGCAACAGCACTATATATGCACTTTGGTGATAAAAAAAAGAGGGGAAGAAAAAAAATCAGGTAGCATCCGAGTTGACAGAATGGAATCAAAAATGCTGTGGGGCACAAACAACAGAACTTAGAGACAATAACCATGACATGTCGCCAGCCTAGATTAAAGTCAATTTAGGTGGAAAACATTGCAAGACTTGAAACACCAGTGTCTAAAATGCATACTAAGAAATACAACCCAAACAAGAACAGGGTGTACAAGAATGCTTTTGAAGATCCAAAAGCACTAGCCAGAAAGAAGACCCCTTGCTTCCCTCTTTAGGTTTTGTCGAAAACATCAGCTAATCTCAAAGGACACAACCAAACAAGTCACCTCTGTCCTCCACACAAACAGAGAAACCAAGCCTATAGTCACAAACAATCCCAAAACTAGATTCAGATTACTTCAGTCCAAACAAAACCTGTACCAATTTTTTGCAATGGTAACTCATTTCACATCTCAAGATTATCAAAGACTTTGAAAATTAAATTCCAACCAAAGGAAGAAATGCAAGTATTCAGTGATGGTGGGCATTGGAATAAAAAGATAATCTTTTACTGATGCAATTGGAAATCCACCATAAACATGCAAATATTAAACTGGTCAACAAGGCCAATCATAGAACAAAACTCAGACCAGAAAGGGATCAATTGTCTAAGTAAAACTGCAACTAGCGTAAATAAACGGTTTACATAGGAAGACGAACATTCATCGCTTTCCACCTCCACCACCAAGCTTGGGGCCCTTGGGGGCTGCAGCCTTGGACAGACTACCCTTGGTAGGCTTGCTTGACTTGGCTGTGATTTCTGCTTTCTTTGCCTTCTTCTCATCCTTGGTCTTCTTGATTCTCTCCTTAATCTCACTGAAAATACACACATGAGCATCAGAAATACAATACAAATCTTGCAACATATGAACCACCAATTCAAATACGATGTCGAACACACCCCAAATTACTAATCTGATCAAATAAAGCACAGCATAACATATACACATTCGAAGTATCACATTACATGAACTACGGATTCATGTTCGACACAACTTTAAACTTATCAAGTTGATCAAATTAATATCAGCATAACATATATTTAACCATATACTAAATAAATATATGTATTGCAATGATATGAGCAACATATTCACTGTTACAGACAACTAAAAACTTACTCAAACAGCTTGATCGAACAAAGCACACATACAACGCAAGTAATACATAACATCAGCTACAAATAACTACGTCGAAAAACACCTAGAATCAAATCTATGAAGTTCATCAAATGAAGCAAAGCACAATAGCATTGCATACCGGAGAGCGGCCTCGCGAGCAGCGTCACGGACCTCAGGCTTCTCGGTCCTCCTCTTCTGGATGACCTCCAAAGTGGCACCAACAATGGACCTTGAGTAAGGCTTCTTGGTGGCACGGCGCTTCTTCTTCACAGATTCTTGAGCAGAGTCCTATAGTAGTGGTCACACAGCATCAAAACTCATCATCACATCAAATCAATCGAATCGAAAGAAATCAAAACAACTTCAAGACCATAAGCAAAGGCAAAGATTGAATAGTACCTTCTTGTGCTGCTTCCTGAACATGGCAGTCCATGTGATCTTGGACGGCTTGAGGCGGTTGTGGAAGTACCTCTTGCACTTGGAATTCACGAACAGGAAAACCTAAACCAAGCCACAAAGTCCAGGATTATTAGCGGTGAAGACGATGAGTATAGGAATCGATTAAGGAGAGGTGAAGTTTTAACCTGAGAATCGGAGCGGATGAATCTGATGCCTCTACCAGGGTAGATCTTGGCGCCACTGAAGCGGCAAAGCTCAGTCTTGAGAACCATGGCTGCTGCTGCTGCTGCTGCTGCTTTCTGCTCTCAAAACCCTAAATCTGCTGCCGCCGCTACTAGTGCTCTCTATAAATCCTCGATCTGTCCAAAGTCCAAACCCTAAGGCCTCGGGTTACCAATTTATCGCACAACGTAATGTGACGTCGTTTTGACAGGCAAATGGATTGCTTGGGCTTTGTGGTCTCCCCCGCTCTCGGCCCAATCCTTTTCTTTCTTCTTCTTCTCTCTCTTTTTTTTTTTTGGGAACCTTTTCTTTCTTCTGAGGTCCCAAGGAAATTGTTAGGTTTGTTTTTTTGGATAGAACATTATTAGCTTCTCTTTTTTTTGGACAAAAGGAAATTTTTGGCTTAAAATGAAATTTCTTTTTAGATTTCTAATTTTTAATTCAATTTTATTCATGCAAAGACGATGAGTATAGGAAATTTTTGGACCAGGTCACGAAGTTACCAAATTGGTTAACCCTTAAATGCTTAAACATGAGTAACCGTACCATAAATCTACTTGAAGGAGATAATGGTAAGGCTCCTTTAGTCAAGCTTATTGTTTCTGTACATTTGGAGAAGACGTTGCTGATTTCCATTATATAGAAACAACACCTTGAACCTTTTTGGATCTGTCCAAGTCTACAATTCAAGACTTCAGCTTCTTATCTCATCTAAATGCTCCGGAACACTTGGAACTCAGCTGGACTGTGATCGGTGATGATTCGCTTGAACTTATTGCATGTATTGGAGTGAATTTGAAATATCTAAATCTTAACAACACCAAAGTAAGCTCTGCATGCAGGAGTTGGAATTTTAACAGGGCATGTACCTAATCTTGAGGGTTTTGTCTAGATCTCATACATCAGTACGTGGATGATGTTACCATATCTTACATTAGCATGATGCCTTCTATGAAGTTTGTTGACTTGAGCAATACCAACATTAAAGGTACGGATTTTTAAATACAAATCCTACATCTCAGGTTTTTCTTATGTCGTTTACATAGTGATAAAAAGGAGCGACGACAGTAAATAGGCTGCGTTGATTCAGTCTTCCTCATGGCAGTTTTGAGTGCAATGACTTTCTAGGCATTTCAGTTTCCGGAAAGAATTACCAAACTAAATGGAAGACCCTAAACTACTTCCCTCTATTAACGTTCAATTACTGACATTATAGACTAGATTATTATAGTTCCTCACTTGTGTTCAATCAATATACCAATAAATACAAGGAGGGTAGGAGATGCGGACATGGGAGCATGCAATTGTTGTTATGGCTTTGTCCCTGATGATAGTGGTGGTGGTGGTGGCGGTGGCCTTCCATAGTAACAAATCGCGGTGTTTCGCAGGTGATGGTGACCTTCCATAATAAGTTGGTAATTGTTGCAGCAGTGGCCTTCCGCCCTTCCATAATGATTTAGTTGTGCTGCTAGTCGCCTTCCATAACAACTCAGTTATTGGAGCTGAAGTGGTCTTCTTCCTCATTGACTCAGTGGAGGCGGCGGTGGTTTTATTCCTCATCACTACCGGTGGAACCACCAGCAGAGTTCCATCTTTAACGGCATGATCCAGCGTAGTTTAATTTGAACCCAAATGTTTCAATGGCACGCATAGCAGTTCTAAATCCTTGACATAAACTTCGTCTTCCCGCCATTCAGTCTTCTGTGACAAGATCTCTTTCAACTTTCTGGTATGGTGAACTTAATTGCTCATCGGTTTTGTGCGAAGAGTTAAAACCTCTAGAAGAAAACCATTGCAACCATTTATAATACATTACTTGGCAAATACCTTCTTCAACGCTTCTTTCCCATTTCCATGGCCTACCTATAAAGAAACACATTCATGAACCATCAGTAGCATATATAATCAATAAGTGCAAACCGGACCTTTTCAGCAAAACTCAGATTCAAATAAAAAACAGAAGATATCATCAAACCTCCTTGAAGGTACAACCATGCATGCATCATCTCATGTGCCAAAAGTCCTCTCATTTCCACACTGTATGCAAATACAGAAAACAAGTACTTTAGATTTAGGTATACGCAAATGATGAAATACAAATGAACTGATGAGGAATATGATGTAAAGAACAAGTAAACCATATTGTATATAATTCCATGTATTTATGAATAACATGTTTCAAATCAGTATTATTTATATACATACTCCGGTTTTCCAAACAAAAGTACGATTGCGTCTCCTAACAAGAGCTTCACAGCTTTTTCAATATTTCCTTCACATCTCGGATACTCTACTGTCTGTTAACAAAACAAGCACTTGTTATATATACCATTTTACTTGACATATATAACTTGGCATGATATTTATAATTAGGTGTACGGACATCATTCTTTTGTTAAATTTAAGAGATTGCATGTGTGACCCGTTATGCAATACAGAATCAACGGTCCGTATCGTTTTAGATTCCAGCCTCCATTAGATCAAATATACAAAATCAGCTAGATACATAGGAAAAGTAATTAACAAAAAACTCTTACTGTTTGAATCACGCATAGAGGAAACTTCTTTGGAATCCACCCGGTTAGAATAAACCATATTTTAACTGGTAAACTGTAAGTTGATAGTTCTGGAATCCAAGCTGATATACTTGGAAAGTACAAACCTTGTGCACCACCTCCATGGCTCCATTTGGACCTTTACAATGACAAAACCAAAAGTTAGAAAACTAAACATGTAATTAAGAAATTTTCGAATAAAAAATGGAAACCATTTGTGTTATGAAAGTTAAACATAAATTTTCAGGGTAAAGATCAGTCAAATCATTCATTAACTGTTTAGTAATTTGATGAATCAAATGATGGATTGATGCATCCTTATTCATTCTTATAGCTCAAGCTATGATTCTTTTCAAACAATTTAGATGAACAAACAGTTTTGAGTTAATTAGCTACTGATTTTTTGCAGTAATATTCCAAGCTGTAAGCAATTAAACTCTTTTCCTGTGCATAGACTAAAGCGATGGATCATGCACAAGAGTATGAGAATTCTAGAGTTCAGTACCGTAGAATTTCCTGCATAATTTTCCCATCTGAAGGTTGTCGATGAATAAAATAGGAATGTTTTCATTCACTTGAAGATTGAAGCTTCTAAAGAATTCAAATACATTTTGGATTATGAAATTGCATTCCTCTCGAGTCATGACTGCTATTGAAGAGCAATCTGAGCAAAGTTGCCGGCCATCACCAAGGTTCAAAAATCCAGTTTCTCCAGCTTCCTATATACATGTTGGCAACCAAAGACAAAGTTTCAACTACTCAGTTAATTAAGTGCTTAGAATAGAAGTCCCATATTTTCTTTATACATAATTGGAAGAAAAAAGAAGTGTTCTAAGGAGGAATGGAGCTAATAAAATAAATTGTCTTCTGACAAACCTTGGATCTGAAACAAATATGACACCATGGTGGCCATGTTTCATCATTGGAGTTTGCCATACTCATATCGTGCGTCACTATAAGTCTACATCCTGTACAAGTGAAAAGAAAAGAAAAACAAATTAAGATGGTTCAATGGTCTTATAATCTCCCGAGGCTTACAAATAAAGAGGTGGACAATACTTACAGAGTCTAGGGTATTATGCGACATCTAAACGAGGATTTAGGAGAAGCAACAATAGGCACGACGAGTATTATTTACGATTATATTCAACTGTAAACTGTAAATTGATATATGAGTACTGGAGTTTGAATACGTGGTGTCCGAATATTTTTCCTAATTGTATGTGGTGTCCGAATCCTTTTCCTAATATGAGGTAAAGCTAGTAGTGCTAACTTCAGTTTCAATGAACTCAGTTTCTCCATCTCTATCATTGATTTCTCTAAATCCAACCAAATTTCTCTCCATTCTTTCTCTTTCAGCTCCAGGGTTGAATACTCTAGTGGGCGATGGCCTGAGCTCGATCAACATGTCGCTGATGAAAGAGCTCGATTAGTACACGTTGTTGGTCAATTGCTTCAATCACCCTAAAGTTCGCACTCGTCAAGATGATGCACTAGGTCTATGATTATCATTTTTCCGTCATCTGCTTGATATTATTACTCTATATTCGTTTCAGAATGTAGAGATCTCTCTGAGTATGAATTGATTCAGGGTGTTATTGTGTTCCCAATATGAATTTTGATAACCTAATAGTGTGATGATCTGAGAAGTGGGTATCCATATTGACGCCTCTGTTATTGAGATAAAAGAAAAGAGAGGCTATTATTAGAAGGTAATCAAAGCTTATTGTAGGGTTGGTATTTGCTTATTATAATTGATGACATGTGTACACTAGAATTTCCAATACCTTTTTTGAATTTAACTTACGATTTTGGAGGCCTGATAATGGTTCATATACAAGAGATAATAACTTACATAAAAGTTATAAAAAAAAGAACTAGAAATCATTTTCTGATTTCCATTACTTGTCCAAGTAAAATTTCCATTCAGTAACAGCATAAACGATCAAGTTCTCATGAGAATACAAAGCATTTCTAAACTACCTAAATAACAGAACCATCAAATGTTCGCAACCATCAGGACTAGGCAGATTCTAGTAGTTAATATTTCTTATGTCGCTTTGGCTGTGTCACGAACTAGGGAAAGCTTAGCCAGAAGACCACACAGCTGAAGATATGAGCCAACTCCATCGCAGATTCTCATGTGAGCAAACCCAGTTTCCTGTAAACTCACACAGAGTAAAGGACTTGCAGCAAACAACATCTCACAGAGAAAGATGGGAAAAATCTGGAGATTCTACATACCTTCATGAATTCCAGTTTCAAATACTCAGCCATATCATAATTTTTAATGATACGGAAAAAAGTTGTGATTATGTCAGTGGGTGAATAGCCCAAATCATAGAGCTGCTTGAGACCCGAACAAGCGTCGTCAAATTTTCCTTCAAGAATGTTACGAACCATATTCTTTACATGCAATGGATGAGGCTGGTCACAGACCTAGAAAACAGAAAAACATCTTTTAAATTACCAAAGAACATGGAAAAAACACATGAAAGGTAACTTTCAAATTTCAACCAATAGAAAAAATAAGGTACTTCATAGAAGTACCTTGAAAACATTTTCTTGGTTGACAAACCGGAATCCACTGTTTGTAGCTTGCAAGTTATTCAATGCCTGCCTCATATCACCATCAGCAGTAAAAATGATGGCTTCCAGACCTTCTGGAACATAGGGAACCTTCATTTATGGCAAACATAATCAATAAGTAAACCAAAAAATGAAAATAAAATAAAATCATGTATGTTAACAGGCAATGGTAAATCAGTGAAGAACCTGCCTAGTAAGTTTTGATCACTTGTAGGTCTATTTTTAGAACTAACAACTCGGTGCAAGGCTCGCATTAAAGTGAGGCTCATCAAAGTTCGTGTATGTTATAAAAAGTAGGTGGAACCACCAGGTGTTGTATATATTCAGAATCAGTGGTTCCTATGGCATCAACTAAGAGGTCAATTCAAATGTCAACCTACAAATTCACATTTTAGCACCAACAGAAAACTAAAGTCATAAGGTTCTTTCTTCCATTCTTTTGGCATGAAATGTTAAAAGCAGGCAACAAGACATGTTACCATGTTGTGTTGGTTATGTGATACACATAAAGATGAAAGATAAAGACATTACACATGAGCACCAATCTATTGAGCATTTGAATAAAAGTTATACTGAACAAAAGTAGTTACTAGGTCAGTGTTTCCAACTCTAACAGCAGCAGTCATATGAAAAAATAAAAAATAAAAAGGCCTCCACAAATAGTTCAGAAAGATCAAGCAGTATCACAACTCAGCTTTGACAGACAAATAAGAATTTATTGTGTCCAATAAACTCAGCGGTATACCAATATATCAGAGTATAATTTCAGTAAAGCTAATAAATAAAAGTATGCAGAATTCAGACAATACAACCCAAAAAATTTATTTACCTTTTCAGCTTGGACCACAACCATTAGACGACCAAGTATCTCCTGATCGGATAATCTAGAAAATCGGACTAGGGCACATCTACTCTGAATAGGCTCAATGATTTTGGAGGAAGTATTGCATGCAAGAGCGAACCGCGTGGAATTTGAATATATTTCCATTGTCCGCCTCAAAGCTTGTTGCGCTCCAGATGTCATGCTGAATTTTGTATAATACACAGCCAGAGAATTTCCATCCCCCAACCCCAAATACGTCAAAAAGGCAATGCAACTAGGAAAACTGTAGCAAGAAATAATATAGATAGACACTAGGCTACAACTGTTCAGTGATGAAGAAAATCATACTGAAAAATGAACAGATATACCGAAGAAAGAACAGCCTAAACTACCACACAGTTAAGTTTATAACAGACAGATGGATAAGGGCAGCTTGAAGTCTGCACATTAACCTCATGGGACAATATCATAAGCACTTACCTGTCAGCTTCATCCAAGATGACAATTTTATGGCGCCCAGGAGGAAGTGTTACTTTCTTTTGAGCAAACATTTTAATCTTGTTCCTCACCACATCTATTCCCCTAAACAAGAAAGCAAAAATAATTACTTCATGATGAATACAAAAAAGTTTAAAGATTAAATTCCATCAGGACCATAAATTCACCTGTCATCAGATGCATTCAGCTCTAAAACACCCTCCCTATAATTTGGTCCCAAAAGCTCATGTGCAAGAGCAAGTATACTAGTGGTCTTACCAGTTCCAGGAGGACCCTGAAAACAGTAGACAATGATCAGTAGCACTCTAGCATCATAAGCCAATAACAATCATAAATTCCCATTGAAATGTGCATCTATAATCCATTTGTTCCTTTCTTAGGTTATTCTCCCTTGCCTAAGGGTCTGTATCTCAAACACAAAACACCATCTCTAACTGAATGTAATAGTACCCAAATTGAGGCATGTTTTCATTCTTCATCTACCCAAACAAGATATCCACAAAACCATATCTTTTACACTATAATCTATCTTCTAAGCAATCTTTATGAAATCCCAAATCTTCCGTGGACCAAAACTTTTAAAATCAAGCCGTGTTTGCTTCTTGCGTACGATACACTTCCATTCCTAAAAAGTCATTAAATTGATCGCAGTTCTAATAAAGCAGCATTGAAATTCCACCAGATTGCCCGGTTCCGAAACAAACAACAAAATTTTTCCCCAATTTTCAATCCCATCAATACTCGTAGAACATTCTAACACAATGCGCAGTCTTTGATCAATCTTCTGTCACATTTCCAATGAATTTTAACTTCAATACTACAGTTTTTAACAACGCAAAAAAAAAAAAAAGAGAGTAAATTCCTTCATCTAGGCATATTCAAAAACAAACTGAGCCCAAATTCTGATACTCAATCTCCAAACAAAAGGATTATTACGGCTTAGTAATAGAGAAGAAATGAGTGAATACACACACACCACAACACCAAGATTGGGATACCAAATCCACATAATGGGGTTAAGAATTCAATAACCCTGTAGGGTTTAGGGTTTAGGGTTTAGTGAAATTGACGGAGCTGGGTTCGTGATAGAGTCACTTACGGCTAAGATGAGATTGGGCATGTTGCCGTCGCGAGCGATGACCTGGAGCCTCGACACGGCGTCTTCGTTGCCGACGATGTCGCCGACCTTGTTCGGCCTGTACTTCTCCACCCATGGCATGTCGTAGGCCGACGCGGAAGACGAAGAAGACGACGACATTGCTGATGTCGTTTGCTGCTGGGTATCAGCAAAAATCGAGATCGCAAGGCTGGAAAGGAACAGAGGGACTGTAATTCTGGAAGTGACGAAACCCTCGCGCGAACGGGCCCCTCTTTGCCGCTCCCGCTTCGATTTGGAGGGAAAATGGTTTATGCGGAAGGGCCTGGAGAAGGTCGTATTTATGTTTTGGTGGTGTAGTTCTGTGACGTATTTGTTTTAAAACCCCTGTGTTTTCGGTATTTACATTAAAGTAGTCGATCATTTGGCTATTGCCAAAATAATAACATATTTAGTGTAGTATATATACATATGGACATGTGTGTATGATTTGAACTCTAATTAAGCAATGATTCCTGCACAAAATCATCCAACTGTATCGGACAAAAAAAAAAAAAAAAAACAACTTGACTAATAATTAATATTTTCATAACTAATTGTTTGTTTGATGGAATTAATAATAAATTTTTATTTACGTTAATTTTTTTATATATAAAGTAACAAAACTATGCAAACAGAGAGATGCTTTGAAAGCAGATTCTTATCAATACAAAATTATAGACTGTTTTGTGGAACCAAACTATGTACTATCATGAACATAGAATCCACAACAAAATTGACTTTACTAATAATTGTATTCATTGGGCATGGAATCTTGGATTACGATTTGTTTTTGATGTTCCGAATTTATCTTTATTTTCAGGCGAAGCTAGTCAAATCACAACCGTCCCGCTAATCGGTTACCTCTCAAAAAATCAAGGTAATTCCATAACTCAGAGTGCGCCACAATGATGATCAAAGTTGTCAGCAGTTACAATTGTAATTACCAAACGAACCGTGCCTAACTTTCTATGGTCAAACGCAAAAAAGGAAGAAAAAAAGAATCTCTCTCTATCCGAACGACACCATCTTTATCGTCGCCGTTGTCCTATCCAACCCCCCTCGCAATCATCCATTTCGTGACCGCCACAAAACCTCCGCCTATTCGATCTCCCCAAAACGCACCGTTTCGCGATCCCCCCATGGGCTGACCCAATTCAGCTCACCAAGCTAGGGTCAAATTCAATTAGCGCTATTCACACGCAACCGGCTCAAAAATCCGATTTCACGGAAATGGCTTCTTCTTCACCCAACCGATCCGCCGAGGACATCGTCGATACGACGCCGTTGCTCCGAAATTCGGGCGGGTCGTCCGACGAGAGCAACTCGGGCCGCCAGTTAGTGCGCCGGCAGAGCCTCCGCCAGGCCGCGCGGTTCCTCCGCCAGGCCAGCAGCCGGCGGCTGATGCGCGAGCCGTCGATGCTGGTGCGCGAGACCGCCGCGGAGCAATTGGAGGAGCGCCAGAGCGATTGGGCCTACTCCAAACCCGTCGTCGTTTTGGACATCATCTGGAACTTCGCTTTCGTCGTCGTGGCGGCGACGGTTCTGGTGCTCAGCCGGTTAGAGTCGCCGGATATGCCGTTGAGGCTTTGGATTGTGGGCTACGCTCTGCAATGCGTGCTGCATATGGTTTGCGTTTGTGTCGAGTTCCGGCGGCGCCAGAACCGGCGGTTTCCCGGGATGAATTCCGGTGACGGAGGGATTGGGAGCGCCGGGAATTCGAGCCCCAGGTCCAGAGACGACTCGTCGCAGTACGTGTCTTTAGCTGATCACTTGAATGAGGAGGGTACCAGGTACGTTTTGGGAAAGCTTTGATTTTCTGATCGAGTCGGAATGTTTATCTTTTTTGGTGATATTTGTTGAAGTGTTATTGTTAGTAGCTGAAATTTATTACCTGCTGTTACGATTCTTGAATGTTAATGGGCCAATGGTGCACCCCAGTGTGATAATCTGTGACGCAGAGGATGAGTTTGGTGTATCTTCTTTGCTTTCAAGGCTTCTTGATGCATTGGTTTTTTTTTTTTTAATATTCATTTCAAAGCCTCGAAAGCTTGAATTTTTTTTATGGTACTTCTTGTATGTATAAATGCAGCTATTATGTTATTAGTAAGTACCATAATTCTGAAAAAAGAAAAAAAATGAGATGGTGCAATATTTTTCATGCTCAGTGTTTTCTGCTTTTATCTCTCAGCAGTGTTGCTAAGCATCTAGAATCGGCAAATACAATGTTTTCGTTCATCTGGTGGATCATTGGATTCTACTGGGTATCAGCGGGCGGGCAATCTTTGGCACGCTCCTCCCCTCAGCTTTACTGGTTTGTGCTCTATCGCGCTTTCTTCATCCATTTATTTGAAAGCCGAGGCGTTTATCTGGTGTTAACTATGGGAGTGTTGCTTTGTCTGCAGGCTTTGTATAATTTTCCTGGGTTTTGATGTGTTTTTTGTCGTTTTCTGTGTTGCACTGGCTTGTATCATCGGGATCGCTGTTTGTTGCTGTCTTCCATGTATTATTGCACTTTTATACGCCGTGGCAGACCAGGTAGTTCTTCTCTCTTGTGTGTGTGTGGGGGGGTGTGTTTCATGTTCATTTCTATCTGTGTCTTCTCATAGTAATCCATAGGTTATGTTTTTATTACTGCAATGCCAGAAAGAGGCAGCAGACCTGCTTGTAAATCATTTAAAATCAGAAGGATACTGGCTTATTCTATTTGGCTCCATGGAAGCAAACTCTATATTTGTACTATTTGATAATCACAAAAATTAGTCATCTCTTGTTAGTTTGAATGTGAATACCAATGTAGTTTCAGGGTTTGAAATCTATTCAAGTTAATTATAATGGGCTCGGTTGCTGTTTAGCATACTCTCAATCACTATCTATCTCAAATGTGCTGTTTAACAGAAAGGAAGTTCAGAGAGTTGATTGCCTTCACTAAAATTTCAAGTAAATGGGCGAGTTCTCACGGTGCTAAGTAGTGGCTAGATCACCAATGCCTATCCTTTATTTCTGCTAAACTCCCATCCTCTTACATTTATTTGCTTTATATATACTACGTTTGGTTCTCATTTATTGACAGTTGCATGTCATGGTCTCTTTAAAGAGTAACGTAGCAACTTATTATGAATGAATGATTTCACAAACTTTTCTTTTGAGTTGATTATGTATAAGAGTTGGAAAGACTGATATATGATTGGTAGCTGCCCTTGAAGCACTCGAGGATGAAAGTGAATTACTGTTTTAGTATTTCTTCCATTTGATCCAAATTTGCTTGACTTTTTCCAGTGTGTAGTTATATTAGAGTAATGGGTTTTCTACCTCTGCCCTCATTATTTTCGTATGACATGTTATTAAAGCAGGATGGCGCATCTAAGGAAGATATTGAACAATTATCAAAATTCAAATTCCGACGAGTTAGTAGTGAGAAAGTTGCAGGCGATGCACAAGGACCTCATGGAGGAGTAATGACTGAATGTGGAACAGATTCACCCATTGAGCATGTTCTTTCACCAGAAGATGCGGTATGTGCCTTTTTTGGTGTGTATTTATTCAACTTACTAAATCATCTTTAGTAGCATGTTGTCTACATGACCTATCAGTCTATTACATAGTTGGTTTCTTTTCTGTTTGTATTCATAAATGATTCCCAGTTATTGGATTAACAAAATGTTCTGGCCTGGTCATTGTATTCATTTAATTGTCATAATTGTGATTTATAGGAGTGTTGCATCTGCCTCTGTTCTTATGATGACGGTGTGGAGCTGAGGCAACTTCCTTGTGGTCACCATTTTCACTGTTCCTGCATCGATAAGTGGCTTTTCATTAATGCTACTTGTCCTCTCTGCAAGTACAATATTTTGAAGAGTAGCAGCAATGATCAAGGCGAAGTTTAGAGGCTTACTCCTAATGCAGAATTGTGCTTGAGCTTGTTTGAGTGTAATTAATGCAAAGCTTGGCACACAACTCAATGCAGGCTTTATGAGTCAAGCTGGAGAGTAATCCGATGCAAGCTTGGTACTCGATATACTGCAGTTTTATTGTCGATGTTGTTTATTGCTGTAGGGTAGTTGTAGCAGTTGTCGTCGATCTTGCTTTCCTTGTAGACAGAGTGGCACTTGGTATCTATCTTTGCTCTGGCATATTTAAGTGCCTTTGTACATGGGTCTTGCCAGGGCATCTCCGCAGTAATTATATACACATATTATAAAGCCAGCCTCTTTGTAGTGCTGTCTGCTCAGGAGCGTTGTGTTCATTTGTGCTATAGAAATTTGTCAATAAAAGATGATAAAATTGTTTGTTCGTGAAACTTGTTAGATTTGAATGGAGTCCGTGGTTCTGTCAGCTTTGAAGAGTAGAGCATGTGATGTGAAAGTGTTATTGGCAACTGAATAATCAGCGCCTCTCTTTGGGGGCATGAACATGAGAATGCTCTGACTTGAGGTAGTTTGATATGACTAGACATTTGTGATGGTCTTATCAAAACTAAGTAAATGAAACTATCAGATTATTGAATTATGTTTGCAAAAAGGTTCAAATTATTTTGTTAGTTGTTGTTGTTTTTTTATTTTTTTTGGTGTGGATCAGCTTGAACCAGAGTTGAAACGTTACACTGTCTATCAATGCATTGATATATTTTTAGATATATTTTTTTTAAGAGTAAATATATTATATTTCTCTAATAATTAAACTACATTACATGTAATATGAAAAAGGAGCAATTTTCTCTCTCTAAAACTCTCTCTCACCTAAAGAAATCCTAAGACCGGGCTTATGCCGTATTGCAAAATTGTTCTTGTTCGGCGGCGCCCGGACGTCCAGGCTGGTCTCCGGTCTCTCCGTCGTCATGGGTTTTCCTGTCGGACGAGAGATCGATATCTACTGCTCATAGGGCTTCGTCGGAGGGGGTTTTTCTCGGGTTTTGTCAGATGGTTCAGCTGAGCTGGTGCGACGCGGTGGTCGTGCTGTACAGGTCGAGAATCGAACCCCACTGATGCTTTCTTGGACCGATGGCCCTATAGGTCTCAATTAATGGCGGTGTGGGCTTGTGATGACCTGGATTGGGGATGGTGTGTTCCGTGGTGGCGCAGGTTGTGGCGGCGTGGCTCGAGACGGCCGTTTGGATCGCAGGGATGAGATGTCATGGCGGTGTGGATCGTGGCGATGCAGGTCGTGGCAGCATGGGTTGGACGAAGCTCGGTCGGACTGCTACTTACAACGGGGTGATGGGAGGAGACGGTGGACTGGTCCGAACCAAGTTGATGGGCCTGGAGTGATTTCCTTTGGTGACCTATTGGGCTTCGAGTTTTTGGGTTGGGGTTCTGCCCTAGTCCATTGGCTCTTAATTTGGGCTAGGGTTTAGGTCATTGGCCCATCCCTATGTTTTTAGCCTTTCTGTCTGAATAATTTTTCTTGTATTAGAAACCTAGATCTCTAGCGCCTCCAGCGTAGTACTAATGGAAGATCCCCGCTACCTCTACGTTTTTAAATGTATAATGAGTAGGTCTATCTCTATGTACCACTGTGGGTATTACCACTATCTTCTTGTCTGTTTATAAATGACAGCAGAATAGTATGTAACGGCTTATTCTGACTTGTGATGAATATATTATTTCGCCCCATGGGCTTGATTAAAAAAAAAAAACTACATTACATGTATCATAATATTTAAGTGAAGATGCATATTTATTAAACTATTGTTACACCCTCTTGTCTTTTTTGATCAATTCCAAAATGAATTTCAATTTCATTCATCACAAGCCAAAGTGGCCATTATGTTGTGAAATTTTAATTAAAACTCGCAAACGCACAAATCGTCGTTAGTATAGTGTGCAAGTACGAGGTCGTTCCAACTGAGGATTAATAATTAATTTAAACCCTAACTCGATTAATCGAAAGACAAAATCACAAAAACACAATCAATAATTAAGATAAATTAAGAAAGTATTGTTTTTAGATTTTTTGAATAAAGAACTAATGTGAAACAAACAAACAAACAAAATAAAGTTTATAAGTTGAAAAGCAAAGATGATAAAACCTAGGGTTTCGGAATCAACCACTAACAATCTTATTTATGTTTCGATGCAATTAACAGATTCTTTTGTTTCTTTTGATGACAATTCCCGTATCTAAGTCTAGGTACAACACTTAGACCATAGTTTTCTTAAGTGTATGATTCTCTCTAGGTACGGCAAATGTCATATATCCTAACATGCAGTTTATCCAGGTACGCCATAAATTTAACACATATGACTCATTACGTTCTAGAAAACAAGAGAATCATGCAAACCATTACTTCAGGTCCGATAATAATGTAATTCACAACTCTTAATCACAAGAACCTAATTTGAATTATATTGCAGGTACGCCTCAAATTCATCTTCTAATTACTAGATGCAAAGCCCTAAGGTGATCAATCAAATAACTTAAACATAAAGCATCAATTCAAATGGTGACTAAGAATTCATCATAAAGAAACTATAAATCCATCAATATAATATCAAAGTACATAAACAATCATGATAGGGCATCATCCTAACCCTGGAAAAAGGTTTAGCAAAAGATAACTTAATAAAACATAGAAAGAACATAAAAAGAATGGAAGGAAAAAAGAAGGGAAGATGGATGAGTCGTCTCTGCTCCTTAGGCGTCTACATTGTGCTCCCGAGACTCTCCCTTCTCATGTAAAATTAGTGCTAGAAGATTTCTGCTCATCTTTGGCTTCATGTTTCCTTGTAAAACTTGGGTTTAGATTCCTTTCTTCATTTGGAATGGGAAAACATTGAAATATCTCTTGTAGAATTAGGAATACATGTGCTCTTTGAATCCTCATTTGAATTAACTTCCTTGAAACATTAGGATTGATGATCTTGCGCCACGGAACTTGAGTTCTCTACGAATGGTTGTAAATTCTCAAGCAGATTTCCTGTCTAACCTATCTTCACTCAAATAATCATATCTTTCTCCAGAAGTATCGAAATTGAGATTCGTAAAATTATACAGAAAGTAGACATCCGTAGCTTTCCAATATCGTCTGATTCTATCCGAGAATTTCCCTGTAATTAGGTGAAGTTGGATATTCTGCACAGACAGATTCTGGAACGTGGTATTGCAATCGCCTTTCAATTCTACTTAGCTCATTCTAGCTTCTTTTCTTCTTTCTATGAAACAAACCTATGAAAACACTAAAAGATGTAAATGAATTATAAATAAGGAGAACCAAACATAAATACCAAGATTAAGAGGCATAGAAATATAGGATAATATGAGCACATCACATTACATACCTGATAGGAGCATTTTAATGCGACGTTTTAACTGCTTTTCCCTACATTTTTCTGCGCCATTTCCTTAGAAAATCCCTGTTTTGGAAAGTTTCCATTCTTCGATTGGGAAAGTTCCTATTTGTAGAAAGTTTCTATTTTGTAGTTTCTATTTTTCATTTTTAGAAAGTTTCCATTTTCAGTTTAGGAAAGTTTCTATTTTTCTTATTAGTTTCTATTTTCAGGACCTCCGAGCAAAAAAGTGGAAATGAACTCATAAATGGAAAGAGGAGCTTGCGAACACCAAGGGGAGCAAAGATGAAGGTACATTGGAGTAGATGAAGGTGAAATGTACTAAAAGATCAATTTTACACATATTCCTACTCCGAGGAGAAACCAAGCCAAGCAAAGAAGAATGAGCGGCCGCCTGATCAAATGAACTTCAAATGAGCTGAAACCTTCCAGATCCATTCTAGACACCCAAAGGAACATTTCATATGAAGAGTGCAAGATCCAGATAGAAGTGGAAGACCTTCAAACAATCAGTCCAATTTTCTGCAGAAGCAAAACTGGAAAACTGGACCTGTAAGAGGTCCAGCAGCATTTCCGGCCCAACCACATGGCAATAAATTCTGAAATTTTACCACAGTAATCTACACTCATGGTGGATAATTTCATATGAAGAAGTCGAAGGCTAAATCTGACTTCTTAGTGGAGATAAAAATTAAAGGAATAAAGGAGCAGAAAGTGCTCTCACCTAACAAATCCACCAAGTGTTTAAGTGCTCTCACCTAACAAATCCACCAAGTGTTTAAGTGCTCTCACCTAAAAAATCCACTAAGTGTTTAAGTGCTCAAACCTAACCCATTATGATTTGTTTAAAGGCCAAATAGTGTTGCTTGGAAGCCTATAAATAGAGGCAAAAACAAAGACACATACATTCCTTCATCTATTCCATCTTCTTTATCTCTCCATTTCCTCTCCATATTTCTTTTTCATTCTCTAGATTTCTTGTTCTTCATTTTCAAGCCAAGAGAAAGAGAAGCCATGCAATACATCAATTTCCTAACCGCCATCCACCCTTGTGTCGTCCCTAGAAGATTGCTTGCTTTCAAGGATCTTCAAGTTCTTCGTCTCAAGGCTTTATCATTCATCTTTCAAGGTGTATTATATCATTTCTCTTGTTTTCTTTGTTTGATTTTGTAAGACTATGAATTCTAGTTAACAAATAATGTTAAGGGCAAAGTTTAAAGCCCATTTATATGTTTTGAAATAAAGTTGTAATTTCTTTGTGTTGATTTCTATGTTGCTTATGTGAAATTGCTTAATTGATTTTGGTTTATAGAAAACTTTTATATGTATGTGTTCTTTGGTGGCCAACTTGGGATATATGCATGTAATTGGTACTAGAATTAGGTAAACAATTCACCTAATAGTTTTGTGAACCTATTTCATAAGTAGTAAAGGCTTTGGACAAAAGTCAAAATCAATTAAGGAGGATTGCAAATAGATGAACTTTTTCATACTAGGTTGTGCACTTTGGTTGACATCCTTTCTTTGTTCTTCATGCATTGAATGTGTTCTTGATTAGCTAGCTTTCTAGACTATGATTGCATGTTCAATAGGATTGATTTAGGTGCCTTCACTTAGATCAATTATTCAAGAAAAGTAAAATATGGGAAATCGTTTGCTTATTAACGTTTCACATGGTCAACTTATTTCTCATGACATTAGATAATCAACTATATGCTGAGACATGAGAAATAAGTTGACCATGTGAAACGTTAATAAGCAAACGATTTCCCATATTTTACTTTTCTTGAATAATTGATCTAAGTGAAGGCACCTAAATCAATCCTATTGAACATGCAATCATAGTCTAGAAAGCTAGCTCATCAAGAACACATTCAATGCATGAAGAATAAAGAAAGGATGTCAACCAAAATGCACAACCTAATATGAAAAAGTTCATCTATTTGCAATCCTCCTTAATTGATTTCGACTTTTGTCCAAAGCCTTTACTACTTATGAAATAGGTTCACAAAACTATTAGGTGAATTGTTTACCTAATTCTAGCACCAATTACATGCATATATCCCAAGTTGGCCACCAAAGAACACATACATATAAAAGTTTTCTATAAACCAAAATCAATTAAGCAATCTCACATAAGCAACATAGAAATCAACACAAAGAAATTACAACTTTATTTCAAAACATATAAACGAGCTTTAAACTTTGCCCTTAACATTATTTGTTAACTAGAATTCATAGTCTTACAAAATCAAACAAAGAAAACAAGAGAAATGACATAATACACCTTGAAAGATGAATGATAAAGCCTTGAGACGAAGAACTTGAAGATCCTTGAAAGCAAGCAATCTTCTAGGGACGACACAAGGGTGGATGGCGGTTAGGAAATTGATGTATTGCATGGCTTCTCTTTCTCTTGGCTTGAAAATGAAGAACAAGAAATCTAGAGAATGAAAAAGAAATATGGAGAGGAAATGGAGAGATAAAGAAGATGGAATAGATGAAGGAATGTATGTGTCTTTGTTTTTGCCTCTATTTATAGGCTTCCAAGCAACACTATTTGGCCTTTAAACAAATCATAATGGGTTAGGTTTGAGCACTTAAACACTTGGTGGATTTTTTAGGTGAGAGCACTTAAACACTTGGTGGATTTGTTAGGTGAGAGCACTTAAACACTTGGTGGATTTGTTAGGTGAGAGCACTTTCTGCTCCTTTATTCCTTTAATTTTTATCTCCACTAAGAAGTCAGATTTAGCCTTCGACTTCTTCATATGAAATTATCCACCATGAGTGTAGATTACTGTGGTAAAATTTCAGAATTTATTGTCATGTGGTTGGGCCGGAAATGCTGCTGGACCTCTTACAGGTCCAGTTTTCCAGTTTTGCTTCTGCAGAAAATTGGACTGATTGTTTGAAGGCCTTCCACTTCTATCTGGATCTTGCACTCTTCATATGAAATGTTCCTTTGGGTGTCTAGAATGGATCTGGAAGGTTTCAGCTCATTTGAAGTTCATTTGATCAGGCGGCCGCTCATTCTTCTTTGCTTGGCTTGGTTTCTCCTCGGAGTAGGAATATGTGTAAAATTGATCTTTTAGTACATTTCACCTTCATCTACTCCAATGTACCTTCATCTTTGCTCCCCTTGGTGTTCGCAAGCTCCTCTTTCCATTTATGAGTTCATTTCCACTTTTTTGCTCGGAGGTCCTGAAAATAGAAACTAATAAGAAAAATAGAAACTTTCCTAAACTGAAAATGGAAACTTTCTAAAAATGAAAAATAGAAACTACAAAATAGAAACTTTCTACAAATAGGAACTTTCCCAATCGAAGAATGGAAACTTTCCAAAACAGGGATTTTCTAAGGAAATGGCGCAGAAAAATGTAGGGAAAAGCAGTTAAAACGTCGCATTAAAATGCTCCTATCAATACCTTCATGTTGCCTTCTTTCCAGACAGATCAAGAAGTTGTGGTAGTACCCACGTTGGTAGATAAAAATAGGATTAAATACTGTTTAGTCCTTGAGCTTTTGACCATAAAACATTTCAGTCTCTGATCTTCTAATTTCACACGTTTAGTCCCTATACTTCAAAATTTCAGACCAATAGGTCATTGCCGTTTAAAAATCGCGGTGAAATGTCTATTATACCCTCAGTTTTTTTTTTAATTAATTAATTTTTTAAATTTTGTTTGGAAAAGGAATTTTTTTTACCTTTCTTTCTTTATGTTTTTTTTTCCCTTTCTTTCTTTATGTTTGAAAAAAAAGAATAAAAAAAAGAAAAAAGAAAAAATAAAAAAAGATAAAGGAATAAATTTATTTAAAAAAAGAACTGAGGGCATAATAGATATTTCGCCGCGACTTTTAGTCGGCAAGGACCTATTGGTCTGAAATTTTGAAGTACAGGGACTAAACATGTGAAATTGGAAGGTCAGGGACTGAAGTGTTTTATGATCAAAAGCTCAAGAACTAAACAGTATTTAGTCCATAAAAATATGTTCACTTATTAGATATCAAATAGTAGACGTAGTGGGAATCCTCCTTTGGTACTACTCTAGAGGCACTAGAGGTACATAGTTCGCATATAGGTGCATAGCTTCCTTAATACAAAGATAATATTGTAATTAGACGAAAACTAAAAACATAGAGATGGGTCTAGGGCAAAAAGCCCTAGCCGAAAATTTTGTAGTCCAAAGAGAAGGCCCGCTCAAGGCTTTAGAGATGGGCCTAGGGCAAAAAGCCCAAAATTTTGAAGTCCAAAGTAGCCAAAGAGAAGGCCTGCTCAAGGCTTAGCAGGCCTGGCTTGGCCCAGGTCCTGCCTCCACCACCAAACCACCAAACCTTCCAGCGCAGCTCCGCCCCCTGTGATAGTATCGCCATGATCTTGCCTCCCCGAGTCCGCCACGACCTAAAGCACGATGAAACCACACCACCACAAGTTGCTTCACCACGAACTTGCCTCGATTTCAACGTCTTCGATCCACACCACCATCAATTTTAAATCGCACTGTCAATCCAAGCTGCCATCAACATGAGATCGGCCACCTCCCAGAGATCTCCTGCCAAAAAGCTGAAGCCAAAACTTCACCTGTCAGAAAGTTTGAGCAACTCATTCACAAGGGACTACTCGACAGACCTATTTAGTCCCGTCCGACAGCAAAACCGCTTAACATCAACGAGGCCAAGGTCAATCGAGATGCCAGGACCGCAGCGGAACAAGTGGTTTACACAATTTGGCCTATCAAAGAAAGAAGGAAACAATTGAGAGTCATAGCTAGCGTCAAAACACGAATTTTACCTCGTTTGGCATAATTTTAGCATCTCCATTTTTGTTTTGGTCAGACAAATATTATTGACTTCAAAAATCCAAAAGATAAAAACCAAAAGCAAGGGGTCAACAACAACAGAGTCATAGAGACCCCAAAAAGGACGGGGCCAACGTAATAATTACCAAAACTCAGTGGCATAAAAGTATAATGAAAAACCCAAAACCATAACAGAAAAATTAGAAAAGCCCTTCCGCCGAAAGCGAAACACTCGGTGGGCTTTTTGGATCGTTTTCGCGCTCCTCCTCATTTCTCTCTCTCTCTCTCTCTCCTCCGTTTAGCTGACGCCGGCGATGGAGGAGCAACAGTCTCTCTTCCACCGCTACCGCCGCGATCGCCGCAAGCTTCTGGAGTTTCTCTTGTCTTCTTCGGCGTCCTCCTCGTCGTTTTCTCACATCAATTTCGATACTCTCAGCGCCGATTATGTCATCGACCGCGTCAAATCCGGTAAGTCGTTTTTTCCTCCATGTTTCTGCAAAATTGAGCTCAATAATGGCGCGTGCTTCGTCGCTGATTACATTTTCCGCTTTTTGAATTTTGAATTTTGTTTAGGTGGGGTGGTGGATATATCTGAAGCAACCAAGACTTACTTCCATGAATCTTCGTATCCTCCAATGGTAAAATTGACATGTCGTATTCTCTGTTGTCTTAGCTCTCTTTTCATCATTTTCTTTGTGAAAGGTTTAATTCAATGTGTTTGAGTTGTGAAATTGTGATTTTGTTATGGTTTGAACTGGTTTGAAGTTTCGGTTCGATAATTATTTCAAAGATGAGAAATGATTACAAACATAGAGCTTTATAGGCGAGTGAGTATAAAGAAAGAAAGCAAACTCAGCCACAACTGTAGAACTTTTCTTCTAAAATCCTTATGTCCCAAACTGTGTGATTTCAAAGCAGGTTTGGCGTTATTTTTCTGTTTAGAATTTATAAACATTATGCTTTACTTTTTTTTTTTTTTTTTTTTTTTTTTCCGGCAGACTCATTCGAAATTAGGGGATTCCTTTCTTCTACATACTGATCCAGATGATTCTGGATCACCTCCTAGGCGTGTGCCTCCATCAGTTCCATCTAGAAAGCCGGGTTCGTTGAAAGTTGAGAAGATTGACAGGAATGGTGACGACCATGGTTTTAAATATAGAGCCTCACCCAGCACACGTCCAAGGCCTATTGAAAACTTTAAAATTGTTTCATTGGGATTGCCTAGTCTGAAAACAGGTATCAGTTTCTTAGCATATGTTTTTCATGATAAAATAATGAATCCGACAATATGGTATGGTTTATCTGTAAGAAATATGGTACGAAATGAGAGGGTATACTGTTGACAGTCAGTCTCATCTTTCCAATGATGGAATTATTTGTTTTACAATATATATGGTCATCTGGTCAATGATGTATGTTCTTGTATCACGAATCTCTGGTCTTTGATATATCATACTTTGAGTAAACTGTAATGTAGCTTCAGAAATTTTGAAGGATTATCTGATGATGACTTGCGGGAATCAGCATACGAAATATTGCTTGCATCTATGGCAACATCTGGGTAAATTTATTTTCCCTCTTTCCATGCATGTGTGTGTGGTGCAACCACTTTCATAGAACACATTTACTATCTTTCAATTGTGGGATTCAACATCTTGATTTCATATGGTCTTACTCTCTCTTGCTTTTTAATTATCTTATACTTGTTTTCATGTAACCAGGATTGTAATCTGTTCTGTTGAAGATCAAAGGAAACATAGGCCTTCCAGATTGCTGTCAGGATTAAAGAGTAGAAAGGATAAACCAAATGTGCAGTCGCAGCCTCTTGATAAAAACTTACGGCTGATCCGCACCATCCGTGTGCAGATGCAGGTAATCTATTATTGTCTTCTCCTCAGTTCTGAGCTCTAATTTTATGTGCTTGATGCATTGTGTGAGACATCAAAGAAAGAAACATAGTATTCCCTATCAAAAGTCAATTATTTCTTCTTGCTAGATTTCTGAAGCAATGGATGAGTGCACTAGACAGAAGATGATGATGTTATCGCCAGGGAGAACGCGGGTGCAGATCGATATTCCTCAAATTGTGTTGGGGCTTTTGAATTTCACTTTTAAGTCTGATTTTTCAAATGAAAAGTCTTATATGCAATGGAAGAATAGACAGGTATTGGTCATCTTTGGACTACTTAAAACTGAATTTATTTCCATGTCAGAACAGGCCAGAACAACTTGTTATATTGTTATTGCAATCAATTACCATGCATATGCTGTAGTTATGCACAAAGTCATTAATTGCATTGCATTTTAACTGAGGCAAGGATAACCTGTGTATCTGAACTTTGAAAGTCATTTTTTTTACCTTGTATCGACCATGCTCCGCAGATATAATCTTTGTTCTGTTGTGCTTCTGATTTCTTGAATTTTAGTACTCAAAGCAATAATCCTGTCAGTGGGGCTGACAAATTGCCAAACCTGGCGTAAACATGCCGTCGTTCTCATTTTTTGGCCCTATTATTTTTGGTCGTAAATTTTAGAGCCAGCCTAGTCTTACTGGTTTGTATGTCAAGCACTGTCTGGCATTGTCATACAGTCATATCGCACAGTCATAGCAACCTTAGGGGTTGTTATAGTAAAAGCTGGATTATTTATGTTGTGTCCTGTCAAAAACTTTTCTGCTGCTCAATTACTTAATCCAAAATACAAGTCATTGAGAGGTTTTGATATTTGATAATTGACATAACATGTATATTCTTCAGTCACGTTTTCCTGTAGTGAAGGCCGTTGCTTCACTTATCTAGTTACCTATATATCAGGATAATTTTAAGCTTTGTCTTAACAGGATGCTTTGCAACTTTTTTGTAGGCAAGTATCTTAGAAGAACTTCTCTGCTTTTCTCCTAATCTTGTGGCGCATGATCATCTAACTATTAAGCGTTCTCTTGCTATGATTAGAAATGCAAAGGTGTGCCATTTGTGAGTTCATAGTATTATGCAACAGTGAATATGAATACTTCAAAAAATTCTTACCTTTGTTTTCTTAATTGTTTTGTTTCTAAATGTGGCAGGAGTGGGACTTTATGTCTTCTTCTGGAAAGGCAGAGGTTATATCAGTTATCAAACAGGCAGCTTTAACGCTGTCATCTCTTCCAGGACGCTTTGATCTCCAAAGTGAGACCTATTATTGGACTTCTGCATATCACTTGAATATTAGGCTTTATGAGAAACTACTTCTTGGTGTATTTGATGTTCTTGATGAAAGCCAGCTGATAGAGGTACATATATCCTTTCTAATTGTCAGTTAAGCAATTTCTATTTGTGTACTTATAGCTTCACTATTCATTTTTCTGCGTTTTTGTTCTATTAGGAAGCTGATGAGTTCCTGATGCTCTTGAAATTGACATGGTCTACTTTAGGCATCACTCAAAAAATGCATGATGCAATATATATGTGGGTCCTTTTCCAACAGGTATGCACAATGATTTGATGCTGAATATTTAGGAATCATATATTGGTGATGTAAGTTATAACTTTTTTATTGATGCTTTAATCACTATCAAATCATAGCAATGATTTACTCTTTGTTAAATTGTGAAATATATCAATATTTAGTGCACTGGCTGAAAACATAGTATCAAAACAAGTATATATATTGCGGCTGAATAGATCTATCTCAATAGTCCCCAATTCCATATATCAAATGCTGATGGCATCAAAGCTTTTCTAAATCTTGGGAGTGGTGGATGAAATATTGCAAATGTATGTGTCCTTCACTGTATCAATCCTTAGAACTATCTTTAATCAGTTTATCTAAGGAAAACTTCTGTGCATAGTTTGTTGGAACAGATGAGGCTCTGCTATTAGAATATGCAACGGTGGAGTTGCAGGAGCTTATATCAGCTAAAGTTGATGATGAGAATGTAAGGCTATATATGAATAGCCTGCTATGTTCAATCCACTGCAACGCCGTCGAGATAAAGTTAAGTTTGGTTGATGCTGTCTTCTACTCTTTAAGCATTTGGTGTGAGAGTAAACTACAAGACTATCATCTGCATTTCAGTCAGGTTATTTCTCTTCTTTAACAGTTCTGTTACACTTTTCTTATTCTTTTTTTCTTTCTGAATTATGTGATTGTCACCGTTCTAGATCACGCAGCGGTGTTTACCTGATGAGTTTTAGTTGTTCCTAAGTGAAAAATGAAATGGCAATAGACCAAATTCTGTAACTTCTTATTAAGGAATTTTGGAATTTTGGTTTGCTTTGCTTTTTCTCATATCTTTGGGCATTAATGAACTTATAGAATGTATTTGCATTTTCACGTTTTGTCTTTCTAATGTTGAAATTTTTGTTTCAGCAACACAGTCACTTAAAGAGGGTGATGAGCTTAGTGTCAGCAGTTGGCGTTCTTAATTTCGGTGATGGTGGTCATATGAAGGTTACTTTTACTTCACTCCAGAATTAGTGTTTTAGATTAATCATAGTACTTTCATGGTCCACTATGGTTCCAACTGGTGGTTATTCCTGTTAGCAGTTGGAAGGTTTCCCTATATTATGACTTTGGTTTTTCACTTTTTCGCAACCTCAGTCATTGCATTTCAGTTGTCGATCCTTTTGTGGCCTGGTGGCTTTGCTTTGCACTCAATATTTACGAGGTCCTGGGTGTGATTGGCATGCACATAACACAAAAAACAAAAAAAATCATCTGACAAAGATTTTCATACATGCAGTTGAGGAGGTTCAATCTCAATACGGATGCTGCTAAAATACTTGAGTCATATGTGAAAAGGTCAATTGAAGCTGCATACAGGCGGGTGAGACATGTTTTTGATCATCAGTTTTATTCAACTCAGTTCTTCTTTTTCTTTTGGTGTAAATTTGGTTGTCCTTTCAGTTTGAGATGAAGCTTATATGTTTATCTGTTAGGTAGCAAGTAACATAGATCACTTATCAGAAGTGGAAAAGAAACATCCTTTGGGCGTGCTTGCAAATGAACTGAGGTTGATTGCTGAGAGAGAACTAAATGTGTTCTACCCGGAACTATGCAAATGGTGCCCTAATTCTGGGATGATTGCAGCTATGATGTTGCACCAGATTTATTGGGAAAGGCTGGTATGTTTTTACTCCTTAGCATTGAATAATAGCCAATCTCCTTACAGCTGGTATTTTGTGGATCTTTTATTGATTTTCTTATATCAATATGTAGAGACCCTTTCTGGATGGAGTGTCATCTCTTTCTGAAGATGTTAAAGCCGTGCTTCCAGCTGCTGATTTGTTGGATCAAGTCGTAACTCAGCTTTACAATACTGGTAATGGAGAAAATTGTGAAGATCTGCACCATTATCCGGTTAGTTTATAGTTTCTGTACTTTATTTCTTTAATGGCCTTTCAAATTAGAATATTGTACTTTTGTTTCTCTTATTGCATCTCATGTCAAATGTTTGGTAAGGAAATTGATTATCAAATTAGTAGCTTAAAATGTCACCGAGTTCTCTTAAAAGTTGATGAGTTCCAATTCTGTAGCCTATGCTTTATTTTTTTAAATTCTAAAATACTATTTTGCATTTATTAGACCTCTCTTGTTTTTATCTATTTGTGATTTATTTTCTGCTTGCATTTGATCTTGTTCTATTGCTGGTAACATGATCATTCTGTTCTGGGGGTTAACAAACATTGGAGTCTTTTCTTCTGTATACTCATTACTTGTGAGAGAATTGTTCAGTTTCAAAGATTTCAGGAGCTTGACAGCATTAAATAAAATTTTCTGTTGTGCTTTTAGTTTGGTGTTGAGTCGTACATAATGAACAACTGCACAAATGAAGACTTCAGTTTTGAAAAGATTTACACCATGCATGCATTTAGAGCTTGTCAATTGTAATCAAATTTTCACCCACTACCTATGTACGAAGTCATGGGTTCGAGTCACTATGGGGCAGGAGTGAAACCCTTTGATCCTCTTTTTTTTTTTTTAATTTAAAAAAAAAAACTATCTTGTTGTGTAGTTTATTTGTTGTAGATGACAAGTCAAGAATTAGCTCTTTGCCTTCTCTTTTTTGGGCAGATTGGTGAAGTTGCTAAACCTATCATTCTTGATTGGGTGATTGCTCAGCATGAACGCATCTTGGAATGGACTGGACGTGCTTTTGATCTTGAGGTTGGTTCTAAGTGGACTTGAATCGTGTTATTTAGAAGTGTAATTATATCCTTTCCTACCTTACTGACTAAACAATTGCACTAGAGTAACAGAAAAAGATAACTGTGGGGGATTGGTGGCATTGTGTATTCATGGGATTATGGATTCAATTATTCTGTTGCATATTAAACAGACTAGTGTGATTCTAGGCAACTAGTGGGTAAAACTAAATTAAATAATGTTCTGCTTGGTTGATTGTACAAAAGCATTTGTCTAACAACAACTTCATCACTTTGATTGTTACTCCTGCTGATCAACTTATAAGACATACAGCATGGCATTTAGTCTGTGCTTGTTCATGTGAGAAATAGAAAATAATAAAGAAACAATTGCTTGAGCTTTTTGTTTTTATATGCTCTCTCTTACTTTTAGTGCTTTCAGCCTGTTTTATTGTTATCCATGAGTCGTACCATCAACCTTCTTAATTGGTTTGGATTTTGGAGTTAGCAACTCATTAAGCCATGACTTTGGCACAAGAACGAATGAATGATGCCTTTCCCAGTTTTGTGTTTTTGGAAGTTGTTATATCTTTTCAGTCCTAGACAAGACTGATCATGGATATAGGTGTGGTCCTCTTTTAACTATTGAGCAATCAGTTAATAAATTTTTGTTTAGATATGCTTTGGTAAGAGGATGTCCTCCCTTCAATATTTGCTGAGTACTATATCTTTTTACTTTTGTGGAATCTGCAGAAGTGGGAGCCTTTGTCATCTCAGCAAAGACAGGCAGCATCGATAGTTGAAGTGTTTAGAATTATAGAGGAGGTATGAATTATAGCTGAAACATGAGTGCACATATGGTGGAATTGAGAATTTTATCTCTTATTTGGAATGTTTGTTTTATAAGCTTGATAGAGATTCACCTTAAGACAGACGAATAGATGGAAGTTAATCTGCATTTCTATCTTTCTCCTTTCGCTTAGAAATCACCCCTGAGGTGTATGATGAGCATTATATTGTCTTTATTATATGGTAATCCAGTACAAAAAGATTAGTCATGGCAAAGCAACGAAGAATGCTTACACCTCAGTATTAATTGTCTTGTAAAAGTTTATATGAGGACTACTGTTGTACTTGTTGTTTCTCTGAATATATTTCTTAGAACAGCTTGGTTTTTGTTTAAATTTCTTGCAGACTGTGGATCAATTATTTGGTTTCCGTCTCCCTATGGATATCACTCATTTGCAAGCTCTGTTATCTGTTGTCTTTCATACCTTGGATGCCTATTTGCTGAAATTGCTCGACCAGATAGGTATCATACATATTACCCTGCTAGTATACTTTTCAGGGATTAATTGATTACTTTATCTCTTGAATTTCACTTGATACAACTGAACATGACTTCAGTGTGGAATTTATTTTTGTATTTTAACTTTTTTTCCTTTGGAGTTGGGTCAATGTGTGAACGCCTGGATGCTACTGAATCTGTGAATCATCCTGATAGCTTTATCCTTTGGTTCCCTGTGATCTAATAGATTTAAAGCATAAGCATGTATGGACATTAATTTTTTTTTTTTTTTATAAAAAAATGGAGCTTTTTATCTATGGTCAGAGTTTTGCAGCCTGAACTCTCATAAAACAATTCTTTTGTATGATCAAGCAAAAAGAAAGAGGCTTAAAGAATCCCTTTAGACAACTATTTTTGGGGATTTGCTTGAGACCTTTTACAAAATTGGAAACTTATGGGTAAAGATACCAAGTGGCTTCAATTTTAATATTTTTCAATTTTCAGATATAATGTTATATGTTAATAAAAATATTGATTTGCATGAGGCTTTTTACATCCTTTGCTCAATCTAGGAGTGGGAAAAAGAAAGACTTTCTACTTTACTTTCTTGGGATTGGCTGTCTATTTCAGAAATCGTAAGTCATTTATAGGAAATGCACTTCACTATCAATTGTAATGCCTCTCTATGCAGTTGAGAAAAATTACTTATATCCATCAGCTCCTCCATTGACTCGCTACAAGGAGACGACTATTCCGGTGCTGAAAAAGAAGTTTCTTGAGTGTATGCCTTTGGATGACAATGTGTATGACAAGTTGAATACTTTGACAATACCCAAACTCTGTGTCCGAATGAACACGTTGAAAGTAAGTGTAGATAATGATTTATTGATGCCCAATTTATTTTTGTCGCAAGTGATTTTGCAAGAGCAAGTATATCTTGTCCTCTAATGCTCGCAGTTTCAAATAGATCATGTACGTATTTCACCATTCATATAAATAAATTATAGAGTTTGATAGTTAGGGAAAGAGGAAGATCAGGAATGTGTACTGTATTCTTAAGGGCACTTTGATGAAACAGCATTGTTATTTATCTTTTTTCTGATTTGGTCAGAAGTCAGAACTGAAACAAAGAAGGAACTTAAAGCTGGTGGTCAATGTCATATTTTGCCTTGTGTACCATCATATAATCTTCTGAAAAAAATAATTTACATACTGGTGAGATATTTAATGTACGAAGTTTAAGTCAATGTATTCAATATGATCATCAATTCGCGTATCCTCAGTTTTACCTTTTTGACAGCCTGAACTTTTTTATGACAGCTCAAGTTCGTAGCCGTTTATGAAAAATTCTGCTCATTGCATTCTCTTCTTTTTGATGGTGCTATGTTTATTATTTACTTTAGAGACGAGTATAGTATACTGATATAGTTTATTCTTGCAGTATATTCAGAAACAAATTGACATACTAGAAGATGGTATCAGAAAATCTTGGGCTCTCATCAGACAATCAATTGATAAAACATGTGGTCAGTAACATTGTTACAGAATATTGGTACTAAGAGATGTCTTGCCTGTCAGTTTGTCTTAAGTTGTCGGCTAGGGACAATGAACATCAGGGCGTCCTTGATCCAAAGTCCAAATAAATACTTGACAGTTGCTTGACCTCTTCAGTTATTATTTGGCTTTGCAAGGATGTACTTGAAATTATTGTGGACAAGCTTTGGCCATGCTTATGTAATAGATTATGAGGTCGTGGAAGTTATAATTACATGGAATATCATTAGAAACAGTTAGTGCAGTAAACAATTTTTTTTTTCCTTTAAATGGAAATTTACTTGAAGAAAATTAGAGTTAAGTGACAACTTCCCTTAGGATAGCATAACTGAATTGGTTCATTTTCACATGCTTATATCCATTTTTGTTTTATCAGCCAGAGAACAGCGTTTGGGAACTTCAACATGCAATGAACAAATTGATGAGCTCTTCTGCACCACCTTTGACATCATCAGGGATAATGCAGCAAATGCCATCAGTAAAATTTGTGACTTTACTGGTGAGCAGATTCACCTGTGCAGTATCTTCAACTCATCAATGGGACTTCTCATAAAATGATAGATAATTTGTGTACATATGCATCCGTACTTTTGCTATTCTTTGATAAACATGTATAGAATTGTCCTACACAATTATATCAGTCAGGTCCTCGCATATGCAACCTTTTTTCTTCTGATCCATGTGTTAGACTTCACCATGAAGCTTTATCTACAGGCTGGTTCTATAGTTTTACTGATGAAAATGTACTATTCCTGTTTTGGATAATATGATTATATTGAAGTTATTAATTGTTGTGGCTTTACTGAACACATCTAGCAATAGACCTTCATGCCAGTGTCATGTGAAATGTGATTATAGGCTTTTGGTGTATGATGTGCCACCCATTAAGGGAAGTGGTCATACTTGATGGTGGTCCAAATATTGTTCTCTATTTTATGGTAGTCATTATGTTGTGATAGAGCTTTGAAATTTCTAAATCTAGTTTAAACTTTTCTTAAAAAAAAAAAAAAACAAAAGGATTTAACTGTGGAGTCCATTTTGATGAAAATAGTTTGGCTGAATTATTCTTGTTAAATTAAATTTCAAGGTGCAAAAGCTGTGTTCTGGGATCTCAGACATGCATTCCTCTTTTGTTTATATTGTGGAAGCGTTGAAGCTTCTCGTTTGGATGGTGTTCTCACACGCATTGATACTGTAAGTCTCTCTCTGTATCATTGATACGCATTGATACTGTATATTTGTGGTTTCTATCATATATTTTCAAGTGGATTCTATTCATCTTAGAGACGTTGTTGTAGGTCCTTGGCCATGTATGCAGTTATATTGATGATTCTCTTAGAGACGCTGTGGTTTTAAGCATCTGTCGGGCATCACTGGTATGCCTCATTGTTGGAAACTAATCTTTTGTTTTCCATACATGCTAGAATTAATCTTTCATCTTATGTGGTTTAGGAAGGCTTTGCGTGGGTTTTGCTTGATGGTGGGCCTTCCCGTGCATTTTGTGATTCAGATATTGTACTAATAGAGGATGACCTTTCTGCACTAAAGGTATGGTAGTCTCTCCCAACTATTGTTGACACCAATGACTCTTAATTGTTGTAGTTACTTTGGAAATGCTAACATACTCATCCACGTGCATCCATGAACTTGAGCAAATAAACAAGTATCTATAACAGACAAGTACCTTTCTGTTGGGTTAAGCTCATAGCACTAGTTAGTTGTTACATCTGATCAATATATATAAATTGATGGAGCTATACTGCTCGACTTCACAGGAATTTTTTGTAGCTGATGGTGAAGGCCTTCCCCGATCAGTAGTGGAGCAAGAAGCAAAGTTTCCTGAGGAAATACTGAACTTGTATTCACTGCAGGTTTGGCCTCTTCTAATCAGAATTGCATAACCTCTAAATGGCTGAAACTGGCTATATGACACTACTGTTTTTGTAGACTGAAACTATCATCCAAAAGCTGATGGCTGCAAGTGAACAAATATCATTGGGGCTAGATTCACATGATCATAACTATATGCGATTAAATAATGCCCACACTTTTGTGCGGGTGTTATGCCACAAAAAAGATAGAGAAGCCTCTAAATTCTTGAAAAGGCAATATCAGCTCCCCATGTCTTCAGGTAATTTTCCTCTCTACCTATGTGATATGATATAGTTTTGTCATTGGGTTGGGTAATGATCTTATGATTTATAGATTACTGGTAATGGATGTTTGCTTAATGTTGTCCTGGAACTCAGAGCTAGTTTCAATGTGGGTTTTTTGTCCTTGTAGTTGTTTCTGCATCGTAAAGACAACCCAAGCCACTTTTCAATAAGATTGTGTGTAGGAGGAAGTGCGTCCTAAAAGATCTTGTCTTTCCTTCAGCAACCAATATGTCGCTAAAGAATTGAGAATTACTTTAGGAATGATAAACTGTGTTGCATTTAGTCATGGAAAACCTTTGTGGGAAGTTTGCTCTGAAACTGTTTGATTGAATCGTTATTTGAAATTTTTCTCAATTTTCTGATTTGAGAATAAAGGGGTGATCATTTATGCAGCTGTTGTATTTATGGCTATGCTATTTGGTCTGCCTACAAGGCTACAACATTCTATCACCATAAACTTAAGGACGTTCAGTAATTTGGTATTTGTTTCGTGTTCTTTTTTCTTTCAATTGCAGAATATGAAGACACTCCATCAACAGATCCAACTTCCCAATCACCTCTCAGATCAGATCTATCAAAGCGAAGCATGTCAGATCTAGCAAAGCGAAGCACTTCAGATCTAGCAAAGCGAAGCACGTCATTTCGTTGGAATAATACGCATAGTACCTTTACCTCATTTAAGAAGAAACTTCAAGAAGCAACATCTGAATTCAGGAATGTGGCGTGGTAGTGCAGACGAGACAATGTGCTGTAAGGCACCTTGCATTCTCATTTAGATTCCTAGAGTGCACAGGGTAGGCTCTCCATAACAGGTAAAATGAGGCCAAGACTTTTGTTCCTATATTTGTATAGGTGTATCAAAAACTACTACCTCTACAGAAGGAATAAAAGAACAGATACCAAAAGATTATCAGTTGGAGCGTTAGTTGTCCTGTAGTCCCAAAACTGGTTAGAATACTTTGATTCTATTTTTGATATCTTCAATATTATTTCCTTTCCTACCAACTTCCAACATTTTGCACCGCTCTCAATTACGATAAACATTAGCATACATCATCTATTGTAGATCACAGGAAAAATTAGATTAACCATGTCAGTACCCATCGCGTCATACTTTATGTATAATTTTAGTACTTGTTTCACTAACTTTTCGATTCAACATGTATTGGTATATGCTTAAGGAAAAAAGTTAGAGCAAACTGTTGCATATGACAGGTGTAGACAAAGCTTTTTTGGGAATAAGTGGTCATCATTGGAAGGAGTGAAGGAAGGCTGTTAGATAGACCTGTTATAACATATATGCAATAGGACCATGACAAATGACTCAGTGTCACCTGTTTTTTGTGCCACCTGGTATTTCATCTTCCACATTGTTTTGCAATCATTGTATTCTTATGCTCGAAAATCCTCTCTGCTATTAACACAGAGTACCGACAGTATAACGATCTATATCCTTGGTGCTAACAGCACTCGTGATCTTGAATATATGTGTTTAAATTTCATGTGACAGGCAAATATGGGCCCTTTGATTGGTGTGAAATAGATGACCGACCTAATCAAAGGAAACTTCACACAAATAATGGGATTTGGGATTTGCTATGATTGTGGGAAAAGGGTGCGTCCACAAATCACTGAGCTTGGAGTTAACTTGAATTTACACTCTTTCAATGTGGAAAGATGATTCATTCCAAAAGGAATGTGGAAAGTTTGGTGATGGATTAGTGGTGAACACACGGAATTTAACAGTTGTACATGGTTATTGGATTGATGTGCTTTACTTTATTTGGCAAAATTTTGACAACAAATTACAATTTACAACTTCTCAAATGACAAGGTGTACCTACACTACGAAGTTCAATTGTTACATTTTCCTTACGTTAAGCATTAGATGTGTACCCTTTATCCACCAAAACAAGATTAAGAAATGCCAAACTATTGACATTTAGCCTTTCACTTTCTCAAGAGTCAAGAGTCGAGACCTACCCTGGCCCTATCCCTCTCGTTTGGTGCGGCGTGTATGTGTCAGGGCCGAAACCCGCTCTTATCTCAACCATTTTATTGAGATATTCGGGAACGAGGGAATCAAATTCAGAATCTCACATATTTGGAACCCCATTTGAGCTAGTATCGTAAGATGGTAATTTTTCATTGACTTTTGTGATGATTCATTATAAACTAGAACAACAAAAAAAACATTTATAAAACTGGAATCTTCTTAAATATCAAATTCTTGCACCTGTTGCAACATCCAGCGGGTATTTCACGTTGATATGATGCGCTAGAGGTGACAGATCTTGGAGTTTTGCATACTGATGATATGTGAACTCAAATTTGTAATTGGAAAATGATCTTTATCTTCCATTCCCCAAACCAAACGCATTGAAAGTTCGGTGCTATGCACAAGCACATCTCAATGAGCCAAATGCCCTTCACACATGGCTCCATCTATTTCCCTCTTTACAACCAAAACCAAAGTGACTTATCTGCCCCTGACACGTAACGGAGCACTCACCCGCCAAAGGTGATAGCTGTGCCACCGGCGTACCAATAACCGTGCCACACGTGTCAAATGTCGATGAGATAGAGTTTACTGACACCACCCTCTGATTGCTCACCGGCGCCAAATTCTCCAACTTGATAGCCACGTTCACAGCCCCATGAGTCCTCGTACCGTCCCTAGCCCGTAGCCGGTAACTCAGGTACCGGACCGAGCCCGTCGCCGGGAACCCGACAATATCATACGCCGGGATTTGACACCAGCCCAGCTGAGCCCGGCCCATTATGAGCCGCTTAGTGTAAAGCTGGAGATATATGCAAGAGTACCTGTTGCTGAAGAAACTAGCATCCAGAGGAACCAAGAACTTGTCACCCCATGTTGGGTTGATCCCACCTTCATCATCCACCCTCGTTTTGTACACGTGGCACTTCTCGTCGCCGGAGGACCGGCATGGTGTGGCAGCCGGTGGAGTAGTGCTGAGGGTGATAAAGGGTCTAATCTTCTGGGAAAAGTGAGAAGAGTTCTTGAGGCCTTGAGCTGATATCACTGTGATCTCCATTACTGGTTGGTTGCTGTGCTTCATGGCATTGGATTAATCTATGAAGCTGGAGTTGGGGTGATAAACGTGTATATTTATATAAGCAGCAGCCAATTTGAGACAGGTGGGGAAGTTAATTTAAGAGACAATTTTCTAGGGAGCTTCGTTTTTGTGGAATTTAGAATGAGAAGGGATATGGAAATTTAAGCCTGGAATAGCAGCTATGTGTGACTCTTTCGCAATTCTCTTTGCCCTCTTACTAAGTCAGCTTAAGTAGAGGACGTTTTTTCTGCTTGTTTCCTTGCTGTACATTTATAATGACACAGCTCACTCACACTTACACTCAATCTGTCACTATCACTTTTGACGTTTATAGGTGCATACTAAGACAGAGATGGATATAATTTACGAACAGTACGATGACTAAAATACACACACACATATATATATATATATATGTTGCTTGTTGCTTGTTCAAAATTCGAAATTTCAGTTTCAAACTTTCACGGAAACAAGACATTTCAGATTTTTTTATAACAAAAACGGTGCACAATTACTTTGCTGTCATCCATAAAATGTGTTCGATGATATGTTAGAAAAATTTAATTAAATTCAGACATCCTTGAATTTATATTAGTGCTCAAAACTCTAGTATTTATTCAGGTGGGGTCGAAATTGTGTCAAGTGCTGCACAATGCAAGTGGAGAACGTGGCCAAAGTGGGTGACCCCTATAGTTATATCTATATGAATCGTGAATAATTTTCCTTGTTCTTTGCTTTCATTTTTTCTTTCTTAAACTTCCAAGGAAGTTGTCCGGCAGCATACAGGCGGATGTGGAAGTCGTTTTGCCATAAGCATTTTTCTTTCAGTTTGTCAAGTTTTCTACAGATTTGATTAATTCTGTCACTGCCGTCTGCGGTCTGCATGATTTTTTCCTCGAAAGTTTGCGAAGCAATTACATAGTCGACACGGGGAAGTGGGAAGTATAGTGTATACAACTATACAACTTGTAGAAAATTAATCAAGACATCCAAGTCGACCAATTTCGTCGGTGTTTCCATTAGTTTTGTTGACTGCAAAGTCTTCAATAAGGTAGCAAGATCAAGTAGTACGTGGAATCTTCTATGCGTATCAAGTAAATTTTTAATTTTCTATATCTCATCATAAAGGTTTAAATTTAGCACACGAAATCAAGTTTACAACACGCTCCACGCTCATTGATCATGGATTGTAGGTCTCTACTGCTTAATTACTTTTTAATCATGGTAGCAAATCGGTACATTAGTCCCAGCCGCAGAAAATTCGGCATATATTTGGGTTCACATCATGTGCGTGACAGATTGTAAATACTGACCTTTCTGGAAGATCAAAAGTGAAAGCACTCCTTGACCAACTAGAAGCTATAGTTTATAAAGGACAAGAAAGTAAGGCCAAAGTGATTCTATAGAATAGCGGCGCCTACCAAACCAGCGATTTGTGGTGAAGGCAGAGTTTTGCCAAACATCCATATATTGTTAGGAAAATTATTCAGGACATTTTTTCATCGAAAAGTTTCCAATTCGACTATCTTTTTGTATCCATAAGGGAGAGTTTCCATAGATTGTTCAAGATGCTATTAAAGGATGCTGCAGTTTAATACGGGTTCAGTAGTAGTCTAGTAGAGAAGATCCAACGAAGTTGCCCGGTGGATGTGGAAGTCGATCGTTTTGCCAGAAACATTTTCGTTTCAGTTTGTCAAGTCTCTAGAGGCTTAGTTCACTACCAATTCAATTCATGTTGAATTTTTCCACGCAAATTTGCCACGCAACCTGATTAAACACAGGGAAGAGGGAAGTATATATATAAAAATTGTAGATAAGTCGACCAACTTCATTGATATTTTAGTAAAGTAAGGCCAATGGACTATCAGAATAGGGGCTAGTAAAAATGCTAGTCTAAAGTCTCTAAACCATGGAAATGTAGTCGATGATGTATGAGTCGTCTCTAGAAGCCTCCATGGATGGACACCGCTGTCCAGTCCCCGACGCCTAGCTCCTGACCAACCGTCGTCCAGTCCTCGTCCGGCAAAGACGGTAGTGAACTCGGTGTCTTCGAGTCGACGGAGATGGTGGTCACTCGCTCAGTCGACTCGACAGGGGAAAAGAGAGAGCTGATAGGAAGAGGAGGAGGAGGAGGAGAGAAAAGTTTGTAGTTATTAATTAGATTGAGGGTAAATACGTCACTTGCGTTTAAATTGAGGAGTAAAATTTTCTTAATGAAGTAAGTGGGAGCAATTTGACTCAAAATTGGGCATTGGGTATCCCTAATTAATACGACTGACATTAACGGTAAAAGCAAAAAATTGTACCATATATACATGCACCACATAATATTTCCCATAATAAAAGAACAAATATACAGTACTCTAGCTCAAGCTCAAGCTTGAGCAGTAATTGTTAGACTGAATGAGCAAAACCAAATCCATGATCAATTCACAAATACATAAACACACTGTATATTAATCAAGACCACATGAACCAAAATACAAAGTTTATGTACTGACCTTCTTCAGTATTAGGAGCCATTGCAGTAGCATTAACGAACTTGACAACAAACGCAGATTGATCTTCTCCTCAGCTCTGGATTCAAGCTCCTTTCTATGGGGCAGAACTTAATGCTTTGTAACAGAGAGAGCAGGGACCAACACTCCTATATATATTGGCCATGTTCCTAAGAATCCTCCCATAAAGATGTTTCTTAGAAACCAAGTCACCAACAATTAGAAAACCTAATGCAACACTAAATCGGATTACTATGTAAACCAACTAATGGATTCCTAACCAATGAGTTGATATAATTATCTCAATAGGTTTCTAGGTATTGTACTTAGCTTACAACTCCTATTAATGAATCAAGTTATAATCCAATTTGCATTCTGCATAATAGATGATGATAGGTCTATTTAGTTCTAACATTCTCCCACTTGGACCATCATTGTCTATTCACAAACTGAATTAAAACAATTTCCAGAAATAGTTGAAGTGTGCACTGAGATGTAAGTGTACTGTAAATCCATTCAACTCTGTCAAAATGCAGAACCATTGCAGAATCAAGAAATAGATATGTTCAAATGAGCATACTCGTTCCAGACCACAAAACAACAATTTCTGTACTTCACATGAGTTCAAACTTAATGTGATGCAATCAAATAACATCATATATCAAACTGCAGTTGTTATTTGATAACAGTCCAACCTAAGTATTTTGAATATCAAAATCACAACGCAAACACAATTTCTTTACACACAGTGGATCAATGTTTGCTTCTAACTGTATATATGCATATATAAAACAATCCACTTGAACTGAACTGAACTGATAAACTGTACAGCTACCAAAAATAAATAAATAAAGCTGTCAAAACATTAACTGAAAAATACCTCATTTCATTAAATCAACCATGAAGTACAAGGTTTCTGTTACATAGTTCAAAACAGAAAATCAAGAACTAAACCAAAACAAAACTAAACTGAAGAAACAATTTTCTCAAAACATTTTGCTCCCACTGAACTTATGCATCTTCAAAACTCGACAGAATTCCCATGTTCCTGGAATGCTCCTTAAAGGCTGCTACTGACAATGCTTTAGTAAATGGATCTGCCAGTTGATCACTTGTCTTGACTCCAGAAATCTCAGCTTCACCATCTTTAACTCTCTTTCTGATACTATAGAATTTTAAATCTATGTGCTTAGAGTTATTTGATCTCTTACTATTCTTACTGAAAAACACTGCAGCCTCATTATCACAAAACACCTTCAAATTTCCAGTAACAAGATCACTCAACACTTTAGTCTCCAAAATAAAATTTCTGATCCATAACCCCTCACACACTCCTTCATATATAGCTATCAACTCTGCCTGCATGGTGGAAGTAGCTATCAATGACTGCTTCATTGTTTTCCAAGCTACTGCACCACCTGCTAGCATATAAACATAACCACAAGTCGAATTCATAGATGTAGGATAATTCCCAGCAAAGTCAGAATCAGTAAAGCCAACCAATTCAAGCTTTTTCACACGTTTATACACAAGCATATGGCCTTTGGTCCTTTGCAGGTACCTTAGAACCTTTTTGCTAGCTGTCCAATGCTCATGTCCAGGATTTGACTGAAATCTGGATAGCATACCTACTGCAAAAGACAAGTCTGGTCTTGAACAGACTTGTGCATACATCAAACTCCCTACTAGCCTAGCATATGGTATCGATTCCATCTCAGTTTTCTCAATATCAGTTTTAGGACACTGATTTTTAGTTAGTTTATCTCCCTTAGACATTGGAACTTCACCATTAGCACAGGTTTCCATTCCAAATCTTTTCAGAATTTTTGAAATATAATTTTGTTGAGATAATCCCAACAATCCCTGCTTTCTATCTCTCTTAATCTCAATTCCTAACACATATGATGCTTCTCCCAGATCCTTCATGTCAAAGTTACTTGACAAGAAAGCCTTAGTATCTTTCAGCAATTTTACATTACTGCTAGCAAGAAGAATATCATCTACATATAGGATAAGAAAGATAAAATTGTTTCCAACAACTTTAAGATATACACACTCATCGACAAGATTTTCAGTAAAACCAAAAGATGAAACCACTGAGTCAAATTTCTTATACCACTGCCTACTAGCTTGTTTGAGTCCATAAATGGATTTCTTAAGCCTACAGACCATATTCTCTTTCCCTGCCTCAATAAAACCTTCAGGTTGTACCATGAATATTTCTTCCTCCAGCTCCCCATTCAAGAAGGCTGTTTTTACATCCATTTGATGTAATTCCATGTCATAATGAGCTACTACAGCCATTATGATTCTAAATGAATCTTTAGTTGAAACATGTGAGAAGGTTTCTGTAAAATCTATTCCTTCCTTCTGTGTGAAACCTTTAGCAACTAGTCTAGCTTTATATCTCTCTATGTTTCCACTGACATCTCTCTTGGTTTTAAAAACCCACTTGCAGCCAATAGGCTTGTGATTTTCTTTTGGCTTCACAAGCTCCCATACTCCATTTTTACACATTGAATCAAGCTCTGCAACCATAGCTTGAGTCCAAGCATCAGAATCATTACCTCCAGTTGCTTGTTTAAAACTAGTGGGATCATTGTCATCAGATAATGCAGATTCTACTTCACTTAAATAAACTTCATAAATATCATCCTCCCCTCCAAACCTTGGTTTCCTTACTCTCTGTGACCTTCTTGGTACCACAACTTGGTTTTGTTGTGGCTCAGTTTGAGGTTGAGGTTGAGGTTCAGGTTGTGGTTCATTTTGAGGTTCAGGTTGAGTCACTTGCTCTTGCTCCTGTCCTAAGTCAAACTCAGCCATTTCAGAATTAAGTTCATTGGCCTCTAAATTATCATCTACAGCATTTTGACCTTCGACTAGATTTTGATTTTGAGCCAATCCTGAGTTAAATAAATTATTTTGAATGCTTGGCATTACTGCTATATTATCCACATTATCTACAATTTCTTCGAAATCTGAGGACAAGTCTTCAAAGTTTGTATTGCAGACACTTTCACCTAAAAATTTAACTTGATGAGTTTCAAAAACTCTGGGTGAATGATGAGGTGAATAAAGCTTATAGCCTTTAGACTTTTCACAGTAACCAATAAAGTGACAAGTTACAGACTTTGGATCAAGCTTTCCTAAATTCGGATTATAAATCCTTGCTTCAGCTTTACATCCCCAGACATGACAATGGTGTAAACTTGGTTGCCTACCACACCATAATTCAAATGGTGTTTTATCTACAGCTTTGCTTGGGGATCTGTTGCAAAGGTAATTTGCAGTTCTTAAGGCTTCTCTCCAAAACATCTTTGGCAATCCTGAAGTACACATCATACTTCTTACCATGTTTAATAGAGTTCTATTTTTCCTCTCAGCTACCCCATTTTGTTGGGGATTATATGGTGTTGTATACTGAGCCTTAATGCCTACACTTTGCAGATATAATGCAAAAGGACCATTTTGTTGTCCTTGCTCAGTATATTTGCCATAAAACTCTCCCCCTCTATCAGACCTCACAACCTTAATTTTCAAATCCAGTTGATGTTCAACCTCAGTTTTGAAAATTTTAAAAGCTTCAAGTGATTGTGATTTTTTTGACAGTAAGTAGATGTAGCTATAGACGATTTTTCCAGGTAGCATACTTTTGACAGTAAATAGATATTTCCACATATTTTCTTATGTCTAAATGGTCCACATATATCTGTATGGATTAATTCCAACAGTTTCTTGCTTCTGTTGGCATTTTTCTTTCTTAAGTTTGTCATTTTTCCTTTATAGCATTCAATACAATTTTCAAGATCATCAAAGTTCAATTTTGGAAGTGTTTTATTTTTCACGAGTACTTTCATTCTATCTTTGGATATGTGGCCAAGTCTCCTGTGCCACAAGTATGCAGATTTTTCATTATGCAGAATTCTTTTTACACCAGTAATGGTATTTATACTTGATGTGTTATTGTTGTTTTCAACAAGTAAAGTTTCTTGTTGACCTAATGAACAATTCAATCTTAAATAATCATTCACAATATCACCAGAACCAAAAATAGAATAATCTTTAGGCAAGAAATCAAGAGAATCCTTGAAAATTTTTATTCCATCAGAACCAATGTAAAAATTACATCCACTTTTAACCAAAAGACTAACTGAAAGCAAATTCCTCTTAATTGAGGGAATGTAATAAACACTATCTAAAACCAGAAAATTTCCTAATCCCAAATCTAGTCTTAAAGATCCTACTGCCTTGACTGCAACCCTCATTCCATTTCCAACGCAGATGTTAGCTTCATCACTTCTTGGCTTCCTCATCCCTATGAATCCCTGCAAAGAGTTTGTAATGTGTAAGGGACTGCCGCTATCTAACCAATAAGAATGAGGTTCAATGTTAACAAAATTAACTTCTAATGAAAAAGTTTCTAAATGATCAAATAAATCAATCTTACCCTTTTTCACAAGCCATGCCTTAAATCCTGTACAGTCCTTCTTCATGTGTCCTACTTTCTTACAAAAATAGCACTTGAACTTAAATGGCTTGTTGACTTTAGCTGCTGCAGTATTCCCTGATGGCTTGGCTATAGTTTTCTTAGGCTTGAATTTGTTCTGTTTCTTTGGCTTTTCAACTAAATTGACAGAGGTGGAGGGCTGCTTCTCTTTCTTCATTCTACTCTCCTCATCCACTCAAATAGCTATAAGCTCATTCAAGGTCCAGCTCTCCTTCTGTGCATTGTAGCTAGTTCTTAAGGTATTGAAGCTAGATGGTAGAGAATCTAAGGCATTGTGGACAAGTTGGTCATCCTTGACTCCCAGATCTAAATCCCTGAGCCTAGTGTTAAGCTCAGTGAGCTTCAAGATATGCTGCCTAACACCCCCACTACCAGTATACTTCAACTCATTCATCTCCTTGGAAAGTCTAGCTGCCTCTGCCTTATTGCTTTCCTTGAATTTTTCAGCTATTGCTTCCATATAGTCAACTGCCAAAACAGGCTCTTCAATACTACCCCTCACAGTATCAGACATGGTAGTTCTCATTACATTCTTAGCCCTATAATTAGACCTATGCCAGTCTCGATAATATTTCTTGTCATCGGATGAGCTAGTTGCATCTACTCCATAAGGCTCTATATCAGTAAAACACAAATCCATGTTGTCATGCATCATTAGGTAGAACTCTACACCACTCTTCCAGGCCTTAAAGTTTGATCCAGTAAGCATCTGGATATTGTTCAAATTCATGTAGGTGATTCCTAGAGAGCAAAACAAGGAAAAGTGTAAGTTTTAGTTTTATCAGTTCTCAAAACAAGTTTTGTCAAAAAGGTTCTGCATTCATGTGTTGATTCTAAAGCAGTTCAAGCAAACACACAAACAGAAAACAAAACATTTAACAAAACAAAACAATACCAAAAAGCAAATAATGCAATTATTGGCCCCAATTCTGCAGTCAATATCAAGCATCACTTTTATAGCAGAAAACATGATATTCTGGAGGTTCCTCAATCATTATGCCACAAGCAGTGAATTCATATTATTCTAAAGACAATCAACATCTTTATGACAGAAGAAAAGTCCCTAGAATCCAAAATTGAACTCAAAATTATGCATAATGCTGTTCCACTTTTAAATCATATAGCTCAAACTTCTTTGGAAGACAATATGCATACATAGTTTAAAAGTAAAACACAAGTTTCTGATCTTTTCTTTATCTTAATGAATTTTGAATAACAAGCAGATAATCACTTTGTGCAACATATCCACTTAACCATTTAAATTCTTAGACCATGAAAAATTTTCTTTCAATCTGCAACTTTTTAGCATAACAAGCATGCACAGGGAGATCGACTTAATCACATGTCACATTATACCATTGCAGATCATCAATTATAGAAATTTCACAACATATAAACAATCATATCACAAACATCAGGATATTCAATTTCATGCTCATCCCAGAAACCATCACATCACAAAACAAATTCAGAAAATTAAGTTTCATCCGGTCACCATCTACTCTAGCCTAGGTGCACGCCGGGAATGCCTCTATTGTTCTTGCATATTACGATGATCAAAATATTCTAATTTAAAAAACCCAAAATTTCCAGAAAATTCTAACCTTGTTCTTCTTAATTTGCTGCAAAACTTTATCGCGGAAGCATGAATTTTTACCCAAAACAGCAGTCGATCAGTTCGGCCCCTTAATCCGCAGTGATTGGAGTCTTGAATTCCATAGAGGATATGAACATCCTCTGCGCTTTCAATCCCAGACGAAGAACCCTAATCCCCAAACGTATATGACCGTTAGAGTATAACGGTCATCTGTAGCAGGGTTTTAAATGGGATTGGGTCCGGGTCAGCGCCTGCCGGTTTTGGGCCGAAAAGATTTTTCTAAAAACTGGCCCACTCGTGGCCCTTTTCTTTAGCAAGGTTTAGAACAATTTTTCTATAAATTTTTTTTTTGTTGAAAATAAAATTTTGGTTCTTCCAAAAATTAATTAATCAAAATTGATTTATGTTTGTGAAAACCTGAAGCTCTGATACCAATTTGTTAGACTGAATGAGCAAAACCAAATCCATGATCAATTCACAAATACATAAACACACTGTATATTAATCAAGACCACATGAACCAAAATACAAAGTTTATGTACTGACCTTCTTCAGTATTAGGAGCCATTGCAGTAGCACTAACGAACTTGACAACAAACGCAGATTGATCTTCTCCTCAGCTCTGGATTCAAGCTCCTTTCTATGGGGCAGGACTTAATGCTTTGTAACAGAGAGAGCAGGGACCAACACTCCTATATATATTGGCCATGTTCCTAAGAATCCTCCCATAAAGATGTTTCTTAGAAACCAAGTCACCAACAATTAGAAAACCTAATGCAACACTAAATTGGATTACTATGTAAACCAACTAATGGATTCCTAACCAATGAGTTGATATAATTATCTCAATAGGTTTCTAGGTATTGTACTTAGCTTACAACTCCTATTAATGAATCAAGTTATAATCCAATTTGCATTCTGCATAATAGATGATGATAGGTCCATTTAGTTCTAACAGTAATGTTCTCTAATGAAGTAATTGATTAGGCCGTCATATATCTCACGTTCAAATATATAGAGGTGGTGGAATCAATGAATTTACGCTGAGCTCCGTAATAAAGGAGTTTACCAAATAACTGAAATGAGTAGTTCTCTGGAGTTGGGAAACAAGGAGATTTGGGCAAGTATAGCTTGATTTTTCGGTCTTCTTTATTAAAAATAGGGGGCTATTGCCACCCTACTATTTTCTTTGTTCACCCAACTTCCTCATTACACCCTACATTTTAATTTCAATTATTAAATTTACTTATGTAACCCATTTCTATTTCCAAGAATATCCTTATATGACATATCCAATTAAAAGAGATTTTTTTTAATGAAAATTTTGCATTTAATTTATACCAATAAAAAAACTATAATATATTAAAGTTTCCTAACAAAATCATAATCTAATTTACTTCCATTTTTTTAATTTTTTTTTCTTTCTGTTTCAATGTTCATGTATTTCAATCTATGTCAAAAGATTAGTTAGTTAACAACTATCAGCAATGAAGAAGATATTGAGATTTTTCTTTCGTGTTTAAAATTTTTACTTTCGGTGTTCACAAAATGTATTGCAAAGATTTTGATGTAGTTAACACTAATAATTTTGTGCATTAAATAACGAATTCATGATGAAGAGGTAACAAAAAGACAAAAAAATAGTAATAAATGCAAATTTGGGTGGAGAAGATGAAGATTAATGTTATCCAATGAGAAATTAAGTAATCTTTCTATTTAATTCATTGGTTATTTATTTATTTTTCCTTACAAATTTAGATTTAAAAAAATTAATGTACTTAGTAGTCATTTTACATTTGGGTAGTACAGTCTTTCAATAATTCAAATGTTTGTAGGGTGAACTAAGAAAATCGTAGGGTGGCAATAGACGCACCCTAAAAATAGATAGAGAAAATGTTTTCATCATCACAAATCGATCGACTTAATTCTCCGTCTCATAAAATTAAATTATCAGATATACTCAAGCGATCTAGACTATTAATTAAGTGATATACAACTATGTTAAATGTCTATATGAATTAATGCAAGAGTCTTTGACCAAAAGCCCAAAAATGAGCCAAAGTTATCCCACTTATCCCAGCAACAGATTTTTATTCCCACTAATAACCCAATTTAAAGAGAAATGACAACTTTACCCTTCACTTAATTAAAAAACTACATGATGCCACTCTAATCTCTCTCCTCCCTCAGATCCGGTCTCTCTCTCACACCAGACGTCGGCTCTCTCTCTCTCTCCTTCCTCGTCGGAATCGGACAGACGACGTCACTGGCCAGTTTGCCTCCGTCATCGTCTCCGACACTTGCCTCCGTCTCTCTCATCCCTTCAATCTGCACACTTTTTCTCTCTCTCTCTCTCTCTTCCTCCCTCCCTCACAGCACGACGCCTGCACTGCCGCGCCATGGAGGCTACAGACCCGAAGAAAGAGATAAGAGCTTACTTCTAGTCCGGTTTCAGATGGTTTCTCCTTCGACAGCCAAAGATCGAAAATGGAGACCCTGAGTTCGACGTCCAGCACAACATTGGAGGCAAAAAAACCCAAAATGGAGACACTGAGTTCGACATCCAACACAACACCCCGGTTCCGATTCCGAAGAGAGAGATGGATAAGAGCTTTTCAGCCTCTCTCTCTCCACTGCTATACCTGCAGCGACTCAGACCGGGTCCTTGATTGGATCGAGTCTGTTAGTGCTTGACCCAAATCAGTTTTTTTTTTTTTTTTGTGGTAAAATATGGCAGAAGCCCAGAAAGAAAGAAAAAAAGGTTTTATTGGGGCCAATAAACGTCTATTGGGAGGCAATAGATGTATTAAATTGATGTAATCTCTTTGTTTTTTTTTCTTTAATCAAATTTTTATTTGTCTAATTTTAGAAAAATTAGTTTTCATTCTGCAAACGAAAGTTCTATTGGGGGGCGGGGGGCAATACATGGCTGATAGTGGTCTATTAGGGGGGCAATACATACCTGATAGTCGTCTATTGGGGGTCAATACATGGCTGATAGTCGTCTATTAGAGGGCAATAGACTATTAGGGCAATAGACGTCTATTGGGGGGCAATAAAGGTCTATTGGGGGCAAAAAAACATTTCCGGTGAGATTTTCAGCAAATTCCAGTGAGCGGAGGTTGGTCGGATTCCGGTGAAAGTTGGCTGGATTCCGGCGACCTGTGACGGGACTCCGGCGAAGTCTCCTATGGTTTATCTCTCTTCCATTTTCTCTCTCTTTCTTTAAGTAATAAAGGGTGAGGGTAAAATGGTATTAAATTTATTTTTTTTTTAAATAAAAATAAATCTTAATGGGGTATTAGGGAATACCTCCTTAGAGTGTTTTGGGTAAGAGGGAATTAAAAAAACTTAATGGGGTAAGTGGGAAAAAAATCTCTAAAAATAGGGTAAATGGACAAAAACCCTTAATGCAACCTGTACCAACTTTGAACAAGCAATGGATAGCCAATCTTCTCCTTTTCTTGAGGTTATATGAAGATCTTGATCGAGCACAGTAAATTAGAATTGATATTTGATATTGCATTTGAGATATAGTGAGCAAAATCAATAACACGAAACATTCACAACTGATAAATCTGAAAGTAAAAGTAATATGGTAATTTAAATACATTCAAACTGAGCTAGAAACTCGGGTGAATCTATAGATGTTGAATCGGAGAATTAGGGAATTTTCTAAGCTGAGGTTCAAACTTTCTACCTTTCATATTATAAACCATATACAAGTGTAGCATCGACATATATCTCTGTATCTCCATGTGTCTAACATGCATGGTCCATTCACAGTCTTTTGGTATGCAAAATGCCAATTCTTGTCGCCCGCTGAAACCAACCATGACCTACTTTGCAATCTGATGAGGAGGAAGGGGGGCTCGATGATAAGGTAAACATTACTATCATCAGACCAAATTTTCCATAGTGTTTTAAACCATCAACATTCGGCAGCTCAATTTCGAGACGAGTTAAGAGATGCAACACACTAACCACTGCAAGTGGCCTAGTGGTTCTTGCCTAGATGGGTGTGCTCCCCAACCTAGGTTCGGAGCCCGAAGCTGTCAAAGTGGCCAGACAGTGTGTTGCAATGCACAGTTGGAGCATTTCACATGTGCTAAATGAATTTATCTTGGGCCTAGGAAGTATTTGGGTTCCCCTTGACAATGTCAAAAAAAAAAAAAAAAAAAAGAGATGCAACACACTAACTTTATAATCTTCATCAGACTGAATTAACATCCATCCTAAGGAAAAGTAAAGGTTCTTTTATGCTTCAGGGAGAGTAAAACTTTTGAAATTATTACATCCTGGAAGTTGTAAAGCATGTGGGTTGTATCGGCACCTGATAAACTCATAAATGTACATGATTTTGTGTTGATTTCTTCATGTTTTCTTAGCTAGTTTTCTATCTATTTGAGTCATTTAATTTATTTTTATGTTTTGTAGGTGTTTTGGAGCAAAGTAGAAGAAAAGAAGCTAAATAAGTAAATATGCCTGTGCAGATCAGTCAACTTCGACATGAAGCTGAATGAAGTTCAGCATGAACCAGACAGTGAACTTTATATGCTTGGAAATCTTCAGATGTCTAGTTTCCAGAACTTTTAACGGTTCATTCATATCATTTTTCTACAAAAAGTTATGGCCGATTTAGTACAGCAAGGTTGAGCAGTCCGAGAATCTGACACTTTGACGGAAATCCATGATTTAAGGCCCGAATTCCTTTTAGAAGCCCACAGACGAGTATTAACTGAATATCTCTGTTTATTAGAGATATATGACATATTTTTATGGGTGAAAATTATTAGGAATCTTAAAGGAGAAGCTACTTGATTCCTAAAAGGAAAAGAAGTGAAAATCTCCTAACCTAAGCAATAAGAGAGGGGAGACGTTCAGTGGAGTAGGAGAGGGCCGCACAAGAGAAAGAAAGAACGACATCTTCTGCCATCAACTAGCCGCCATCTCTTCCTTTTTCCTTTCTTCTAGTTTTTGTTTTGTTCATGACTATGTCTAGCTAAATACTTTTGTAGCTAGGGGCGATTTCAAAGCCCCAAACATGTTCAATTCATATTGATAATAATTCAGTTTTTGGTTCTCTATATTATCAATTGAGTGTTTGTTTCACCGTGTCTACAAGATGAATCTTTGCTTGTTTGTTTAGGTGCGTAGCTAAATGAATAGGTTAGGGTTCTAATGCTAGGAGTAACACTAGATTCGTATATGTCGTGTGTTGATTCCAATTGAGTAGCAAAATGTTTTCTTGAATTACATGTGACTCAAACCCTAGGTTTAGCAAGACTACCAATGTACTTGTGCCCCTAGATTTATCCAAACCCTTTTATTGCTTAATGATTTTGATATGTTAAACTTAGCGAGCTTGTGTCTAGGTTGCATAATCGGAAATAGATTAAGTGGTGAGCTTGTATTCACTTAACGAGGAACTAAGAAAGGGTAATGGGTGAATTCGAGCTTGAGAGTTAACTTCGGGTAAATTCAATTGAGAATTAAGATTCCATAACTGAGATTTGATATGATTGAGTGTGTTTGGTGGTGGAGAATGAGCCCTTAGCTTTGTTTCTGTCAACAGTTTAAAGTTATAAAATCTGTTTATGCTTTGTTATCTTTCTGTGTTTAGTTTTACGTGAATTATTTAATATAGCAAATCAACTCTGATTGTTCTGAAATTTTGTATGCGTGTTATTAAATGTGTCTTTAGTGTCCTATAAAATTTATAGAAAATTCAATTGATTCTAGGTTAGTTAATTAATTTATTTTCGTTAACTGTTCAGTATCATGATTTAGAGTAGTTTGTGACATTTGGTTAACAATTTAGGAAAAATCTTCAGCAGGTAATGACCTTTGCTTGATCACTATATTACCAACGATGATATTTGAGTGCAAGGTTTAAGTTGTGCATTTTTTAGACGTATCAATTTTTGGCGCCGTTGCCGGGGACGTACTAGGGTTTAGGGCAAATATTTACTAGGGTTGAGAAGCAAAAGTGGAGCATGATGTGCTAATTTACCAGATTTCCTTGCTGATGGCTGATCTCCATGATCTGCAAACTCCTTTAATAGCAGTAAGATCATCAATGGAAACCATCAATCTTGTAGTAGACACAACTATATCTTGTGGAAGATCCGACTAGTGAGGCACAACTAGATTCTGATTAGGCAGATTAGCCATCGGAGAACTCCTCGTCGTTGTACTGAAATCTTATATATATATATATATATATATATATATATATTTTATCGAGATCACAATAAGGTATCCTCAAAAGCTGTATAGGCCCATAAACTAATCTCTGTGTGCAACATAGCACAAGCTATTAAATATGTCGAGTACTCTAGTCAATAACTCAATATCAATCTAGTGGGATTCACTGCTTGATTTTGGAATGAGATCTAGGGTGATAAATCTGCGATCCAAAAGATATTCAAGTGTCCGTCAAGGTTATATATATCTTGTATGATAATTTGATAAGTCTGTAATTAATAAATAACCTCACTCATATAAGGTATACAAACTCTATGATAGGACTCTCTCTAGCCCTAGAGCCGCAGGAGAGGAAAACACCACCAAACAGTTCCCCGTCCGGCGGCTGCCATGGATAGCGCCGGCTTCGCTACGCCGTCACTAGGCTGACTGCCGGACGAGCGCTTCAATGCCCTGGGTTGAGATGGGGAGAGAAGTTGTTCGGCTATGGTTTGGGAGGCTGTTTGGATGCAGGTTAGCTGGTTTTTCTGGCGTTTGTGGTGGTTTTCTGTGCAGGGACTGCTCGAGCTGGGGGCGGAGGAGATCTTGAGGCTCGATCTGGCGACGGTACGGCTTGTGAAGTTCGGGTCTAGACAACTGTGCGGCATGCGGGTCTCGGGTTTAGGAGCTGCATGGCATTGGCTTGGGGACTCGGAGTGGTGCTGGCTTCTGGCGGAGTTCAACAACGTGGATCGTGGTGAGACTAGTTTCGGGGCCGGACTCGTAAGCGACTCTGCACAGGCGGCTGCAGGCGTGGTAGAGGGGTGGTTTGGGCCGAGGTCAACCATGTCCTGCTGGGCCTTGAGTTTGGGCCTCTTCTCTTTGGGCTGCCCTAGTGGGCTCTCTAATTTAGGCTAGGGTTTTTGCCCTAAGCCATTTTCTATGTTTTTTAGTTAAGTCTAATTTACAATAATTTCCTTATATTTAGGAAGCTAAGCACCACTATGGTGCACTCTATGTATCTCTAGCGCCTCTAGAGTAGTACCAAAGGAGGGTTTTCGCTACCTCTACATATTTAATGTATAATGAGTAGGACTATATGTACATACCACTTTATGGGTACTACCACTAGCTTCTTGTCTGTCTATGCCCTTAAATGACAGCGGAAGGGTATGTAACGACCTATTCTGGCTTCAGATGAACATAAATTTATTTAACTCCAAAAAAAAAAAAGTCTATAATTAATAGTTATTTTTTTTCTTTTCTTTTGAACATGAATTAATAGTTATTTTAAAAAAAATGGTAAATTTATATGTTAAGATAAGACTCATCCGTCATCGTAATCTTAATACTCAGCCACAGAACCACTCCGGAATCATAAAATAGTTACTCCACTTAAGACTACTAATTATCCGTAAATACAGAAGATCTCTACTGAAAAAACTGTCGTCAACGTAATTAATCACACAAAACTAATGCAACCTGTAATATAGTGTTCTTGGAAAAGCAAACCTTTGATAACCAGTTTTGTCCTTATTTTCTTAATTTTTTTTGTTAACAAACTAGCATTATACCTGTGTGATGCCCTGAGTAATAACCATGAATTTGATGTGTTTTGGTCTCAAGTTTCAGAACTAAAGAGAATAAAAGTTAGGAAACTGTCTGCAGCAATTATTGGATTAGAATTATGTTTCTCACCTACTCTTTTTTTCTTTTCAAATTTTCTTTTATTTGATTTTGATATTTTACCATAATGATATTTTATATGCTTATTATATGAATTAAATTTATTTTATTCAAACCAACGTGGGTTGGTTTAGTTGGTATGATCATGCTTGTGGTTGTGCCCCAATCCAAGTTCGATCCCCGCTGCTAGCAGTCCTACATTGGGTCACGTGATCTGTATATTGAAGACAGGTATGTGTCTCATGTCAATCCTTAATGTTCGTCCGAGATCCATATACATAACCCATATGGAATTCGATACCAATATCTATTTTGAAGGGTGGATATATTGAAGCTTTTGGGAGAGTAGAAAGATGATTTTTTTATTTTTTTGAAAAGTTGAGGGTGGTAAGATATGTGAGACCGAATTGCGTTGCAGGTCGTTGACGGTTAAGGACGGAAAAGCATGTAGCAAATGCATTGGTTCTATAATATCCCATCTCCAAACCCAGGGCACGTTTCTTACTTGGAATGAGAGGGAATTCTTGTGTTTACTAACGGGAATCGGAATAATTCCGGGTAAAAGTATCATGCGTTTACTAACACATGAAGGAATCGGAATGGGTGTAGGTCTCACCTCCTTGTAAGGAATCGATTCCTGAATACTCAGGAATTTGATTACAAAAGGGGGAGATGGGTTTAGGAATCAAATCCTCCGGAATCAATACCGATTCATTTCTTCTCTCATTCTAGTTGTCTCCGATTCATTATTATTTTCCATTTCAAGTAAGTAAACGTGTCACCAATGTCAACAATTATCTCCTGCAATAATGAATGGTTTTCCAAGAACAGCAAAAGAAACATATGGAGAAGAGGGGAGATAGAGAAGAGGAGAGTGAACATGATTACAAAAGAGGAGGGATAGAGAAGAAAGAGGAAAAATGATTTTTTTTGGTATAAAAATTCTGAAAAATAATAAAATAATATTTAAATTAAACTTATCCATAGGAATAGAAATTTGTCAAAATGACAACTCAGCCTTCAAATTCGAATTTGACACAAGCATTTTGATATCTCCATTAGAGATGCTCTTATAGTAATAGTGATAAGGTTTGTTCTTCTTAATATATATGATGATCTCACATGCTCAATTAGGATTTATCGTCCACGTTGTGGAACAACCATAACAGATAAATCTAAAACTAAAAATTACAATAGGTAATTTAAATATAATAATTTTAAATTTACTACATTATGAGTTTCTGACGGAGCTCTTAGTATAACCAGCCCAAGAAAAACCTAAAACCTCAGCCTAAAGACGGTGATTCAGAGTTTTAGGAAATTTTCTTAGTTAACGTTGTGGTTCAAATTTCCCATCTTTCATATTATAAATACTCAGATGCGTGAAGTATATGCAATTGGTTTTGCATTCAGACTGGTTGGATCCTATATCAATAGAGATATACTAGTACTACTGCTATCGACGAACAAGGTTCTGTTCCCCAAATCACATACCTCTAATGAGTCTGACCACATGCCATTACTCAATGGCACCTTGAAAGCCGTTAGATTATACATATCACCATTAAAACGCGAAACCACCAATAAGTCCCCTGCAGATTCCACAAGGTAAATTTGCTCAAAAATACTACCAGGAAGGAGAATATGTCTAGGCATCTCTGAAACTGTAACTATAACTCTTTAAGTTTTGGTTGCTGAGGGTCTTCAATGTCACAAACAAAGATGGTGCCATAACCTCCTACCACGTAAAACTTTCCCTTATAGTGAGTTATGTCATCCCAGTACATCCTGCGCTTACTTGTATTGATGGATGTCCATTGATTGTCTCCTGGTCTGCAAAATACTAATGTTCTGTGTTTACCAAGTACCATGATTATGTAATCAGATGTCCAAGAAGGACTTGATGTTGAGACAAACTTTTTCATAATAAAATACTGGCCGTTCCCGTCGTCCCATTTAATTCTGTCAATATCTGGCAACTGAATCTGAGAATGCATTTTGAAAGGATTAAACAGACTAACTTTCATATCTTCAATAGATGAAGTCATAACCCGTCCCAAAGAAGAAGAATAGTATCGTTTCCCCATAGATTCCGGCATGTGAGCTTCGGAAATTTTGCCTTTTGTCAAGTTGTAAAGCTCATTGGTGCTCTAATTCTCTGGGTGTAAGCAATAGTGGAACTTGGTGTGTTAAGGAACTAATAAAATTTTCCTTCGTTGCAACTGATCTCTCCATGATTTACATACACCACTAAAAGGAAAAACATCCTCCATGGAATCCGCCCGTTTCGCGACAGAGATGAGAAGATCTTGCGGTAGATTCGACCAGTCAGCCATTAATATTTTTTATTTCTTTAAAGAAAAATGAACCATTAATCAGCAAATCGGCCACTAAGTTTATATGTATCAAACTAGTGCTGCGTTAAGTGTTAGGAATGAGAACTTGCAACACACTAAACTCTCTAAACTGGATTGAATGCAATCAATACATATTCAATTATAACTCTGGCTATTATATAGCCTCAGACTCTAACAAACTAAACTGAAAACATGCTCACGTATCGGCTACATGCAGCCACGTGCTTTAACAGAAAACAAAACTAATTCGAAGCATAACCTAATCCTAAGGACCAGGTCTTTATTCAACTGAATAACAAACCGTAAAGACTTGGACAACGCTCTTCAATCTCTCCCTTAAGCTAAATTCAGTGAATCAATTTAGCTTACTTTACTAACTTCACACATTCCCAGCATGCTCCGGAGTTTAATGAATGTTTCAGACTTTAAAGGTTTAGTCATTATGTCAGCTACTTGTTCAGTACTTCCACAATGAACCAAAGCAATTGAACCTTCTTTTGTGAGATCTCTAAGAAAATGGTACCTCACACGTATGTGCTTGCTGCGTCCATGTAACACTGGTTCTTTGAAAGTTTAATGGTGGACGTGTTGTCATATTTGATGTAGGTACAGTCCTCTTCTTCATGCCCGAGCTCCTTCACTATCCTCTTCAACCAAATTGCTTGGCACACACACATTGTTGCTGCAACAAATTTTGCCTCAGTTGTTGACAGGGTCACAATTGGTTGTTTCTTCGAACTCCATGAGATGGCTCCTGAGCTTAACAAAAAAACATATCCACTCGTACTCTTGCTGTCCTCCATGTCTCCGGCATAACCACTATCAGTGAATGCCATTAGCTTGTCACCACCTTCATTCTTGTAGTAAATGTCGTAGTCTACTGTGCCTTTTAGATACCTGAGGACTCTCTTGGCAGCCTGCAAGTGAAGTTCATTGGGTTTTGCCATATATATGCTTAGTAGAGTTGTAACAAACATCAGATCAGGCCGTGTAGAAGTTAGGTACATTAAACTTCCTACAAGCTGTTTGTAGTCAGTTTCATCAACTGTGACACCATACTTATCTCTCCCTATCTTGGACCCCGGCACAATTGGTCTGGTAACCATGTTGCTCCCCATCATTCCAAACCTTTTCAACACATATCTTCTTTGAAAGATAAAATTCCCTCCTGGTTTTTGTATCACTTCTATCCCAAGAAAATAACTCATGCTCCCCATATCAGTCATATCAAATTCTCTCATCATGGAAGTCTTGAATTCAAGCAACAGATTAGCATCATCACCAGTAAAAATCAAATCATCAACATATAAACTTATAATGATGATTTTGCCTTTGTTGCTCCTCTTAGTGAACAAAGTTTGCTCACTTTCACATCTCTGAAAACCTTCATTGACAAAGTATGCTTCAATGCGGCTGAACCAAGCTCGGGGAGCTTGTTTTAAACCTTACAAGGCTTTGTATAATTTATAAACCATATGCTCCTTTCCCTTCTTCTCATATCCTCTAGGTTGTTCTACATAAACCTTCTCATTCAAGTCTCCATGAAGAATTGTTGATTTGACGTCTAATTGAAAAATTCTCCACTTCTTTTGAGCTGCTAGAGCAATGATGGTTCTCACTGTATCTAACCTTGCCACTGGTGCAAATACTTCTGAATAATCAATGCCTTCTCTTTGTGAATACCCCTTAGCTACTAGACGAGCCTTATGCTTGACAACTTCACCATGCTCATCACGTTTTGTTTTGTAAATCCATTTGACACCAACTTTCTTAGCTCCTGCCGGCAATTGAGTTAGAACCCATGTTTTGTTCTTCTTGATGGAGTTGATCTCGTTATCCATGGCTTTTCTCCATTTATCTTCTCTTATAGCATCTTCAAATAAGGTGGGATCTTCTTCCGCTGCATTTTGTACCAGATACATTGCCTCCTCTTCTTCACTTAGACCCTCACCACTCACATAATCTTCTGTCCAGTATGGTGGTATTCTTTCTCTCCCTTCAACTAAGCTACCCTCAAAGTGACCTACTTCTCTACCCTCATTGCCATTGACCTCGCTAGTGCTCCCAATTGCTTCACTAGAGTTTTCTCCATCTTGTCTTTCACCATTCACCTCAACATTATCGTCACCAACATCACCTCTATTCTCTCCCTCATTTTCTTCATCACTGAACTCACCATCATCACCCCAAACCAACTCTGACCTAATTTGGTCCTCATATTTTTCACCCCAATCCCATTGCTTATCTTCCTCAAAAACAACATCTTTACTCACAACCACCTTTTTGTTTTCAGATCAAATAGCCTATAACCTTTACATTCTTCACTGACTCCCAATAAGATACAAGGAAAAATTTTATTATCTAATTTACCTCGTTTTGCTTCTGGGATGTGGACATGTGCAACGCAGCCCCAAACTCGAAAGTGATCAATAGATGGTTTAACACCATTCCATGCCTCTTGTGGTGTGACTTCTTTCACGGCTAAAGTAGGGCACCGATTCAAAACATAGAACGTCCAAACCACTGCTTCAGGCCAAAAAGACTTCGGCATCTTCTTGGCAGATAACATGGAGCATTCCATGTTCATCACTGTTCTATTTTTCCTCTCGTCGACGCCATTTTGTTGTGGCGTATATGCAGTAGTGAGATGCCTCTTGATTCCATGCTCTTTGCAAAATATATTGAATTCATGTGATGTGAATTCTCCTTCCCTGTCAGTCCTTAGGCACTTGATAGACACTTCTGCTTCTTTTTCCACCAACTTCTTGAATTTCTTAAAACAATATAGTGCTTCTGACTTCTCAAGCAGAAGGTACACCCATGATTTTCGACTAAAGTCATCTATAAAACATAAAGTGTACCTTTTTCCACTGTTGGATGTAGGGGAGATTGGCCCGCAAATGTCTGCATGAATCAGCTCCAGTACTTGACTTGCTCTCCACAAACTTCTTTTTGGAATGGCATTCCTGTGTTGCTTGCCATTGAAGCAATCGGTACAAATAACCTGTGAAGCTTTAAACTGAGGTAGACCATGCACCATTTTCCTGAATTGTAATGTCCTCAGCCCCTTATGACTCAAGTGTCCATACCTCTAGTGCCACAGGTGTGTCAAATCCGAGGAGCTTGTATGAAAACGTTCTTCTAGTCGAGGGAGAGATTTTGTAGAGGCTGAAGCTTCATTCAGGATGATGAACATACGATTAGCACTCATCAGGGTGTACACAATCAGCCCTCTTTGTGGATGGTAAATGCTGCATGCTCCATCTCGGATCATGATTGCCAAACCCTTTTCCTGTAGCTGCCCAATGCTAAAAAGATTGTTCCTAAGATCTGGAACATAATACACATCTCCAACAACAAAGGCAGCACCATTGAACACTAGTCTTATACTTCCCTTCCCAACCGCACTCATCCTAATGTTATTTCCAAGCTTGACTGAATGTGTAAAACTAACATCCAAAATCAAAAACATACCTCGATCACCACACATATGATTTGAGCACCCAGAATCTAGGAACCAAGCATCGCTCCTCTTTGCCTCATGCATCTCCACATATGACATTAGGAGCAGCTCATCTTCTTCATCAAGCTGCGCATAATTGGCCTCTTTGTTCCACTTCAGACATTCGTAATGAAAGTGTCCAAGATTGTGACACTTAAAGCATTCTACTGTTGCTCTATTGAAGGTAGTGTTCTAAAACTCGGCCGCCTAAGCGGCGCCTAGGAGCTGGGCGTCGGCTCTCCGACTCGAGTAGTGTCAAATTGGAGCTTTTGGGCGGGTTAAGGTTGGGCGGCCGTTCAAGCGACCTAGGCGGGCGACTAGGCGCTACACAGTTGGCTAGGTGGGCTTTGGGCGTTTTTTTCATGGTTAAGAAAGAATTAAGGTTGGATAGCCCTCTGGTCTGTGAGACGAACTGGGTTGAAACTGAAGAAGATGAACTAATCTCAAAAGTCAAAACGACAAACTTAGAAGTGTTTAATTAAAAACAAGTGGGACACGTATGTGTCCTTTTGTCAGTTAATGAAAATATATGAATAAAAAAATGAGTGGGCTACCATGATAGCCTGCACTACTGCACCACACCCAAAAAGAAATAGTTATTTATATCAAACAATTATTAGTTGCTCCATTTTTTTTATCTATTCAATTGATCAATGCAAAAGAAAAAGGTTCACGGTACATAAAACTATGCTGCGAGATGTTTAAACTCATCCATTATGCTGCTTATTTGTTAAGTTATTCATTAAAATTACTAGTTTTCTACTTCAATATAAAACCATGGACTACTTTGAGTATTTTTAATAAATATTTTTACCCTATAAGTCTTTATATTTTTATATTTATATAATTATATGTTATAAAAATAAAAAAATAAAAACCGCCTAGGTACCCCGCCTAGGCTTCTGGGCGCTAGTCCCCTGACCACTGCTCGACTAGCGCCTAGCGATTTTTTGAACCATGATTGAAGGACTGTCGTCCTTTCCCTCGACCTCTTCCTCTGAGAGTTTCTCTCCCCCAACCTCTAGCGTCAGCTCGATCTTCAATCTTCAAGGCCTGATCTTCTTCTTCTTCTTGATTCAGCCTGTGGAACTTCTGCTCATGAACCACCAGTGAACTCTACAGCTCATCAATTGAGAGGGTGTCTATGTCCTTCGACTCCTCGATGGACACCACTACATAGGTGAATCTCTCAGTCAACGTTCTCAAGATCTTCTCTACCACTTTGGAATCCGGCATGGTTTCACCATTGCTCCTCATTTTGTTTGCCACAACCATGACCCTAGCAAAATATTCAGTGATTGTCTTGCTTTTCTTCATCTCCAACACCTCAAAGTCTCTTCTCAAAGCTTGAAGAAGAGACCTCTTAACTCGAGCATTCCCACCAAATTTCCTCTTCAGTGAGTCCCAGACAGCCTTTGAGTTGTGTCTGTCCAGAATTTGCTCGAAAGTGACTCTGCCAATGGCCTGGTACAGGTAGTGCTTCACCTTGTGATCCTTGGTCCTTGCATCATCCAACAACGATAGCTGCGCATCTATCAACCCTGTTCCAGCTTTTGGTTCCTCGAAACCATTCTCTATAAGGCTCCATAATCCCTTCGATCTGAGGAAGTTTTCCATCAGCTCTCCCCAATGGTCATAGTGGACGCCATCAAAATGAGGGATTTTTGTATAACTTTTATCCTCACTCATCTCTCTCTCTGTGTTTCCCTCTCTAAGCTGCGACTTTACTCTATTCTCAGGCCCAGTGGGGGCTCTGATACCACTTTGTTAGGAATGAGAACTTGCAACACACTAAAACTCTCTAAACTAGATTGAATGCAATCAATACGTATTCAATTATAACTCTGGCTATTATATAGCCTGATACTCTAAGAAACTAAACTGAAAACATGCTCACGTATCGGCTACATGCAGCCACGTGCTTTAACAGAAAACAAAAATAATTCAAAGCATAACCTGATCCTAAGGATCATGTCTTTATTCAACTGAAAAACAAACCCTAAAGACTTGGACAACGCTCTTCATTAAGATCCCACTTACCGTAAAATTTGATGAGTTGAAAAGTATACAGTATAAGATAGATAGCAAAACAAGATTTTCACCTACTGCCCATTATTTACAAAGGATACAGCCCATGCCATTTCCTTGTAGGATATGGAGTGCTTTTAAGTTAAGATCACCCTTGGTTTCCTTGTGTGGCTCAAGTATTGAAAGGTGAACTGTCAACAGCAGAAGATTGGGTGATTTTATGTTTGTGTTTACACCTGCAGATTTGCTGATAAACTCAACTTTGGCTCTACGGCATAAGATTATCTATAGTGAACAAATTCCTACCACGATCAATGCCTATTTCACAACATCGATCAGGGTTTAAAACGATTCTTTCACAAAGGTTTTACTTTGTTTACTACGATTTTGATCCCAACATCGATCAAAACCTCATTACAGTCAACCTTATCTTCCCAAAAAAAATTAAAAAAGAAAAAAAAAACCTCACCAATTGATATCTCGCTAATAGGACGGCGATTCTCTTAGTCTTCCGGATAAGTGTATCAGTGAACTTTCAGATTCTATTTCTATTGTTCGTCCTCGCAGTTGTGAATTGTGATAATCGCTGCACACGAAGAGAAATGGTAAAAAGAGGCATACAATCATAAGCGTATAATTTAACAAGGTAAACATATACAAGCAACGTTAGTGAAACACAATTATGGTGTTAATTAGATTAACCCACGTTTGAAGTTTTCCTTGCCCTTGATGATTGATCTCGGTGATCTACAAGCTGAAGCAAAGTTAAACAAATCCTCCATGGAATTCATGTGTCTGGCAACAGAAATAACCAGGTCTTCAGGGAGGTACATTAGTGGAGACTGAGGCTAGGGTTTTAGAGCAACAGAGGTAATCTTGTCTACTTCAAAAAAATTTAGGCCCATCTGCTAAGCCCAGTTCCCAATATTTACAGTGTTGGCCTCTCTATCCAAGCCCTTTATCCACCCTCGAAAACATGTCACAGATGTTACCGAGGACAAGTCAATTTTATCTTTGACGGTGGGTTCACAAATCACAAGCATGATGAAGATTGATTCGGGAAGCAACTAATGTGTGGTAAGCAAGAATACACCGACGGTATGTGCGTATTATTCCTCACAGACATTTTTTCTTATTCAGAATTTTCATTTTCATCTCCTTGAAAAGAAGAAAACCTTGGTTCCAAATCAAGGTTTGAAAGATCAGCCATGACAAATATATCGGCTACTAATGTAGTGCACCTAACAATTGACAGATATATCATAAAAATATTGATAGTGTGTTTGGATGAGAGAAAAAATGATGGAATTTAATTGAAATGGAGGATTTCAAAATTCCTAAAAACTAATTCCCTCGTTTGGCATCATCAGATTGAAAATTTTAAATTTTTCTGTGGAAAAAAAAAAGAAGAAATTCGTTATTTAAATTCCTCACTTCAATTTCCACCAAAACAGGTGTCATTTACGAATTCCTTTGCTGTATTCAATTTTTATTTCTAAAACAAGATTTTTTTCTATTTTATCTTTTTATTTGTTTTAAACTTTCTTAATTTATTACACATTTCAAATCCTAAATAGATGCAACCAAACAATAGAATTTACAATTAATGGAATTTTAGATTGATGGAATTAAAGATTCCATCATTTATAAATTCCTACAGATTTTATAATTTTCTCATCCAAACGCACCCTTAATGTATTGCACTTCTTGGTGACAGATGAGATATCTACGTGTCCACATATTTCATCTAATATATTCGGGTTTAACTCTCATATTATGTATATTTGTTTGTATCAATAGCAGTCAACCTAGCCTACTAATGTGTCATGACCAAGACTAGTACCTCAGAAGATGTGGAGTATATGTAGTTTCTTCATATCACTAAAAAAATTAGGGGCGTTCATGTTTGGATTTACTCCTGTTCCTCACCCCAACCGAAATTGAAACCGAAACCGAAACCAAAACCAAATCTGGTTTGTTTCGTTATGTTCTAGCAATTGTGATTTCCCAAACCGATCCAAACCAAACCATCATCAATCACTTTTATATCAAGTAAAACCCATCGATTGTGAGGGTAAAAAATTATAAAAATCATCACTGCAGACTGTTGCGACGAACACCATTATGTCAAATCCACCATACTACATAGCCCAACTGATCAACCCCACATCATTACCAAACTTTTTATTCATACGGATCCAGTCTAAAATTTCAAGAGACCACTTATTTACCTATTTACCTCTCATCTCATCCCTATAAATTCATTCTACTGCAGAAACCAGAACAGTTACGATTGCTCTTCACATTTCTCATATCCATATGGATAAGGAGCTTAACATATGGTCCAGACACTTTGCCAACGACAAAATACGACGACAGAAAGACACAACACCAATGATTAGTCAATTTCCCAAAATCTAATGAAACATAACTCACATGATAAACAACAAAAACAAACCATTAGATAAAGATTTTGCTTTCTCTTACATCAATTACCAACAAGCTAAATTTTGACTTGCCTAAAAAAAAAAAAAAAAAACCCGCTAACTACATTTGACTAATTCCATAATCAAATTGCTGATCTTGAACGCATTAGCACGGTACTGGTCAAAAGTGGTGTGTTTCTGTTCATAACCCAGAAACCCATCCTCAATTAATTATGATTATGATCACACTTAACCAAAGCAAGGTCAAATTCGTAAACTTTGACTGCGGATTTTCGCTTTTTTTTTACCTTTTGCGGCAAGATGCACTTTTTCCTGTTTCCTCTTTTGGCGCTTCCACAGTTCCACGGATCAAACGGCCGTTCCTCAAACGGCTTTCACTCATTCACGCCCCAAAAAATTGACACCGCAAAACGACACCGTTTTCGCGGCTTTCCAGAATGTACCAGAAAAATTAAAGATTCCCCACACACACCCCTTTCGCACGTGCGCGCTTTACGCTTTCGTGCGGTGAAGCTCTGACTCGTTTCAAGATCACGATACATATCACTTCCTCAGCTCCAGCCACGTAGCCTCCTTATCGTGCTTGGAGCTCCCATCCGACGGCTCCGGCTTCACCACCTCATCACACCCTTGGTTTTGACGCTCATGATCCTCCTCCTCCTCCCCCTCGTCTCTCCTCACGCGCTTCACCCCGATTGAAACCCCAAACAGCTTCGGCGTCTGAATCGGAAGCAGCGGCGGCGTTTCCTCCTCCTGATCCTCCTCCATCTCCTCTTCCCCCGCCGAGTACTCCGCCTTGTCGCCGCCTGATACGGCGGCTTTTTGGCCCTCTTGAGATTTTTTCACCGGAGGCGGCGGATATGGCCGCTTATCCTCGGCCGCTGCTCCGCCGCCTCTCGCTAACTGCCCCGAGGCGTAGTTGGTCATCATTGCAAGTATATTGTTACACAACCCCCGAAGCTGAGCCAGCTCCTGGCTGAGCTGCATGTTCTCTTTCCTCAACCGCTCGTTCTCCTCTAGAATCTCCGCCGTGGTGTTGCAGCTCCTGGTTCGAGGCAGCAACGCCACCGTCGGAGTCGGCGCCGGCACGGCCATCGGCGACGAGTTGGACGAGATCACCTGCTCGTCGCCGGAGTTTGCCGGAGAAACCGAAGCCGTCGCTGGAGGCAGTGTCGCCGCCGTCACGGTCGCCGCCGCCACAACCGCCGCGGCGGAAGCTGACACCGCCGGAGAGATCTTCCGGCGTTGAATCTCGCGGAGGAGTCCTTTCTCCCCTCTCTTGAAGCAGTCGTTGGCAAACTCCCACCGATCCGGAACAACCTTCCGAAATCCCTAAAATTCGAAACAAACACCAACAAATTAAAACAAAAACAAAAATCTTAAAACAGATCGAATAGAAGTTTTAGGAGAAGCCAGAGACTCACGTAAGTGTTTAGCTGGCGGACGAAGCTGGAGAAGTTGTTGTGTTTGAAGTACTTGGGGAGTATATCTCTGGCAAATTCGGCCGGCCGCCACACTATGAAAGTCGATCCGCCTTCACTCCACGAAATCAAATCGTCGGCCTCCGGATCGTCCACGAGCTCATACGTTTTCGTCAAAAACGGCGTCGGAATCGTCCTCTGCGACTCCCGTCCGCCGGACGCCGAATCGCCGTTCTGGTCCGGCAACGCAGCCATGGCCCTTTTGCCTCTCTCAGATCCAGAGAGAACTTTCGCGAAGAAATAATTCAAATCCTTGGCTCTATTACAGACTGAATAATCACAATCCGTATTGGATTAGACAAAGACAAATCAGTAACTGTATCAAAATTTTAATCAAAATTACAAAAAAAAAAAATCTGAGATTTCAATTCCTCTATTCTACCAACGGAAATAGAGATTTCAGATTAGAGCCTGAAATTAAACGAATCAAGTTTAAACAGAGGCGTATATACCTAGAAAAGGGACGGATTTGGAAGTTTCCGCATCAACCAAAAACCGAAAAATTGAGAAAGAAATCAAGTTGAACGAAAAAATAAAACTGCCTTACAGTGTTGGGTTCTTCAAACGAAAAGCTTCACCGGCGGAGGAAGAAGCGGCGGCGAACAGAAACAGAGAGCGGGAGGGAGGCTTTGTGTTTTCTAGAAGGTTCTGGTGGGGGGAGAGTGAAAATGGGATTTGATAGGGGCGAGACAGGGAAAGCGAGGAGAAACAAATCGTGGGTTCGAGAAGAAAAGAGAGAAAAATGGATGGGGATTTTTTTATTTATTAAAAGGGGAGATAGATTGGAAAAGGGCAAAGGATGTGGGGGCCACGGGAGAAGAGGGAGGGAGGGAGTGATTGACAATGGTGCCGGTGCATACGAATTGGGAAAGGGAAAGGGAAAGGGAAAGGGAGGAAGGGGATGTGAGAAAGTGTGAGTGAGTAGGTTCTTCTTCTTCTTCTTCTTCTTCTTCTTCTAACGTCTTTTCCAGAAGGTTCTCCCATTCTCCTCCATTAATAATATAGCTTGAGCGTGTGTAAGGTCAAGGAGAAGCCAGTCCCTCCCCCATCAGATAAGGATTTCTTTTTCGACTCGATAATTTCCTTCGTTGGATTTCTTAGTAAATTATGAGACGTCATTAATATTGTGTTTTTATAATATTTAGAATTCTTGATTAGATATGAACAATTCTTAGGTTCACCCATAGGGTGAATGAGCATATTCACCCCTATTATCGATTAACGCATAATAACTTTATAATTTTGTAATCCAACCATTCATGTTGTATAACGTAATACAAAGATTAGCTTTGTAAAAAATCAATCAAATCGAAGACCTTTCAGTTATTCATTTCTATGAAATACATGGACGGTTCATCATAATAGTAGTAAGTGTTGTTAGAACCATCCATTTGTTTGATTCAATTAGATAATTAAACGATTTCTGATTCGATTGATTAATATATTGAAAATTTTCTCACATAATTACATTTTTTTAAAGGAGAAGTGTCAATTCATTAATAGTTCAATGAGAGTGTAACAATTCATCCCTGTGTGGCTAACAAAAAAGCCGTTACCGAAGCAAACCTTATCTTTTTAGTCATAAAGCCTATTATTGATAAACATTAAACAAATTTCGGAAAAGACTAAAATGACTTAAGTTCTACATGCAAAACTACGACATCTCCCGTAAACAAAAGAGGCCACAAGCCATTCATCCAACAAAGCATAAAATGAACAAACAATAGTCCAAAGCTCATTACAAAACCATAGACCGAACAAGAGCAACAACAACCCTAACAATGGGTTAGGCCCAAAACCCAAGCCCAAAAGAAGGGGATCCATCCCGACCCCGCCTTTAGAATCCTTGATCGGTTCAGCAACACCATTTTTAACGACCATGTGTTGTAAGGATTCACGCGCAACATCATATCTGAATTAGATCACGTATTTATATAATCATTTATAAAGAGGTAATAAATATGATTGAGTCCCATTGAAAAGGAAATGAAAATAAATTTGGTAAAATTGTTGGTGGAGGTAGAATTTTTTATATTTCAATCATAATTCTTGATTAGAAATTGAAAATTTTCTCACATATCAGTTATGTTTTTTATTTTTATTTTTTTTTAAGAGAAATGTCAATTTATTAATGGGAGAGGATCCTCTCCTGAGCTCATTATTGACCTGAGCTTTGAAGCAGGTGACGACACGTGGATTTATCAAATCTAACGGTCTATGATTCTTCTTTTCCTTCAGTCACTTCATTCTTTCCTTCCTCTCTCTTCTGTTTTCCCTTTCCTTCACTGCACGTTATTCTCTCTCTTGTTCTTCTTCACTCCTTATCAAATTTCATCTAATCTTATGACAAAACCTCTCTCTATTTTAAATGTCTATTTTGCCACATCTAAGCTATCATCTCCCGCTCTAAATAGTTCTTTTTTCTTCCATTTCCCATCAATTTAAGGTCCAGCAATCTTTCATGTTTACTCTGGGACTAAGATTCAATGGATGAGTTGGGTTGAGATTCAATTGATGAGTAGAATTTGGGTTTAAGAGTCCAAGTGATGGTGGAGCACTACTTCCGATTTGCAGGGCTACTAATTGGACGTCGAGTACTACCCGATTTCTCGGAAGACGAATTCAAAAAAGCCTTCCGGATGGGGAAGGCCACGTTCGATTTGATCTGCGACGAGCTCAATTCAGCTATAGTGAAAGAGGACACCACTCTCCGGAATGTAATTTCTATTCGGTAGAGAGTTGATACGATAAAAGTAAGCGTATAATTTAACCCTGAAAATATCATCGTCAGTACATAGTAAATAGGAATCGTTCAAATCAGGGGATTGAGGATACACCTGTCATTGTAAAACAAATAAAGAATTAAAATAAAAATAAAGTATAATATTTACAAGAATATATACAAGTAACGAAATTAAGGGGGGTTTAGACTTAGCTTTTCAAAAAATAAAATAAACAAAACAAAGAAAATATAAAAACACATATACAAAAGTAGAACGTAAGGAACAAAGATCAAAACCAATTCCATATAATCAAATTCGATTAGAACCCTATAATTGATCATCTAAGTCATGAGAAAGAAGTTGATCATGTAAAACATTTGAAGCGAATGATTTTCCATATTTTACTTTCCTTTACTAATTAACCTAAGTGAAAGAACCTAGATTAATCCTATTAAACATGCAATCAAAGTCTAGAAAGCTAGCTAATCAAAACAGGTTCAACGCAATACACATAGAGAAAGGTTATTAACTTAAGTGCACAACCTAGTATAAATAAGTTCATGGATTAAATACTAATTACTCCTCAAACTTTTCCTTGAAAAACAGTTTAGTCCCTCGACTTTCAAATTAAACTGGATAGTCTTTATTCTTTCTAATTCTCACACAACAGGTCCAAAACAGGTCTAAAATGACTATTATACCCCCGAGATCCTTTTTTAATTTTTTTTTTCTCTCTTTTTTTATTTTTTATTTTTTTTTAACTTTTCTCTCTCCCTTCCCATTACTTCTCACAAAATTGAACCGGGTATAGTCAATCACACCGCAGCAATTGGGCAACCCTGTGTGGGTTTCGAAGACACCGATTCAAACTCAGTCTTATTCAAAAACTCAATCCAGAACCGGTAGTTAGTGCAGAGAACACGACACAATTGCTTGGAGCAAAATCTCGACACAAACTCTGAAATCCGGAATTGTCTTGATATCTCCGGGTAATTGGCTCCGTTGGCCAGGTGAAACAGGTCAATTCCAAGGCGGAGGTTGGCGGAGAGATTGAGCGAGGAGCCAATCGGGTCCCTGCACTCGAGTAAGGGCACGAGCAAGGAGCAGAGCCACTCGAAGGTTGAGGAGGTCATTCGGAAAGAGGTCTTGAAGGAGTCGGGAATGCGAGGGAGAGGGAGGCTGAGTTGGGCCGGGGGAGTGGGCTCGGAGGAGTCGAGACGGGCCCGCTTGCATTTGGGGGAGAGGGAGAGGAGGGAGAGGGTGGCGGCGATTTCTTGGGAGGAGAGGAAGTGGTGGATGGCGGGGAAGTCATGGTTGGGGGAGGAGGAGGAGGAGGAATCGGTGGAGGGATTGGGGGAGAGGACGAGGAGGAGGAGGAGTTTTAGGTTGGGAAGCTGCAGTTCTAGCGGGGCTTATTGGTGGGTGTGGTGGAGGATGAGGAGGAGGAGAGGTGGCTAAGCTTAGTGGGGACGACAATGGAGGTGGAGATGGAATTGTGGCGGCGGAGCTTCCATGAGGGGAGGAGGGGGCCTGTCAAGCGCTGCAGAGTGGTAGTGAGTGCGGCGGATCGAGTGGATAAGAACTTGGAGAGAGAGAGAGAGAGAAAACCAGAAAAAATTTTTTTAAAAAGAGAGAAAAATTAAAAAATGAGAGAAAAAATATTTAAAAAAAAGGATCTCAGGGATATAATAGTCATTTTAGACATGTTGAGTGAGAATTAGAAAGAATAAGGACTATCCAATTTAATTTGAAAGGTGAGGGACTAAACTGTTTTTTAGGGAAAAATTTGAGGAGTAACAAGTATTTAATTCTAAATTCATCTATTTGAAATTCTTTTCAATTGAATTCGATTTTTATCCAAAACCTTTACTACTTTTGATTTAAGTTCACAAAACTATTAGGTGAAGCATTAACTTAAATCTAGCACCAATTATACAAAAATCCTAAAAGTTTCGAACCAATTAGAATAAACATATAAAAGATATCAATCAAGTAAATTCAATTGAACAATCTCACAAAAGCAACTTAGAATCACAGTATAGGAATCGAAAACTTTATTTAATCATAGAAATTCGGCTTAAACTTTGCCCTAAACGTTATATGTTAACTAGAACATGTTCATACGAATTCAAACAAGGTTTCATACGAAAACCAAAAGAGGTTACAAGGAAAATGTTAAATTATACCGTGAATGGAGATGGGGATGAAGAACTTGAACGTTGAACTATTGAATCTTGGAAGCAAGCTTCAAAACTCACGGCTTCAAGGTGGATTATGGAGGGATGCTCACGGCTTCTTCTTCTTTCGTCCTCCCTTTCTTGAAAACGCAGACTTGAACTAGAGAATGGAGAGAGCTTTTACGTTTATGGGAGAATTTTCTGAATGAAGAGGGTATGTCTAACGTCAAGCTATAGGGGAGTATATATAGGGGACGGCAAAGTGCTCTCCAAGCTTCATGAATCTTCTATTATTTTCCCAAGGAATTATCTGAAAATGCCACATAACTCCGACCAATCACAAATTGCCATGTAAGTCCCTAATATATTGTTGCCAAATTTCCATGAATATATTCTGATTTTCTATCTTATTTTTGCCCAAAATATCTTGAGAGAAAGTAGCGAACGAATCTAGACTTGTTTCAGACCTTTTTCTTGTTGCACACACTTCATCTTTCCTTAAAACTCTCCCTATAAAATCTCCAACGTGATCTTTGATTTTCTTCTTGATTTTCACATTGTCTCCACCCATTTTCTCTTTGTATTTCACAGCAAAACATATAAATCCTCCAAGAATATCTCTCATGCATCACAAACCCTAATTCCAATGGGCTTTTATCCATTTGCTGAAATCCACAATAGTCTAGAAGGATCTTGGGCCTCCTTGCATCATCTTCAAGCCTTATAGTCTCCTAGTGCCTCCAGGAATCTTCTCTCAACGTCATTTCCCTTTATTATTTCGATCATGCTTTTTGGTTGGCTCAGGAGTCTTGCTTGACAAAATTTCCTCTTCTGAACAAGATTTCCTGGTTGAAACTGGAAAACTTCATTTTAGCTCATTTATGCAGCCCTTTATGTCTTGTCTTAGCTCCCTCCAACGTCGACTAGCTCGTCTTTCCTCTCTTGAGCTCAGTTCAGCTTGTTTGCTCCAAGGACCTGAAAATATAAACTATTACTAAAAATAGAAACTTCCTAAAAATGGAAAATAGAAACTTTCTACAAATAAGAACTGGAAATTTTCTAAAAATAGGAAATAGAAACTTTCCTAAACCAAAAGGATTTATTTAAGGAAATAACTAAGTAAATATGAAGCAATAACACTTGAAATGTTGCATTAAAATGCTCCTATCAAGAGTCACCGTTTATTTGTGGAGGTTAGCTACTGGCGACCTGCTCCAGCTCGTTTCGAAAAGATCCGGGTTAGGGATATCGACTGGTCATAAACTAGTACTCAAAGTTTGCTCAGCTATTAGGACTGTGTTGATGCCCAAGTACTTGAATTGACCGAAGAATGGTGTTTTGAGGAAGGTGACTTCAATTTGGGTTTGGGATTCAATTGGTGGTAATCAGAGTAGAGAAGGAAAGGGAAAACAGAAGAGAGAGGAAGGAAAGAATGAAGTGACTGAAGGAAAAGAAGAATCATAGACCGTTAGATTTTGATAAATCCACGTGTCGTCATCTGCTTCAAAACTCAAGAAGCTCAGGTCAATAGTGTGCTCAGGAGAGGATCCTCTCCCTTTATTAATAGTTCATATAGCAATCCATCATATGGAGTTGACAAATAAAGTCGCTGATGTAAATTAGTTAGTAAAGACACGTGTTGTAAATTTAGAATTTTTCCCTCCATTGTATGTATAGTCTTTTTTTTTTTGATAAATTGTATGTATAGTCTATATACGTATGTATTTACAACTTCTAGAAAATATCTTATGTTACATACTAGCAAAATGAATATTTTCTCTCTAGCTCCGATAAGGTTTAACACTGTAGGTACAGACAACGGCTTTTTCTTGGATTTCAACGACAACTTCTATTACTCCCTTGCATCCTTGGAGGTCCTAGAGTTGAACTAATGTTACTAATCTCTCTAACTTCTCTCCTTTAAGGATCCTTCTGGTTTGGTGAAGTAGTGTTTAGTTTTCTGACGTCTATTTAGGAGCTTGTTCCTAATCTTTTTAAGCCTCCCCTATGTTTTCATCAATTCCGAGTCTCCCTTTTTATGTCCAATTGGTCATTAGTCTGACGTTTTTTTAATATATTTTTTAATTTTAATTTTATTTTTTATGACACATTAGTCTGAGGGTTAAGAGGATCATGTTGGATGGTTTGAGAAATGGGGACTCAATTGGTTGTTTTCGATTTAGACCTTACTTGCAAGGGAGATCGGGTTGTTGGCTTGTTGTTTGGGACTTTGGCTAATCTAAACTATAGTCTATTAGACCTTGGTGGTTTAGAACCCACTTTTATTTTGATATTGTTTTAGAGAAAAGGAAATTGAGAGAAAATAGTTGTGTATTCTTATTGATAATAGGGGCCTCTTTATATACAGGATTACAATGCATAGAATCTGAATCATACAAGGAAAGATAATCATACATTGAATAGGAATCTCTAGATTCTTCTAATCTAACGCTATTACCACTAGGTTGAGTTTGGGCCATACACAAAATATAGATTTACTTGAACATTCCCCCTTGTGTCGCCTAAACGCGGTGCTTCTCTCTTTGCCTCGCTAAAAACATTGCCGAGTAACAAAAACCTAGTAGAACAAAAATAACCTCTGTCGAAGTGGAAAAAGAGTAAAACACACCCTTCACGTTTCGACATGAACACGTAGACATCTCCCCCTGATATCTGCGATCATGGGAGTTCAGATAACCTTCGCAAGCCAATTCTTGCCACATGTTTCTCGAACGTGGATTTGGGTAATAACTTAGTAAACAAGTATGCCACATTGTCCTCAGATCAAACCTGCTTCACTTAAATCTTGAGGAGCTTCTGTTATTGTTGATTGTAGAAGAACTTGGGTGATATGTGTTTGGTGTTATCGCCTCTGATGTAGCCTTGCTTCATTTGTTCAATGCAAGTAGCATTATCCTCATAAATGCTCGTGGGCTCATAAGTGATAGACTTCAGACCACAATTACTCCGAACATGCGTAACTAAGGATCGTAGCCATATACATTAACGAACTGCTTAGTGAAGAGCAATAATTTCTGAATGATTCGAAGAGGTGGACTAAGGTCTACTTTGTAGACTTCCAAGATATCGCGGTCTTTCCCATGGTGAATACATAACCAGTTTTGGAACGACCTTTGTGAGGACTAGAGAGGTACCCAGCGTCAGCAAAACCTTCCAAAACACTTATATCATTTTGGGATGGGGATAGGGGACGTGAAACACTATGTATGGTGTCCCTGGCATTCAATGGGCTAGAATCCATTGTCTCTCTGTAGGGATAGAACAAGCCCATATCGATCGTACCACTTAGGTATCGAAAGATATCTTTAACACCAGTCCAATGACGTCATGTTGGCGCAGAGCTATATCTAGCTAACAAGTTCATAGCGAATGAGATGTCTGGTCTTGTGCATTGTGCTAAGTATAATAATGTGCCCATTGCACTTAGGTAGGGCACTTCTGCCTCTAACATTTCTTTGTCGTCATCTTTTGGACTAAATGGATCATTCTTTTGATCAAGACTACGGACGACTATTGGGGTGCTTAAAGGCTTAATCTTGTCAGTATTAAAACGCCTAAGCATCTTTTGGGTATACGCTGATTGATGAATCAGAATACCATCTTCACGGTGCTCAAGTTCCAAATCGAGGCAAAATCGTGTTTTCCCAAGATCTTTCATCTCAAACTCGGATTTCAAGTGTTCAGCTATTTCCGTAAACTCCTTAAGGGTGCTAATTATGTTCATGTCATCGATGTAAACTGCTACTATTACAAATCCGGAATTTTTCCTTTTTATGAACACATATGAGCATAGTTCATTGTTGACATATCCCTTACCAATCAAGTATTCACTTAGAAGGTTATACCACATCCGTCCGGATATAGCGAGCATTTCAACCTTATAGCAAACGCGCTCCGTGGTTTAGAGCCATTTGATTTGGGTAATTGAAGTCCATCTGGAACCTTCATATATATCTCTGTATCTAGATCCTCATATAGATACGTAGTAACCACATCCATAAGCTGCATGTTCCGTTTTTCGAAAACTACCAAACTGACAAGGTAGCGAAATGTAATAATGTCCATTACGGGAGAATAAGTCTCCTCGTAGTCGATTCTAGGGCATTGTGAGAAGCCTTGCACCACAAGTCGAGCTTTGTACCTTACAATCTGGTTTTTCTCATTACGCTTTCTAACGAATACCCATTTATGACCAACTGGTTTGGTGTTGGGTGGTATTGGTATAACCTTTCCAAATACCTTTCTTTTTGCTAGAGAATCAAGTTCTGCCTGGATCGCATCTTTCCATTTTGGCCAATCAGCTTTACGTTGGCATTCATCATTGGAGCGTGGTTCAATGTCATCGGTCTCAATAATCTAACGCGCTACGGAATACACGAATACAATGATGATGGAGTTTCTTTCCCACGTCTCATGTACACTAGTGTAATTTACAGAGATCTCAATGTTCTCAGGGATAGGTTCTGACATTGAGGAGTCCCCCAATGATGTCTCTTGGACATAACCATAATTTGGAACATTCTCATGAGATAGATTTTGAGTACCGATGATCAAAGGATTTATTTGTGCCTCATTCACTCTCTTTCTAGGGCGAGTATCCTTCGAATCAATTGGTCTACCACGCTTCCTCGCGAGACCTGCAGCCATAGGCGCCACATTACTGCCAATATGGGCAGTGAAACTATCTCCTGGCATCTCAAGAGCGTGTTACGTCCAGTATTCGGGACGTCAATCATTGCAGGCACGTTTGCAACAGGTGTGTGTGATCTCGTCACTTTGGCAACATCAGAAAACGCATCAGGCAAAGTATCAGCTACATTCTGAAGCTCGATTATTCGTCGCACTTCAAGTTCGGACTGTGCGATACGGGGATCGAGATGAGACATAGTGGGGATAGACCACGAAAATTCCTATCATTCCTGTTGAACATTTGTGTTCTTATCTCCCCGTAACAATGGGAAGACTGTCTCGTCAAAGTGACAATCCGTAAATCTAGCGATAAAGACATCATCTGTCAAGGGTTCAAGATAGCGGACAATAGTTGGAGATTCATAGCCAACATATATGCCCATTCATCTTTGTGGATCCATTTTAGTACGCTGTGGCGGCGTAATAGGCACATGAATGGCACACCCAAAAATGCGTAAGTGCGAGATATCAGGCTCGTAACCAGTCACTAGCTATAACGCAGAGTACAATTGGGTGGCAGTGGGTCATAGACGAATTAGAGTCGCTGCATGCGATATTGCATATCCCCAAGCAAAAACAGGGAGACTGGTGCGCATAACTAATGTCCGTGCTATCATCTGTAGTCGTTTGATAGTGGCTTTCGCGAGACCATTTTGGGTATGAACATAGGTAACTGGATGCTCGACATCAATCCCCAGTGACATGCAATAGTCATCGAACGTTTTCGATGTAAACTTCCCCGCATTGTCAAGTCGAATTGACTTAATAGGATGGTCAGGGTAGTGAGCCCGTAGATGGATAATCTGGACAAGGAGTTTAGCATAAGCAGCATTTCGAGTGGACAACAGCGCGACATGTGACCAACGTGTCGACGGATCAACCAATACCATAAAATATTTAAAGGTCTGTATGATGGTTGAATAGGTTCACAAATATCCCCTTGGATTCTCTATGAGAACGGAATGAGTATTTTGGGATCCTTTGCGTAGGATGGTCTCGGTCCTAATTTCCCGAAGGAACAGCCTTTGCAAAATGAGCGAGGGGCCTTAGAAGCAACTAATGAGGATTTTGGTTGGGCATGAGCGTCTGTAATGCTATTAGAAGCAAAATGTGTGACTACGTCACCCATCATGGAATTGGAACCATGGAAAATGGCATCCATGGCGTCTTGGCCATGGTTGGCGCCATTTATGACATCGTCACAAGGGACTTGGGTTTCCCTAGGGCTGCTCAGGACAGCGGCAGCGCCAGAAGTAGCGGTGGAGGCAGTCATACTATGTCCAAGAATCAATTTTCTATTCTTGTTTCGTCTCACTCTAAAGAATGGATGTCCGTGTGAAGTCTTTAGTATACAAATCATCATATCATGACTAGGATGTCATAGTCAGTCATGCTAAAGCCAATATGTGTCTGAATCCAAGAGATCTTCTCTTATCACATTATTGGATTCAATTGGTCGAATTGTAGTGACATAAAGTCCACTAGATTGACACATAAGCTTCTCTAAGATGCGCTTTCATCAGCAATCATTAGAGGTAATGCAAATGAACACTTTTTCGTTCTCAGTATGTGTTTCCTCATGGAATCTGTTGGCTCTCTCAATAAGGTCCGATTTGCCTTAGGAGCGTAGAGAGCTTTTGTGACTTTAATTAAGGTGCCATTTGGTAATAAGAATTGGGCCATTCCATGTCCTTGAACTAAACTTGATGGCCCAGCCATGGTAGTCACAGAGGAATATGTAGGCAACATCTCTAAGAATAATTGCCTATGGCGTAGAATGGTGTGCGTAGTTGCACTATCCGCAAGACATTGTAACTCAATCTATTCCTAAAAGAAAAGCTCAAATTTTTTTTAAAAAAAGTCATGAAGAAAAGAACTCAACTTTTATTAATAAGCCAAACAGAATTATATCATTGTTTCTTTGACTAAAGGATAATCCAATAAACTAGCTAATGCAAAACAATAGCAGTCGTCTAACTTCTTTCGGTAATTCCAATGCAAATGTGACCATGTGAAAAGTAGAGAGATGTCAGTGGAGCGAGGCTCACTTAAATACCACTATTCTCAAAACCTTCCTAGATATCACACTTACATTGAGTACGCCTACTTTGAAGAAAGACTAAACCATTGGCATCTACTAAAAAATAATATGGCAATTGCCTACATCTCTTGGAAATTTAAAAAAGAACTTAATCAAAATCGCCAGTTTCTTGGCCCTTGAAATAGTCCACCTTAAGAGCGAGATCATCCTCTTGATCCTCTTGCTCCATGTAGTGCGCGCCTCCCTTGCTTCGCGATACGTACGCCTTGTATACGTCTGTAACATTCTGGGATACTCTACATGCTTTGGCCCAATGTCTGGTTGATCCACATCCAAGACAAACATCATTACTGTCAGGCTCCCTTGATCGAGGTGCCTTTGGGGTGCGATTTGGACGACCATTGCTCTTGGTGGAGTCACCACCATGGCCAGAGGCTCCGCCTCTCTCTCTTCACACGTTGACCTCCACGGTTTCGTGCACTCATCTCTTGGTCCTTCTTTTTAGGGCGATTATATGGACCAGAACATCAAGAATTGTCCCTATTCTTAGGGTTTCGCTCCTTGCGTCCTCCTTTAGGGGTGCGACTATAGTTAGACTTCGAAATGGACTTGGTTCGCACAGGTCTAGCATTATAGTTCTTCACAAGGATATTGTTGTGCTACTTAGCTACATTCATGGCACCAATAAGCTCATGAAACCTTGTGATACGTCCTGCATTCACATCAATCCAATAATTCTTAGAAATCATCAGTGTAGAGATGGGGAAGGTAGAGATAGTCTTCTCAATCAACATCGTATCAATAATGGTTTTTCCACAAAACTCCATCAAAGACTTGATACGAAGAGCTTCCGAGTTATAATCAAGTAAAGACTTGAAATCAAAAAAGCGGAGGCTATGCCATCTCACTTCTAAATCAGGAAGTAGGGAATCATGAAAGTTGCCAAATCGTTGCTTAAGTTCCACCCATAGTTTTCTGGGGTCTTCCTCGTTAAGGTATTTACTTTGGAGTGCGTCATTCATGTGTCTTGTCATGAGAATGATGGCTTTAGCTTCATTCGCCTCTCTCGTAGCTCTATTTGCTTCAAAAGCAACATCTTGTTAAGGAGTAAGCACGTCCTGACTTGGCTCTTGGATGGTTTCCAAAAGTCTATCAGCCTTAAGATTTTGGTGCACATCTCAGACCCACCTATGGTATCCTGCGCCTATTGTCTCAAGTGGAAAAAAGTTCAACTTGTTCAGGTTGCTCATCCTGAAAAACAACACAAGATTAGGGTTAGTTTCGGAGCGAAAAAGGCTACCACGAAAAACTAAAAGATTTCTTAGCGTAATCGCTTCCAAGAAATTAGGAATTTCTTAACGTAGTAGCTTCCAAGAAAATCCGATTCCAAGAGGAGTTTGGATTAGATCAAAACAACGATGTATGTGATCGATCGTTTTCTTCTCAACAAACTCTAAGTTTGGAGGACTCTACAAGCTTTAAGCTTGGAGTGAGCACGCCACAGTTCGACTTTTGGTCTCCCCTATAAAGAAGAAGGGGGGGGGGGGGGGGGGAGGGGTAGAAGAAGAGAGGTTGTAAGTCCCCGAGAAAAAGAAGAGAAAAGAATGAAAAACTAAAAAAAAAACGAGAACTTTTAGAAAAGTTTACCTTGAAAAATTACCTGAAATCTTGATCGGAAAAGTTGATGAAGTTGGCAGGAAAAAGGTCCCTGCAAAAGTGGCCGGAGCTAGGCTGGGCTGTACGGGCTGCTGTAGGGGCGTGTAGAGGCTGTGCGGGGCTGGCAAGCAATCTGTTGGCAGGTACTCTGCAGAGGCTACGTAGGTTTCGACAAGTCTCGGCAGGGCTGCACAGAGATCTTGGCAGATATCGACAGGTGCAGGCACAGGGGTGCGCGGATCTCGACAGATCTCGGCAGGAAGCGCACAGGGGTTGTCGATAGATCTCGGCAGATGCAGGCATAGGGGTGCGCAGGACTCGGCAGCTTCTTGGCAGATGTGCAGGGGCAGGCACAAGGCAGGCTCAGGGCAGGCACAAGGTAGTGGCCGGTTCAGGTGGTTTCCGGCCCGTTCCAGTGGTTCCGCAGCCGGTTCTGGGCTCCTTGGGACTAGGGCTTCGATATGTGAGGCGATGGATGCTGGAATTTTGAGGGATACGAAATTAGGGTTTTCAGGGTTAGGGCTTTGTGCTGATAACGTGTTTTAGAAAAACGGAAATTGAGTGAAAATCGCTATGTATTCTTATTGATAATAGGTGCCTCTTTATATAGAGGATTACAATGCATATAATCTGAATCATACGAGAAAAGATAATCATACATTGAATAGGAATCTCTAGATTCTTCTAATCTAACCCTATTACCACTAGGTCAAGTAACCTAGAGTTTGGGCCAGACACAAAATAGATATTTACTTGAATAGATATCCATTTGAGAAATTTTATATATACACCCTTAATTACTTATTGCACACCTATTATATTTTTTGTCATCAAACTTCCATCTATACCCTCCTTATTAATAAATAAATAATAAATAAAAATGAAGAAGAATCCAAATAAAATAAGAATTAAATGCTTTATATATCAAAACATTAATAAAATATTTCTTAAATGTTAAATTTTCTCCTCGTCTTCATGATACAATCGATCTCTCTTCAAGATCATATGTGAACGTCATTGACAAATGAAATAATTGCAATCCACGTGAAGAACTAGCAAGCAACCAAATTAGTTGAAATGTATTGAAAGAGGTTATAAAACCAATAAATATATCTTGCATGCATGAATACATCATCATCAATCACTACGTTTGCAAAACAATCACCATGGCTTATTCTTTACCGATTTTAATATTGACCATGACTATATGGATCATGAAGATATGGACATATATTTAATTTTAAAAATCTTAGAGACATCAACGTGAAGAACAACAATGGTAAGAAAGTTAAGTTATTGACAAAGTTGAAGATTGAATTTAGCGATATACCAAACTCATTGATGTGAGAAGAAGAAAGGTAATTAGTAATTACCCTATGGATATGTGGCCAAATTAATTAGCAATTAATTCCACAATAAATTTAAAAAAAATATAGTAAAAGAATGTATTAAAGAAAAAATTTTCATACATAGCCGATGTAATTTATAAGGAGGGGCATAGATGGATGTTTGATGAAAAAATTAGATAAAAAAAGGGGAAATTACTGGTCACTCCCTGTACTTTTAGGGCTTCGACAGTTCAGTCCCTGCTATCCTAATTTCAACAAGTTACTCCTCAAACATTCAAATCTCACACAATTTGGTCCAAAATGACTATTTTGCCCCTCCCTTCCTCTTTTTATTTTTTATTTTTCTCTCCTCTCCCCCCCCCTTTCTTCTAAAATTCATAATTAATTCATACGAACTCCGATATTTACGTTCCATATATGTACGAGATCGTATCAATGAGCTCTACAACTTTTATGAGGAAAGTTTTTCCAAATTTTGTATGTATAAAAAGTCAATTTCCAAGACCCCCCCTAAATAACATTCGTTTCGAAAATCCCCTTTCCTCTAAAACTCATAATTAATTCATACAAACTCTGATTTTTGCTTTCCATATATGCACAAGATTGTATTGACGAGATCTAAAACTTTCATGAAGAAAATTTTTCCAAATTTTGTATGTATAAAAAGTCAATTTTCACTACCCCCTAAATAACGAAAATTCCTTTTCTTCTAAAATTCATAATTAATTCATACAAACTCTGATTTTTGCGTTCCATACATACACGAGATCGTATCAATGAGATCTACAACTTTCATGAAGGAAGTTTTTCCAAATTTTGTATGTATAAAAAGACAATTTCATGACCCCCCCTAAATAATGTTTGTTTCGAAAATAAAATCGATACAAAACCGAATTTCTCGTACAACTACTTATGAAATAGTCTCAATATTCATAATTCAAATATTTGATATGTCTTGGGTTGAAATGTGCATATTGAGAGAGAGAGAGAGAGAGAGTGTGTGTGTGTGTTATTTAGGGGGCGGTCGTGAAAATTGACTGTTTATACATACAAAATTTGGAAAAACTTCCTTCATAAAAGTTGTAGAGTTCATCGATACGATCTCGTGCATATAAGGAACGCAAAAATCGGAGTTCATATGAATTAATTATGAATTTTAGAAGAAATGAGGGGAGAGGAGAGAAAACATAAATAAAAAGAGGAAGTGAGGGGCAAAATAGTCATTTTGGACCAAATTGTTTGAGATTTGAATGTCTGAGGAGTAACTTGTTGAAATTAGGATAGCAGGGACTGAACTGTCGACGCCCTAAAAGTACAGGGAGTGACCAGTAATTTCCCCATAAAAAAATATAAGAGGTGTGCATTAAGTAATGGAGGGGGTGTATCTAAAATTTCCCTATCCACTTATGTCACTGAATTAAAAGAAAAATCACATAATGAAATCATTTACATAATAATAAGATTTATATAAGATAAATAAACATGTCATAATTTTTTTTTGGTCTGTCAAAAAGAACCAAAGAGGTGTCAAATGTCAATCCATTCAAAGATACAAAGTGTTCCATAAATATCTTTTTAAGCTGTCTCTACTTCATTACGTTTTGTATTCGAAAAGTTTTAAATCGTGTACGTAATATTTGATTTTGTGACAAAATGAGAATGTGGTACGTCTATAAGAAATTTAGAACCTTATGAACTCATCTCATTTGTCTTGACTAGTGTTTCTAGTTTTTATAACAAAAGTACTTTGTGGATAATAATCTTTGTTTGAAACTTTGAATTGACAGATATGTAGAGGATTCTACACAAAACTAGTCTAAAATAGAAGCACTCAGAAGTTTCTTGTACTCAATCGATTGACAAGTTCTGAAATGAGACTAAAACAGATTGTGACAGGTGTATTATTTCGATTGCAAATTCAATTTTGAATATTGAAAACCTTGAGGTAGGGGTCCAAAATCATTTTATAGTTTTTATAGGCGGATTAAGGTGACTCATTTGATGTGCCAAAAGTTCTAAAACACATCCTCACAAATACAAACAAATATAGGTGCTAAACACAAAAAGTTAGAAAGCATTATAGAATAAAGCATATAAATGATAAAGCATCAGAAAACACAAGATGAGCCACCTGTTTTATCTCCCTCAATGACGGGAGTGTATTCCACGCACCATCAGTGTATGGGTACTTACAATATGAAAGAATGTAATTTTTTGATATTAAAATATATAAAGGAGTGGATTAAGTGAGTGACTGTTATTTTTTTAGAAATTAAAATAACCTACGGTGTACCTGCACTGTCGGTGCATACAATCTTCTCCAGGACTCCAGCCTATTTGATCTGTTCTTATTTTGGTCAAGGAAATACTGAAACAGAAATACGCAGAAAGTACAATCATCCAGTTATTTCAGAAAAGAAGAGTCATGATGAAAGCTAATGAACAAAAAAATGTGCTCAAAACCCAGGCTTTATGCCTTTATGCTACACACAATTATGTAAACCTCAATGAATGAAATTCTTAAAAAATTGGCCATACCTGTGAAAAACATTAAAGATCTTGGAATAGACTAATGCACAAAAATCTGATTCACTTAAATTGACAATTCCTTTTCATGTTGTATTTTAGAGACCCCACAGCATCTAATTCACATCCCAACGTCCACTTAATTTCTTCTTACCTGCCCCAAATGAAAGAATGAATGGTTTTGATGGTTAGGAAAACGAGTGGGTATGAGTTACATACTTACATGTTGCCACAAAAATGCCCAGCATAAATGCATACCTTACTTCTCTTTATTTTCGTTGAATGCACACTTTATGGAGAAAGTCTTTGGCGGGGGATGAAATTAGTTGTCCCCAATTATACTATCTATATTATATTTTCATGCATTTATTGGTCCACAGAGAATAAAAAAATGGAACAAATTTTTTTTTTTTTTTTTTAATCTTTGTGGACCAATTAATGCATGGGAACATAATAGAGATAGTGTATTGGGGACAGCTGATTTTATCTCTTTCGTAGAGTGCGGCGGCTTGACATGCGATATTTCCGCTCAATCAATCGCAATGCAATTGACAAAAAAATAAAATAAAATTCGCAATGCAGAAGTATAAAATATTATATTTAAAACACTTATTTTGTGCTTTAAATATTAAAAACATTCTTAATATTTATAAAATTCTGTATTGATCGAACAAATCTAGTGATCCGACTAACACCACCCTTTTGCTCCGATTTGTGACATAAGAGTTGAGCTTTCTACATTATTGTGAGTGAACTTTCTAGTCTCACCCAACGTTTTATATATGTCTCATTGCCAAGCTGGTTTAAACTTAAAACCGCACGCTTCTGGTAAACAAGTATCTAGTTTCTTTCAACAGTTTGGCGGAGAATATCCAACATGAACAACATTACAGTCCTTATGAATTGGAAACACTAGATATTAAGTATTTAAGTGGGAGACCTATTCCTTATGAATTGCCTTAATGGAAAGACTAAGGATATGTTATCCTATATAAATAGATGATATTGGTCTCTATCATCACCATAACATATAGCATTAGTTTTGTCTATTGAGAAGCTGAGCTTGGTGATTAGCCAAATGCCATGTCTAGTTGTTCTTGAAGTTGCAGCGCTGTAGAGATGGAGTCCATGCCTATTGTTGCTGAAGGTAAACCTTGATCCTTGCACAGTTGATATCAAGCATGTGTGTGTGTGTGTGTGTATACAGCCCTTCTTGGTTGGCTGCAGATATCCACACCTAAGCAAAATGTACGGATTTCCAGTTTTTCCCCACTTTCCGATCATATTTTCACATCTTAACCTTTCAGTTTTTAGATCCTAATGTATAGATCACTTCTGCAAATTTTCAGCCAATTTGATGATCGTTAAGGCATAAAAAACTGCAATTTACCATTATAAACACGAACAGTTCCAGTTCGACAGATTCGGTTCATTCGTGTAAATTGCAGATTTGGATGCCTTAACGTTCATCAAATTGGCTGAAATTTTGTAGAGATGATCTATACATTAGGATCTAAAAACTGAACGGTTAAGATGTGAAAATATGATTGGAAAGTAGGTAAAAATGGGAAATCCGTACCTTTTTGCTTAGGTGTGGATATCCGCACCTGAGCAATGCTGTGTGTGTATATATATATACAGAAAAGTTCCAAAGAGGATGTCCGTGAGTTTCTAATATTGCGGACGAAACTATCTGAGCCGTTCATTGCTTTAATTGAAAAGCAACGGTTCAAAACAACTGCGTCCAAAGAATAAGCGGGTCAAATAGCTTTGGTACGGCAACCCGACTCCTCAGTCTCACCCTCAACGACAACATTAGAGTCACCGTCTCCAGGTCTCCACCCAAAATCCATGTCTTCGCACCATTTACGTTCGAAACACGTCTCATATTGCACAATTGTTGCAACCCAAGCTTCCTTCCTTTTCTTTCTCTCAAAAATTGTAGCCCTCCGATGATATCGATCTCCCATGGAGTTTTCGCCCCAAAAATTGGAGACTTGGAAGCACATATAGTCATCTAGAGTCTTTCTCGAGTATGGGTTCTCTCTTTTCTTATACTTTTGATTTCCAATTACAAAATTTAGGGTTTTTTTGGATCTGTTTATACCTACACTAGCAAGCTAGTGCTCTACACCACCAAGCATAAGTAACACCCACTTTGGGACATCCACGAGACATGGTGAGGCCCAATCGCTACTTGCATCTTGTAGCCCTATGTTCAAGCTGCGCCACGGTATCCGGAAATGGCAAATCCGTCGCCGGGAAGCCACGTTCCCGCCCTTGCCAACATGCCCTCATAACTAGGCATTTCTATATTAGAATAGTTGTTACTTGTCCCACATCTAAAACAATGTAAAGGAGATGGCTTCCTTCACCTATAAAAGGAATGCCTCCTCCCACTTAAACACCATTCATTCCATCTCAATCCCATTACATCTCTTGTAATCTTGTTAGGCCGCAAGGCTCGACACACTAGTATAAGCTTTCAAGTGGACGTAGTCTCCCGCTAAGGCGGGAGGTGAACCACTATACTTCGCTTGTGTCACACACTCTCTCTCTCATTCTTTACGTTAATTAGATCTCCAACGGATCCAAACGTTAACATTGGCGCCGTCTGTGGGAAGCCAACACAAAGGCTTCGTCACCTACCACGAACTTTGACCCGAAAATGTTGAGTCAACACTCATTCAACATCAAATTGGGGCCGGTCAACGCCCGACGGGGTCGGTCAACGCCCGTAGGCAAAGTCAACGCCCATCAAGGCTTGATCAACACAAAAAAAAAAAAAAAAAAAAATTTGCCTCTAGTCTACTCTGGACACCCAGAAGACTTCTCTGGGCACCCATGGATAAACACCAGCGGCACACCTCCGCCGGCATCGAGCCTCCGCTTAGCTCAGTCCTTCCGTTGAGCTCCAAGTGAGCAGCAATCTTCACTGCCACCACCAGCCAGCGACTCCGCTCCGCCCAGCTTCGTCCAGTGCTCCACTGGCACCATCTCCGCTAAACACCACTAGCGGAACCGCCAGCAAGCTCGCCGGCACGCTAGCGTCAGCCCACTACAAGCAAACACAGCCAAGCCCGCACAACCCAGCGGTAACCCACTTCCAGCTCAAACTTCGCTTGGCACGGCGACCTCCATCCGAGCTCCACTACCGTTGACAGCAACTTCCGCCAACCAAGACCGCAGCTGGCAAGACCCAGCTCCGCCGAACTCCACCAAGAGTTCCGCCATCCAAATCCCACTGCCCAACTCCGCCGAGCACAGAGCTCCGCTCCGCCGAGCTTGAACGCTGGCCAAAAGCTTCACAGGCCAAAAATTCCTCTCCGCTACAATAGGCTCCGCTTGCCGGCCTCCGTTGAGTTCAAGCACCGCCGAACCCGAAGCTCCGCTGAACAGTTCCGCCAGGTCCTCTGGACTCACCAGGGAGTCCAGCGGCGACGTAGACAGCTAGCAATACCCAGCGGTAGTCTTCCGCCAGCGACCCCTACAGCTAGCGTTCAAAACGCCGACAACAAAGTTCCGTTAAGCTCCACCAGCGGGCAGTTTCTTCCGCCGACTTCTCTTCAACTAAAGCACCACAGCCAGCGAAGCTCCGCTCCGCCAAACTTCCTCCGCTGGTCACCTCAGCTAGGTAAAGCGTCGTCCGGACACCAAAACTCCGCCGAGCTCCAGCTCCGCTGAACCCGAGCTTGAACGCTGACCAAAACTGCTTCAACTGACTAGACTCCGCTCAGCTACACATCCCTCCGCCCAGTGCTGCACCTCCCGAGCCCCCAACCGCTCCGTTTTGCATTTCCGCCGGACTCCATCAGCGCCTCCGCTCCGCCAAACTTTCGCAGCACTACTGGGCACCCTTCTGCACCTCCGCTAGGGCTCTTCACCGCCAGCGCGCAAAACCTAAGCACGGTGTACTCTGGACGCCATGTACTCCTCCAAGATCCTCCGCCGAACTTAAAACTGCAGCGGAGGACTTCATTTCGCAGCGGAGCCCCAATCTGCAGTGAAGGACTTCACGTCGTAGCAGAGTTTCAATAAACCCATGCAGTTCGCCTGGGCATCTAGAGGACAAACTCCCAACTGGAAATCTGCAGCGGTGTTTCCAGTTCTAGCGGCACACCCTCCATGCAGAGAGCTAAGTTTCTCTCACCCTACTGATATGAAACTACAACTCTTACAATTTAAACAGAACATATGCATGTGTGCACGTATGCATGCTTCACAGTTCACACGTATGCTACTTTAACATGTAACTCAAAGCACTTGCATGTGTGCAGCTCACCGTGGCATACATGGCTACATACACAGCTGACAGCTCACACATATATGTTTAGTACACTACGACCACTGGACATTAATTTAATTATGGGCTGCTTTGTGGTGCATGTGCATATACCTTCATATATGCTTCCCTTTGACAAACTAGTGTCATAATTGCACGTGACTAGTCCAAGTCTCATGACTGTGCTTGTCTTGTATAGCACCATAATTGCAAGTGATAGTATGAGCTATATATATATACTTGCGATCCAAATTGGTTAGCAGAACATGCCCACATATGAATTAACCGTAGGGGTTAATTATATGAACTACCATGCACGTATACCATGCTCACCCTTAATCTACTCAACATCATAATTGCACATCAACAATAGCAACGACTTTTGGTCCAAACCCAATGTCTTCATTGTGGTTCATTGTTTATATTTGGCATCAATATGACTATAAGGGCTTCGGCGCTTATTACTTTGCCAAATTGAAATTCATATTAGCGGCACACCGTAAAATATGTCATTCGTTATCATTACCACTACTTTGTTTATACACTTTGCTCAAAATTTTATCGAAGTACATATGCAAAATGTACAAAATACTAGTGTTGATTTTACATACCCATGTACTAATCACCTATTTTGTTTCAAGGAGATATAATCACCAATTACCTCCGCAAGTAATGAAATCATCATCTCTCTACAAAGAAACTCCGCCGGAGCAATGAACCGTCATGCTAGGCCAACTCCGCTAGCCTCCAAATCGGCATAAGATAAGTCACTATATCTTATCTTTTCCGCTCTTGCAATTAGAGCTACTACCATGCCAATACCATGCTTTTACTACTTCTAAGCATGCCTACAATCTATCACACTTGATATGCTTTTACATGCTTACATAAACTTTTGAGCATGCCAACAGCATTTCGTAGATTTGGCAACACTTTCTAGATCTCACATACTAGATATGCCATGCTTCACATACCGATCTCAATGATCCTTTAGCATATCTACAAAAAATGCAAAAATGATATTAGCATCCACATTACAAGTACATGCTATGCCATGCTTCTATTTTAATTGCAACTCAATTAAATAAACATGGGACGCTCATACAAAATATTATTACTTGCTCTGTGTTTATCATTTTTTCATTCAACCGCCAAGCGGTAAGGCAACGCCTCATAATGACAATGACCGCTACGCGGCATTGCAGTCAAGCTTTTCTCCTTCGAGAAAACAGCAAGGGACTAGTTAACACAGTCCACGGCAGCCATTGATCCGGCAGTTAACCCCGACGCTCGGGTACCAAAGATTGGGCTCGCTACCCAACACCCTCTGCTCCGCGCAGCTCCCCTCATCAAACAATTTTCTGACCATCCGGAGGTCTATAGCCAGGAGTGGGGGACTCCTCGCAGGGGCCCACCTGAAAGGGCAAAAGTGTTCGCTCCAACCAATTCTAGATGGACAACGCACTCGCACTAATTATGCTTGATATACGGCACAAAGCTACGCTTTGGTATCAACCCGCAAGAACACCCTCCTTGACTGGGTACTTCGGGGACTTGCACATACAGCCCAGCATAATTAGCAACGGCCACGCTCATGCCCCAGGGCATCACCATCGAGCTACCCGTTAGTGCCTCAGCGGCACCGCCGAACTTTTGGCGCTCTTGCCTCAGCGGCACCGCCGATCTTTTCGCGCTCGTGCCTCAGCGGCACCGCCAAGCTTTCACGCTCTCGCCTCAGCGGCAACCGCCAGGCTTTTGCGCTCTTGCCTCAGCGGCACCGCCGATATTTTCGCGCTCGTGCCTCAGCGGCACCGCCAAGCTTTCACGCTCGTGCCTCAGCGGCACCGCCGAGCTTCTGCTCATGCCTTCCCTGCACCACGAGCTTCCGCTCACGCCTTCCCGGCACCCTTGAGCTTCCGCTCACGAGCTTACCGCTCATGTCTTTGCGGCACCCCCGAGCTTCCGCTCATGCCTCCCCGGCATCCCGAGCTTTTGCTCATGCCTTCCCGGCAACCCTTGAGCTTCCGCTCATGCCTCCCCGGCATCCCGAGCTTTCGCTCATGCCTTCCCGGCAATCCTTGAGCTTCCGCTCATGCCTCAGCGGCACCCCCGAGCTTCCCGCTCATGCCTTCCCGGCACCCCCGAGCTTCCTGCTCATGCCTTCCCGGCACCCCCGAGCTTCTCGCTCATGCCTTCCCGGCACCCCCGAGCTCCCCGCTCATGCCTTCGCGGCACCCCAGAGCTGCCCGCTTATGCCTTCCCGGCACCCCCGAGCTTCTCGCTCATGCCTTCCCGGCACCCCCGAGCTTCCCGCTCATGCCTTCGCGGCACCCCCGAGCTCCGGCTCATGCCTTCCCGGCACCCCCGAGCTTCTCGCTCATGCCTTCCAGGCAACCCACGAGCTTCCCGCTCATGCCTTCCCGGCAACCCCGAGTTTTTCGCTCATGCCTGCCCGGCAATCTTCGAGCTTTACACTCATGTCTACTCGACACAACACACGTTAATGGAACATTGAATTCTTCTACCATTTGTCGCTTGTGACAAATCGAATTCTTTTCGCGTTCCATTAATACGAGCGACAACCAAACAAACACAAACGTTCAAGCATTCAACACTCACGAATTACAAACGCTTACCTCCGCAACGCTCGTGCAACTTACATTTAGCATATGCAATCCATATGCTCACACGACCATGTATCACGACCTCATACATTCGTACATGCCAACGCATATCATTGCAACTCACATTTGTGGCCCAATGCAACGAGCATTCTACATATGCCTGTTTTTTGTCTTTGTTGTGCAGGTTAGCGAGTCCCTTCTTGCTTGAGGAGCTCGGGGACTTGTAGGGGCCGTGCGCCTCTCAGATATTACTTATGCTTGATGACTTCATGATTTGAACTCCCCAACCAAGAAGCTACTCTTACTCGGGGACTTCGGGGACTTGTTTATACCTACACTAGCAAGCTAGTGCTCTACATCACCAAGCATAAGTAACACCCACTTTGGGACATCCACGAGACATGGTGAGGCCCAACGGCTACTTGCATCTTGTAGCCCTATGTTCAAGCTGCGCCACGGTATCCGGAAATGGCAAATCCGTCGCCGGGAAGCCACGTTCCCGCCCTTGCCAACATGCCCTCATAACTAGGCATTTCTATACTAGAATAGTTGTTACTTGTCCCACATCTAAAACAATGTAAAGGAGATGGCTTCCTTCACCTATAAAAGGAATGCCTCCTCCCACTTAAACACCATTCATTCCATCTCAATCCCATTACATCTCTTGTAATCTTGTTAGGCCGCAAGGCTCGACACACTAGTATAAGCTTTCAAGTGGACGTAGTCTCCCGCTAAGGCGGGAGGTGAACCACTATACTTCGCTTGTGTCACACACTCTCTCTCTCATTCTTTACGTTAATTAGATCTCCAACGGATCCAAACGTTAACATTGGCGCCGTCTGTGGGAAGCCAACACAAAGGCTTCGTCACCTACCACAAAGTTTGTGTTTTTAAAATGGACCAACCTCATTCCCATCATTGCCATATGCTGCAGCTTCTGTAAATGCACAACAAAGGTAGGAATATCAGCTATTGTCCACATAAAAAACTGGCAGATGATAAAGGAATCGAAGTATCAGAAACTATATGAAGGATTTAGACCTGCTATTTTGGTGAACATCCGTTTCTCAACAATATCGAAACCAGCACAGAAGCTAATCAATAAAGCCAATAGCCAACTTGAAATGATCTTGCAAATCCAAAACCTGAAAAATCAAACACACCACAAAATCCATAACCCTCAAAAGGACCAAATTAGATCCAAAATCTGAAATCTGAAAAATCCCAAATCTTCAAACTCAGAAAACTCAAAGCTTTACCTTATATGGCGACTTCGGGATCTTCATCGGGGTCTTCACCGGTGATGAGCTCTGATGACTGCGTCATCGTCTAACCCAAATGGCAGCAGTGAGGAGGACTAAGGAGATGACGAGGTTCAGTGGGAACTGATATCGGGCATTGCCGGTGGAATCACTCCGGCGCTGTTAATGGTTTTGGGTGAGAAGAGACTCATAAGAGTTTCTAGTATTTGGACACGAGAAGACCTGGATTTTGGGTGGAGAACTAGAGACTTTGGTTGCATCGCTGGGAGTGGAGACTCTACAGTGGGTTTGAGTCTTGTACTTCGACCAGCAAGAAAGGTTAGGAAGAATTTTATCTGAGCCGTTGCTTTTTCATTGAAAGCAACGACTGTGCTTGACCCATCCGCAACTTAACTATATCAAGGACATCCTCTTTGGAACTTTGCTGTATATATATATCCTATCCGAGTGAGGTCTCACTCTGAAATTAACGTGTGAGGTTGAAGTTTATGTTTACTTTTCAGTTTCATATCCAAATCTCGACCGTTCATTTTTTAGGTACTAGTATAGTTCATCTCTGCAAAATTTCAGCCAAATCAATGATTTTTAAGGTATCTAATAGAGGTGGGCATTTTGTACTGAAACTGCGGTTACCGACCCGAGCTGCACTGAACTAAAACGGTGTCATTTTATGATCACACCGCACCGAACATTATAAAAGCGATTCGGTTGCGATTTCGGATCATAAACCATCCGATTTAAACCGACCCACACCGAATTTATTTTAATTACATTTTATTTATTTATTATTGGATTAAATACTCGTTACTCCTCATACTTTTCCCTGAAAAACAGTTTGGTCCCTCGCCTTTTAAATTAAACTGAATAGTCCTTATTCTCTCTAATTCTCATATAACAGGTCCAAAATGATCTGAAATGACTATTATGCCCCTCATTTTCTCTTTTTATTATTATATTTATTTTTTTCTCTATTTTTTTAATTTTTCTCCCTTTTTTTTTATACTCTCTCTCCCCCCCACTCTCTATCTCTCTCTACCCCAAGTGGAGGCAATCCAATCCCTCTCTGCCATCCTCCTCTCCCTCCTATCCGCTCGATCGACGCCGCCGTCTGCATCCCCAAGATCTTCCGATCTGAGCCGGCGCTCGCCCAGACAGAATTGGCTTCAGTGCTGTTCGAGGAGCTCTTCCTCATCCACCTCCTCCTGGTTCTCCAATGGTACAATCACCGGCGATCGCAGATTCTGCCGTCGCTGTCCCCAAATGTCAGCTATGAAAACGACGACGTTTCGATCAACGACATGTCGGTGGCTTTTGCTGTGGGGTCAAAGTGGGAACCAGATGGAGGGGTTGAAGGAGATGGAGAGCAGCTACGAGAGGGTTTTGGATGAGAATTGTAGGGTTTTCAGTGAGTATTTCAGGGAGGTTTTGGAGAATAAAGATGGAGGAAAAGTGATTGATCCACCGGCCGTGGTGTTGGAATTGAGTGAAGGAAGTGATGAGTTTTGGTATGATGATCGGAGCACCGGAGAAGATGAAGCGTGAGGAGCAGTGGCGCTGGAGCTTGCGGTGTGTGTGTGGGAACCGGGATCGACGGATGGTCGTGATTGGCTCGGGTTTCGGTTTGGATTCGACTGGTGATGGTGGTGTTGTGAGATGGTGGTCGGAAGTGGTGGTCTTCGATGATGGCAGAGGAAAAGAAGAAGAAGAAGAAGAGAGGTTGAGGGAGAGAGAGAGAGAGACAGAGAGAGAGAGAGAGAATAAAAAAATAAAACAGAGAAAAATTAGAAAGAGAGAGAGAGAGAAAAAATAAAAAAAGGATCTTGGGGTAGAATAGTCATTTTAGACCTGTTTTGGACATGTTGTGTGAGAATTAGAAAGAATAATGACTATCCAGTTTAATTTGAATGGCGAGGGACTAAACTGTTTTTCAGGAAAAAGTATGAGGAGTAACAAGTATTTAATCCTTTATTATTTCTCTATTGATAGAAATGTTGGTTTTCAATATATAAGAAATCCATTTTTGATTAGGTTTTCAGTTTGTAATAAGTTGCTATGTTTGCTTGATCATTGATATATATATATATATATATATATGTGTGTGTGTGTGTGTGTGTAATAAGTTGCTATGGTCTTTCTGCAAGTTGCTTGATATTTGGGTGACATTTGCCGATTTCTGTGGACTCTAAATGCATTCAAAATTTATTTATGCCTTTCTGAAATTGTTAGGTAAAAATAAGCCTGATTTTGGCCCTATCTTTTTAGTTGAAATTAATAAATCGCTCCAAACCAAAACTGACCCCCACCACACCAAAAATGGTGTAACTGAAAAAATCAGTTCAACCTTTTTGTAATGTGGTTACGATATGATATATAGGCCAACCGAAAAAAGTGGTTTGGTTGCGGTTTGGGCATCAAACTGAATCGAACCGACTGCGCTCACCCCTAGTATCTAACTCACTTAAACCAATAGACGAACTGAATCTGTCCACCCTGAACCATATTAGCTTTAAGGCAGTTATTGAACCCTTAACGACTATTAATTTGGCTGACATTTTGCAGAGATGATTTATACATTAGTATCTAAAAACTAAACGATCGAGATGTGGATATGAGACCGAAAAGTGACCATAAACTCCAACCTCACACGTTAATTTCAAAGTGAGACCTCACTTTAGATATAATCTGTCTACACACACACACACACTGAATCCTTCCAATGAGGGATCCCAATTTTTTACCAACTTTAGGGACACGCTCGCAGCCGTTGGATATGTTTTAATGACCTTGGACGGCTAAGGTCAAGTTAAGTGATTTACCCCATTCTAACCTATATCACCCGAGTTCCAGAACTACCCAATTCTTTCCACCTCTCTGTCTCTCTTTCTCTCTGTCTCTCTTTCTCTCGCGAGTATCAACGCTCAGAGAATTCACCAATTCGCTTCTCAAGCACATCTCTTGCTTCAAATTCTTTAGAAATCAAGTGGGTTTTCTATTTGTAGTGAGTGTATGATTTCTTGAGGGAAATGGTTCGCTCTTACCTCATATTTCAATTCAATTGCGACAATTTACATTGAAATAACCCATCAATCCAGAGCAATCCCACCTCCATTGATTGGAAGAGATGTTATCGGACTTGCAAGGATAGGGTCCAGGAAGACCATTGGCGGATCCAGGTACATCCTTGGAGGAACTCAAGCCCACTCGACCCCAACCTAACCTTTCTTGTTTGGGTTCTTTCGGTAGCCTCCTCAAGTCCTCCCCTCAGTGAAACCATGGTTTTGCATTGCTTCATGCTTGCCTATCTCATTCCTTTGAATCTTTGATCAACTTGAAGTGCCATAATTGATTCAATTGAATGTAACTATAATTTCAATTTTGTTTAATTGAATCAATCCAATTAGGGGAAATTTTTAGGGTTAAAGATTGATCTCAAACTACATCTTTAATTGGGTTTAAATGTTTCTTTGCTTCTTTGCTTCTTTGCTTCTTTCTGTTTGTTTCTTTGCTTAGGAGTTGGTAGGTGTAGCCATGCCGTCTACCATTTACTTCTCTGCTTCTTTCTTTATTTTTGTTTAAATGTTTAATTGTGAATGAGTAATGGGCACTATGAAGTATGAACTGGAAGTCTGGAACAAAATGTTTGTTTTTGTGTTTCTATATTTGTTTATGTGATTATAGTTAAATTATGGGAAAATTACTGGTCCCCCCTGTACTTTCAAGGCGTCGACAGTTTAGTCCTTAATATTTCAATTTTAACAAACAACTCCCCAGACATTCAAATTTCACACAGTTTGGTCCAAAATGATAATTTTACCCCCCAATTTTTTTTAAAAAAAATTATTCTCTTTTTTTTTTGTTATTTTTTTTCCTGCTTCCGTCTCACTCTCACACTCTCTCTCGGCTCAGAATCAACAACACACACTCTCTCTCTCTTCCTCTTCTCCACTCACATGGCTTCCCATCGACGCACACAGTCTCACTCACTCAGTCGCTGCTTCTTCACATGCTGCTGCCTCTCTGAGAACTCAGAGCTCCTCCGCATCAGATCCCAACCTCCCCTCTCCCAATGGGGCCACTTGCTCTCACCACTGCCCCTCTCCCTGCTCTCAGATCCTGAACCTCCTTCCCGAAATCTCTATCACTAAAACCGAGTACGAGACTCCAAACCCAAGCCCAACTCGGCCTGCTCAGAACCGCCGCTCTCGGCTTCAACAAAACCCTAAGCCCTCTCATTGCCCTCCCCAAACTCACGACTCCACCTGCAAGTTAGCTCCCCTCCGAAGCCGCTGCTTGAACGTTAAGTCACTGCTTCCAACGGTGGTTCCATTACTCCGGTGAAGCAGCCATGGCAAGGCGTGGTGATGAAGCTTCTAATCACGTCGATCGCTACGGGGGGTGATCCTCTAGTTCGTGCCGACTCCTGTTGGCGTCACCAAAAATGCGTGGCAACTTCTGGCGATTTTCGTCGCCACCATCGTCGGAATCATCACTTAGCCTTTGCTTCGATCTCATCTCTGCCGTCGTCGAAGAGCCCAAGGTCCCTCTACATATGCTATTAAAATTGAGCGGAGGATCATGGAGATTGGGATGGAGGCGAGGATGATGGCCATGGTGGAGTAGATCGAGATGGCGTGCCAGCAGGTGCAATAGGAAGAAGAAGAAGAAGAAGAAGAAGAGAGAGATTGTGTGTGTTGTTGGTTCTGAGCCAAGAAAGAGAATGAGACGGAAGCAAAAAAACAAAAAAATAACAAAAAAAAAAGGGAGAAGAATTTTTTTTTTAAAAAGGTGAGGAGTAAAATGGTCATTTTGGACCAAACTGTGTGAAATTTGAATGTCTGGGGAGTTTTTTGTTAAAACTGAAATGTGAAGGACTAAACTGTCGACACCCTGAAAGTATATAGGGGGACAAGTAATTTTCCCTTAAATTATCTCAAATGTTATAGGCATGGTTCAAATGTTCAATCTGGATCCCAATATTTAATGATGTTGTTGAGAACAAATGTTCGAGTCCATTGTTAGAGTAGCTGAAATCTACTGCTTTCGAACGTATTTTTTTCTTTTCTCTTCATTGTGCATATAAAATTGTGGCTTTCTGTTGGTGATGGAAGATGAGTTTCTTGGTGATTGTATGGTCCTTCACATTGAGAAGGAATATGCTGAATCTATTGACAATGAGTCGGTGATCAAAGAGTTTGAAGCTAGTGGGACTCGTAGAGTTAGATTTAGTTAGTTTATGCCCTTGTATTTCATTGCACGTTTATTTTGTTGTTGATTGTGTTTTTTAGTTTTGTATTGATATTCATTGAGGGATAAGGCTCACTACGTCCCCCCATGACTAAGTGAATGTTTTTTTTTAATTAGTGAAATTCTCTCCCACCATCGAGATTCTCCATAATTTTTTCGCACCGTCGAGATTCTCTATAATTTTTTTATTCTTTTTTCGTTTAAGAAATCTAAGCCCCCCTAAAGTTTCAATTATGGATCCGCCACTAGGGAAGAATCTTGCTTTTCTAGTGCCAGCTATCGAGTTGTCATATATGCATAGCCTATGTTTTTCCCCTCCTAAAGTATATACCTTTTCTCTTTGTTTTTGTTGATATGATGTTAGGCTATGCAAATTGAAGTTAAAAAACAATAGCTATAATCTATTTCTTACTGATTGAATAGAAAATTGAAGTTCACATACTTGCATTTTGGTTTAGTCTAATCTGAGTGTTTGCTTGTAACAGCTTGATCAGAAGAAAGAAAATGCATACAGATTGAAACTTTCACGGAAGGGTTTTTGTACTTTGATTGAGAAGCTGTTAAAGTTTCCAACTCTAATAGTGCCCAACCAAGCAATGTAAGGCTCTTGATTCTTAACACTCGTCTATTTCCGTCATTGAATTTGTACTTGGTATTTTGTTTCACGGATTTTTAGCTATTGCTTTACTGGACTGGAAGTTAGTATTCTTTATTACACATTAGTAAGTTGCAAGAATTGTAGTATTGTTTCATGGTTGGGGATTTGGTGGTCTTTTTTTTTAAACTGCAGGATCATGTGGGGTAGCAGAAATCTTCAAATAAAAGTGATTACTATCAGCCCATAATTTGAGTACTTTGTATTGTAAAGTTTGTGCTTTCTTAGTGCAGTCCAAAATTACCTATTGGAATAATTGGGTTCTTTGTATTGAATCCTTAGCAGGTGAAACTTTAGCAAATCTTTTTCATTCTTGCCTTATGATCCGTTGAGCAATGAGGAGAGCCATGTTGGATGAGTGCTAAAGAGGATGAAGAAGCCAGCCAAACACCCCTTACCATTGATGTTGTCACTATCTGTTTCCTATTTGTAGTATCAATACAATTCATGTTTCTTTATTATGCAATTCTAGTCTCTTGTTGGTCTCAAAATGGCTATTATTCCTATTAATGCTCATTATCAAATGTTACTCTGTAGTTGAGATTGGAAAGTAATGCTTTGAACTAGTGTATGTATTTTAAAAAACTTATGAGAAATGTATATGTGATCGTTTCTATCTGTCAATTAGATTGCATTTCTAAAATTGGATATTAGTAAAGCTTATGATCAGTTTGAATGGAGTTTTCTGGAGGCTATGTTATCCAAGCTTGGTTTTGCCCCCTCTTCGATCCAAATGATTATGAATTGTGTGAAGTCTGTAAGATACTCTATTCTGCTTCATGGAGAGCCTACTCCTCTAATTGTCCCTACAAGAGGTATTAGACAGGGTGACCCTTTATCACCTTATCTTTTTATATTGTGTGTTGAAGCACTATCTGCATTGATCAATAAAGCTGTGGATGACAATGTTATAGCAGGTTTAAAGATGAGCCCTCAAGCTCCTACTCTTCATCATCTATTCTTTGCGGATGATAGTTTTCTTTTTGGTATTGCTAATATAGAAGAATGTTATCAGTACAGAAGGTTACTGGATGTGTATGAGCATGCACAAGGCCAAAAAGTTAATTTTCAAAATATTAGTGTGGTGTTTAGCAACAATGTACCACAGGATATGTGGCTGCACCTGGCATCTATTTTGGAATTCAAGTGCGTCAAGGAGCATGATCGGTATTTGGGACTACCCTTAAGAGTAGGCAAGTCAAAAAGGGCAATTTTTGCCTATATAAAAGAAAAACTCTCAAAGAAGTTGATCAACTGGAAGTCTAAAATCCTTAGTTCTGCAGGTAAAGAGATCTTAATTAAGGCTGTTGCTCAAACAATGCCCTTATATGCTATGAATTGCTACCTCTTACCATCAATTATGTGCATCATTCTTCTGGGGTGATACGGAGGAGAAGAAAAAAAATCCATTGGCGAAGTTGGGAAAGACTGTGCCTTACTAAGCATGAGGGTGGCATGGGTTTTAAAAACATCTATGCTTACAATTTAGCTATGCTTGCCAAGAAAGCTTGGAGACTTGTTACAAATGAGAACTCACTTATTGAAAAAATCTACAAAGCTAGGTACCATCCTCACCGCTCCTTTTGGGAAGCTGAACTGGGGAACTCACCATCCTTCTCTTGGAGAAGCATATTACAAGGCAGTTATGTTTTGAAAGCTGGAGTACAATGGCGTGTGGGTAATGGTAAGAAAGTGAATATATGGCATGATAGGTGGATCTCGGATTGTCAGTAGTTTCTAATTCACAAGCCTAGAAATTGTGATCTAGAATGTGTAGAGGAACTTATTAATGAACGTAACTGGGAATGAAAAAATGTTGTAATCCTTGACATATTTCCCCCTGAAGTAGCTCAAAATTTTTTGAGCTTGCCTCTTAGCAGAAGACCAATGGAGGATACACTCTCTTGGAGTTTGGACAAAGAGGGGTTTTACTCGGTAAAAACGGCATATTGGATAGCTCGAGCAAATGTACTTGGCAATACACTTGCGTCTACTTCAAGTGGTGATGCTTTTCAAGACTTGTGGAAGAAATTGTGGAAAGCAAAGGTACCAGGGAAAGTGCAAATCTCCTGATAGAGAGCATGCAATTATTTGCCGCCTACTAGAATGAAACTATTAACAAAAGGGTTTCAAGGAGACACAGATTGTGTACTATGCTCTCATCACTTTGAAGATGTTGGACATGCTCTTTGTAAGTGTCTTGTTGCTGCCTCTATTCTATCACGCGCTCCTTTCAATCTTGGTATCAGTTTTTTTTTTTTTGGTCTGAAAAGGAGATTTCATAACATAAGGCCCCGAGGGCATAGGCTACAAAGATAAGGACAACGAAACAAAGGGAAAGCAATAAGAAAAAGAAAATCCTACAAACAGAGAGAACAAAGAGTCTCTAAACAAACTGAGCAACAGTTACGGAGGGCCAGGGAGCCCATCGCTTCTCAAAATAGAGAGGAGGGAGGTTGGAGGCCTATTGACCCATTCCTGAGAGTACAACCTCGATTTTGCTAGCTTGGCCGCTGCATCCGCCACGCAGTTAGTTTTTCTAGGGATCCAGCTCCATCTTATCCGGGTAAACAAAGGCAGAAGGTGAGTCACTTTATTGAGCATTGGTGATATCTTCCAACAGTGAGGATTCGAGTAGTTCTCCAAGGCCTTGATAACTTCATAACAATCACTCTTAAGGATGATATTTTGAAGCTTCAAGTGAGCCGCAAGTTGGAGACCCTTAACCATTGCATTTGCTTCAGCCTCAATTACTGAGTTGTGGTTCCCTTGTAGGCTTGCACCCACTATGGAGAAGCCCCTGTGATTTCTCACAATAACTCCCAGACCACTCTTCTGATTAACTGCATCCCAAGCACCATCAACATTGATTTTAACAAAAGGGTGGGGAAGAGGGTGCCAGTTAGGTTGAGCTTCAGGTGTGGGAAGATCAGACCCATGGTTACCCACATTTGAGTCATCATTGCGGTTAATCAACTCTGACCATTCCAAGGAGCTGTTTTGTATTCTTTTCAAAGTGGCAGCTGGGTTCGGCTTTCCTGTTCTAAAGACCACCTCACACCGATGTTTTCAAATCTCCCACAGGTGAAAGCCTACGAACTGGAGAAGCTCAGTTATCCCAAACCACACTGCCTCCGTCCAAGGGCAGAGAAAGAGGCAGTGCTCAACAGATTCCGGCTGTTCACCGCAGATTTAACAGGTTGGGGAAGGCAGGATCTTCCTTTTGTATAGATTCAGGCTAGTGGGTAGAGCATTAACAAGGGATCTCCAGAGAAAGTTGGAAAGTTTAGGAATGTTCTTTGGGTTCCAGACCACCTTCCAAATTTTATGATTGATAAAATGAGAGGTAGAAGGTTTAGTGATATGCTTTGTTGTAGAGGACGAGTGAAGCATACAGTAACCACTCTTAACAGAGTATGTGCCGCATTTTGTGTGAGGCCACACAAGTCTATCCTCCTCCATTTCTTCACCAATAGGAATGGCCTTGATAGCCCTGATGTCCTTCTCCTCGATAAAAGGTACAAGGTGATCCACACTCCAACTTCTATCAACATCAATAATCTCAGAGACTAAGAGGGGGTGAACCTGTTCTAAGTATCTGTGGGAATAATAAGACCTCCATATTGATTTGGAACCCACCGGTCCTTCCACACATCAATGCTTTTACCATTCCTAACTTGCCACAGAGAATTCTCCTGGATGACCTCTCTACTTGCCAAAAGACTATTCCAAACCTAGGAAGGCCGAGATCCCTTCTAAGCATTTAAGAAAGTAGAACTCTCAAAATACCTAGCCTTCATGATCCTCCCCCAAAGAGACTTGGGATTGCCTATCAGTCTCCAACATTGCTTTGCCAATTAGGTCAGTAAATCCTTGAAACCAATGCCTCCCTCTGCCTTGCTACTGCATAACGACTCCCAAGCCTTCCAATGGATTTTTTCTTTGTTTTCTGTAAAGCCCCACAAGAAATTTGCAATGTCGGAGTCAATTTCCTTGCAACGAGTGGTTGGCAATAAGAAGATAGATATTGGATAAGCGGGGATCGCCATTGCTACAACCTTTATCAGGATTTCTCTACCGGCTTGGGATAGGGCAATAGCTTTCCACCCCTCAAGCTTTTGATTGATTCTTTCTCTTATGTAGGATAAGGCTTTTCTCTTTGAGTTACCCCAGTGCGTAGGTAAGCCAAGATAAGTGTCGGGTTCCTAAGAGATTGGCACATTTAGGGTGTTTGCAATTTCAGCTTGAGTCTCCAAAGGTGTATTCACCGAGAAGTAGAGGGAGGACTTATCAAAGTTCATAACCTGTCTTGAAGCTTGGCAATAATCAGCAATTATCTTACTTAAAATTCTGCAGTTTGCATTGGTAGATTTCACGAAAAAGAGAGCGTCATCAGCAAAAAGAAAATGAGATAGCCACGGGCATTCTGCACTGAGTTTCAAGCACTATAATTACTTTGTGTGAGTAGCTACTGAGATATTCCTTGACAAAACTTCACCAACTAGTAGAAAGAGATAGGGAGAGAGGGGGTCACCCTGCCTTAGGCCTCTTGAAGGGCAAAAAGAATCTCCTTGTTTCCCGTTGATCATGATTGAAAAAGAAACAGAAGATACCAAGTTCATGATCAGATTGACCCAACGGCTCTCAAAACCAAACTTGAGGAGTGTGGCCTCCAAGAAATCCCACTCAACCCTGTCATACGCCTTGTTCATGTCAAGCTTCAAGGCCACCTCATGGTCCTATTTGGATTTTTTCAACTTCAAATAGTAACAGGCTTTGTGCGCTAGGATGAGATTATCTTGTATCTGTCTCCCTGGAACGAAGACGTTTTGATGTTCAGAAATAAGCTGAGGAAGCAGTGGTTTAATTCGATTGGCCAAGAGTTTGGAAATAATATTAATGGAATTGTTGCAGAGGCTGATGGGTCTATACTGACTGACTGAATCTGGACTGGGAACTTTGGGAATTAAGACAATATTTGTCTTGCTGATGCTTTTAATTGAAACTTCCCCATTGTAGAAACCACTTATAGCAATGTTGATGTTCTCCTGCATAATAGACCAGAACTTATGGTAGAACAAGCCAGGGAAACCGTTCGGTCCAGGGGCTTTCAGAGTACCCAGCTACTTGACTGCCTTGGCTATTTCCTCCACTGTGAAGGGGCTCGTGAGGCAAGAGTTCTGAGCTAGTGTAACTAGACAGTTCACATTAACTAAAGTGGTTCCCCAATCCCTTATTCCATTGGAGGAGTACAGAGTTTTAAAGTAATTTGTGAAAGCGCCCCTAACTTAGCTGTCATCATTGATCCAAACATCATTCCCTAAGCAGAGACTGCTGATTCTATTCCTCTGTTTTCGGAAGATCGTAGATAGATAAAAGAACTTTGTGTTGCGATCCCCATCACGGAGCCAACAAATTCTAGACCTCTGCTTCCAAAAGGCCTCTTCCCTTTTCCAAACCTCACTCAGTTCCTTAAGAAATAAATTCTCCCTCATTCTCGACTGGGCAGAAGGTTGGGCATCATGAAGAGACAGTAACTCCGCGTTTAATGCCTCAATGGCTACTCTGTTATTTGGAAGGTACTCTTTACTCCTTTTCAAAAGAAGCTTTTTGCAAGAGTTGAGGTTGGACTCCCAAATCACAATGGGGTCGGAGATATTGTTGTAGAGCCAGCAGGACCCAACTATGTTCTCACACTCTGGATGCTCCGCCCAGCTCGCTTCAAATCTGAAAGGTCTAGGCCCTTTAGGAATACTGGGATGAGTATAGAAGACAATGGGGCAATGATCAGACCCAACTCAAGGCTCATGTTTAACTACAGAATCCGGCCAAAGGCACAAGGAGCACCCATTTCCAATAACTCTGTCCAGTCTTTCAAGGATGACCTCACTTACCTCTTCCCTCTTATTTTCCCAAGTGAACTTGGGTCCAGCAAATCCCAAATCAAAAAAGGCATTTTGATCCATGAAGTTTTTCAAGAATTTAGGTCTGTTCCAATGCCAGGGAACACCTCTCTCCTTCTCATAAATGGAAATTAGCTCATTAAAGTCACCAACACAAATCCAAGGATCATTAGAGGGAGACAACATTCGACCCAGTGAAGACCAGAAGGAAAGCTTTTCATCATGGGAACTGGGGACATAGATGAAAGAGAATCTGACAGTAGCCTTAAGACTTGAAAAAGAAGTATTTTTATCAATAAGGTGCTTACCCTTTGAGATGATTTCCACATGAACATCGGGGCACCACCAAAGGGCAAGGCCACCCGCTGAATTGGATGTTGGCTTAAAGGTTACACCTTTATAAAACTTCAATTGTTGCCTCAAATTATTAACTCTGAATTTTGACTGCTTGGTCTCGTTGAGAAAGACCACTGAGGGAGAATGGGAGCGGATAAGCTCCCCAAGCTTTTGAACTGTCAAGGCTAGTCCCAGACCCTGATAGTTCCAAGAAATTATTTGACTCATTGATGCGATGTGGCTGTTGGCCAGCCACCACCGCCCTGGAGATCATTTAAAGTTGTAGAATCGCACAACCTGCCTCAGAAGAATCATCCAAAATTTCCACCCTTATTTCTTGGAATTCCCCAATTTCACGAACAGAGTTGGGCAGAAAATCAAACTTTCTCTTGCTTGAGCTGCTTCTCAGCTCATAAAGACCTCTCTTGATGATTGGGGGATCAAAGCCAGCTCTATCTTTTCTAGAACCACGTTCTTTACCCCTCGGACGACCCCTCCCTCTAGAGGATTCTGGCTGCGAATCGAGTGGGATCTCCAAGGAAGAGGAAGAAATAATTTTTTGGTGTCCCAGAGTTAGAGTCGAGCCAAGGCATGTGGATAAGTGGTGTTTATTGTTTGAATCTTGGGGATGGTTTGGGAGGTTAAGGGAGAGAGAGTGAGAGTTGGTTCTAATACTCTGAGTCCTCTGTCTAGTTTGAGGTGGATTGTTATCTTTAGTGGTGGTGGAATTTGGGAAGTGTTGAGCATTGTTTTTTTTTCTTTTCTTTGGTGACGGTGGTTTAAGCCTGCCCCTAGCCAAATCATTGTTAGCTTCTGAAATTGGGTCTGATAAATGAGGGTTAAAGGGTGGAATGGGCCAGTTACTAATCTCAAGGCAATGGGTTGGAGTGGGGGACAATAGTACAATAGTTTTTAAGCTGTCAACTCTCTTGGTCCAATTTTCATGAGTCAAACTAGTCTGACCACTAATTTCAGCCAATGGGGGCTAGGGAAGGGGTTTACCTGTAGCCTTGGAGGGTAATTTGCATGCATGTCATCCAGCAGAGGAAGGTTTGGGTTTTGAGCCCTCACCGGATTGATTTGAAAGTCTAAATTACCTCCTGAGGAGTCAACATCATCTGGTTCGGTGACCAGAGGTTGCATCACATCCATGCCTGTCAGCAACAACTCAATATGCTGGTATCTGGGCCGGTGATTAGGGCCAGCCTGTGAAGCATAAGGGGAGCAACGATCTGGTATGGTCACTCTTCTAGTTTTAGGTTTCCTCCGGTTCACCCTAGCCAGACGTTCCAACAATGACTGGTGTTTCACACTGAATGATTTCCTCTTCATCCAAGGCCCATACCAAACGTTTTCGTGCTCTTCCTCATCTGGGTTGATAAGACGGAAATTCTTGCAGGCATCCAAGTGGTGCCCTAGCCTTCCGCATTTGTAACAAAAGTCACACAAACCTTCATAAGCATAATCAACTCTAGTCTTTATATAATCATTCAGAGGTAGCCAGAAGCCAGTGGGAAGAGGATTTCTGGAGTCTAAAATGACCTTTACTCGCAGATACCCTCTTAAAGTTGCATCCACCTTATCTGGGTCCTCTAGATCCAAGACAGTTCCAATCTCTGACCCAATCACCATAGCATTTTTGGGATTCATCTTCTCATAAGTTAAGCTAGAGATCTGGACTCAATACCAGACTTTGTGGAAATGAACATCATTGATGGTCAAGTTAGGGAGCCACCTGACTACATTGAAATGCATGTTATTTACATGCCAGGGGCTGTTATGAATCCAAGTATTTAGTTTCTAGGTTTGAGTTGTTAGAATGGATACGCACCATTTTAATTAGTTAAGTGATGTCGTTTTGTCGATAGGGTGCCGCGCACCGTTTCAAGAATATGTTAGGTAGGTTCACATCTCGCAGTGCAACACGTGTTTTGCTACTGCTATATATCCATCTGTAATCTTGGAGAGAAGGGATGAATGAAAAATCTGCATTTCTATTTTCTTAGTTTTCTCTAGAATTTCTCTTTGTTTCATTTTGTGATGTCGTTCCATGCCTACGATCCTGGGGATCATAACAACTGGTATCATAGCCCGCAACTGGGCCTGTTTCAGGTGCGTCCGAGGTGCACGGTGGTGGGATCTCTGGCGCTTGTTATCTCACACATTCGTCTCACCCTCACGGTAGCCCTAGCTACCCACCACCTCCTCCCCATTTTCCATTGCAACCGAGCTACCCACCTCCTCCTTCACTTCCATTCCAACCGAGTTACTCACCATCACCTTCCCAAATAATCATTAATAGGTATGTTTTCCCTCATCAATTTCCATCAACCCATACTTACCATTCACCTTATTCTAACCCAAATCCCTGGATCTACCCATCGATTTCCTATGAACCATCCGTTAGCAGTGTTAATTCACACTTCATCTCCACCAAAACCATGCGTACCCCACCTGTTTACCATTCTACTCCTTCAATTCCAACCCTTCAGTCACCCTCAGTCTCCACCTTTGTGCCCCAACTCCAATTTACTAATCCAAAACCTCTTCCTCTCCATAGCAAGCCGTTTCGGGGTTTCAGATGTAGAGTCATCATGGGTGCAAAAGCAAGAGTTGCCAAAAAGACCTGAAACTCAGATCTGCTCCTTGATCTGGGTAAGTACTCGAGGTCCAAGAGGTACTACAGGTGCGTTCTCTGGGTCATCAAGGCCAGAAACGACGATGTATTCCCACGCCACAATGCCAAGGTGACGTGGGAATACTGGATTTGAGTAATGATATTTTTGTTGTGGTATCTGGAAGTAGTACTGAGGATAATATTGCTGTTGGTATGACTGAAAAACATGTGTTGAATGTTGATAAAAATATTGCTGGAGGTGTTACTGGAATGAAATTTTCTGATAGTCACTGTAGTATGATATTTGGGAGTTATGTAGAGAGTTATGGTGACCATTCCTTGAGTTATAGTGATGATTCTCAGAGAGATGAGGGGCAGTTTATGACAGATTCAGATGTAGTAATTACTGAAGAAGAAAGAGGCAGACTGTGCATTAAAGAAGAGGCATTGCTAGCGCCCACCATGCATGAACATTACAGCATCAAAACCTTAGTCCCTCAGGTATTCAGTACCATCATATCTGGCTCTCAATACTTTCAAGCAGCTTTTTATGCGGTGTTGTGCTATGTGATTAAGCTCTATAATTATAGCTTCTTGAACTCTAAAGTTGAAGAAGAAAATTGGCCTTGTGATGATAGGATTGAGACAACGGATGGGGATGCCGATAAATTGTTTGACAACAGGTCAACTGGAGAAACTAATCTTGATAGTTTCCTAGTTGCTGCTAGGTTGGCTAATGATTCTAGTTTAATTGATATGGCATTGCTTGGTAGATTTGAAAGGGATAGACAGATTGTTACTTCCTTGTCATTGATGGAAATATTACTGTCAATGGCTTATTTGTTGCTGTTTGGAGTGGAATCTGATGAGAAAAATCAAGTACATATACGTCAATGGCATGGCTTATTTGTTGCTTATTACTCTGTGATTGCAAAAAGAAAGTTCCTACACTTGCTGGCACTCTGTACAACTGGTTGAATGGTGATATTCCTTGTTTACCTCTTGAGAACAAATTGGAGAAAATGAGTTTGTTTCTTGCTGATAAGTTGGAGAAAAGGGACAAAATTGTGAAAATTATGTTTGATGGCAGTTTGGAGAGATTGAGACCTTTACTAATTGCTGCAAATGAGTACTTTAGTGGAGAAAGTTTGAAACAATTTTAGGAGCAAGATCTTCCTTTGTTTTTGTTATCTCTTTCCACAGAGCTGGCAAATGAAGAGAAACCCGTTGAGAGCCAAAAACTAGCTGGTCTGGTATTTAAGAATGCTTTGGATGCTAAAGAACAAGATAGGGAGTCTGATCTTGATCAGAGATGGCTGGCAGTAGACCCTTCTACGAAAGCCCAGATTAAAATGTGCTTCTTATAGACCTTCTCTTTCCTTATAGCAGATGCTTGTTCAACTACTTCACATGTCATTGCGAGAGTTGCATCTCAAAAACAGTGGCCAGGACTGATTGGATCACTATGGGCAAATAAGCACCAGTTATTGCTTTATGTAAAGCAAGCCACTTTAGAGACTCTTAGGTACTAGTGTGAGGAAGTGTCTCCTAAAGTTGTGGATCAGGGTATGAATGCTTTAGAAGAAGGCAATTCTGGTGCAAGCAACTTGTTCATAGATAATCTCTTGGAAGATTATATTGTATACGACTCAATGTATGCTCAGGTTCATATTGACTTGCCTACTCTCACTGTGCATATCTGTCAAGTTCATATTGACTTGCCTATTCTCTCTGATAAAAATAAAAAGGTTATCAATAGTGGGAGATTTCAAAACAAAATTGATTTCCTCTTACTATTGTATACTCGAATTGCAGAAGATGTTCGCCAAGCCCATGGATACATTTCTAAACCGGGTGACCTCAGTCAGCATCATATTGATCCAGAAGATATCAAGGCTATTATTTCAAGTGCAATTATTCAATTGCAATTAAATGAAGCTACTGAGTTATACAAGGGAATGGACAATCTTCTTAGAGCTTTTGGGACGTATATAGTCCTTGATCATTTGGTTTATCATCTTTGCTCAAATGGTCTACAAGTTTTAAATGAGCAATTCGTTGATATTGTATCCTTTGTGAATTTCCATGATATAATTGGGGATCATTGGCTCCCTGCTCATGATGAAAGATCCATTTGCCAAGGTACAAAGAGAATCAGTAGAAGGTCGCTCGCATTTCTTACCCTTCATCACTGCAATAACAAAATGGTCCAACAATTCAATTACATGCGTATAATTCTGAAGAAAGTCATTTTGGCAGAACTGCAAGTTTTTAAGCACGAGTGTACCGTGTTGGCAGTAGAAAAACATTCAGGATTATTGGTGTTCATGATTCTAGTGGTCATCAGCCTTTAGCATGGTGCACTTCTAATCCATGTTCAGATGATAAACCTCACATCTTATCAATTGATGTTCTTGGGGGCTTTTGTCTTGCTGCGCCTGGTAGCATTGAAGTGACTAGTGTTGGCATGTTGAATATTATTGTTGCTGGGTTGATTTGTGTTGTCTGCTTATTAACTAATGGTGAATCGAAGTGCATTGACGTTATCTGAACATCAAAGCTAAAGGATGACTCTCTCTGCATTGTTTGCATTGCTGGTGGTGATGTGTGCAGACCTGCTGCTATTGACCAACTTGTTATTCTGAATGAACAGGTATTGATGATCAATTTTGTGGATAAGCTAGCTTGCAAGTGGTATTTTGAGTTCCAATTTTCCAAAATGGTACTTCTCATATACAATAATGCAGCGTTGAAGACTTATCTCCTCTTTGTGCTTACTGCTTGGTATAGAACTATTGTGGCTGTGCTTGCAATATCTCCATATTTGAAACTTGAGGTCAAGTTTTGCTAAGGGGGATGGATTGTTATGAATCCAAGTATTTAGTTTCCAGGTTTGAGTTGTTAGAATGGATACGCACCGTTTTAATTAGTTAAGTGATGTCGTTTTGTCGATAGGGTGCTGCGCACCGTTTCAAGAATATGTTTGGTAGGTTCACATCTCGCAGTGCAACACATGTTTTGCTACTGCTATATATCCATCTGTAATCTTAGAGAGAAGGGAGGAATGGAAAATCTGCATTTCTATTTTCTTAGTTTTCTCTTGAATTTCTCTTTGTTTCATTTTGCGATGTCGTTCCATGCCTACGATCCCAGAGATCGTAACAGGGGCCTCCTTCTAGAAGAGTTTTTGCTCCCTCGGATGAGACCTTGATGGAGAAGATGTTGTGGTGCAAATGGGCGATCTTGAGGTCACCAACCTCTTTCCACAAACTACGAAGTGAGCCTTTAACACCCCCTATATTCGGGACAACATCTGTAATCGAAGCACCCAGTAGCGACACCTCATTTTCAATATCGTCCAGGCAATAGGTGTTTTCAAGCTTGGAGGCCAAGTGGTCGTGTGAAGGCATTGTGGAGGAAGGCTGATAGAAGAAAGGGGAACAAACGGTATTGCTCCCCCTGGGGAGTACAGATCTAGCTGGAGAAAAGGTGGGACTACCACGTGTGGGTAGAGCAAAACACTGCAAGGGGCTGGAGAGACAGCATCTGAATAAACCACTGGGTACAGATGATATACAAAAGATAAGAATGGATGCTTCAAAGAATGATATACAAAAGATATACAGCAGTTTATTACCAAATATTCTCTTCAAAGAATGGATGCTTGAGCAGGCCATACATCTCAAACAAGAGCTTTTTGTCCAACTCTTAATGGTGTTGTGGGCACTCTGGAAAAATAGAAATAACATGTTGTGGAATGGCACGAGTCAAACTGCAAATGATCTTGTTTTGAGCTCGCTGGCATGTCTTGAAGAGTTTAGACAAGCCAGTCATGTTAACAAATTGCCTACTGTGCGTGAAAAGCAAAGATGGAAACCAGCCTCTGATGGTAGATGGAAGTTGAATACTGATGGCAGCTTCTTGCCAAACCAAATAAACGGGGGACTGGGTGGTGTACTTAGAGACGCCTCAGGGAAGTTTCAAGCAGCTTTTGCTGTCCCTGCATCCAACGCTGCTTCTGCCAAGCATGCGGAGTTATTAGCTATCAAAGAAGGTCTCAAGCTCCTCCATTCCATGCAGGTTAGTAATGTTGTAATTGAGACTGATTGCCTTGCAGCAACACATGACTTAACTATTACCAATCATGAGCTTATAGCTGGAGGATTGATAGATGATATTAAGGTAGCTATGCATAGTTTACAGAATGTTACATGCTGTTTTGCTCCAAGAACGTGCAATGGAGTAGCACATAGACTAGCTAGTATGGCCTTTGAGTAGGGCTGTCAATTCCGACACGACCCGATAACATGACTCGAAACCCGCACGAAATAAAGCGGGTTGAACCCGCACGATTAAAAAGCGGGTCAGCCGTGGGTCAACCCGCCATGACCCATTTAATAAATGGGTCGGCCACGGGTCAACCCGCCAACACGAAGTGAACCCGTATAACCCGATTATGTTATACTTCTTCTTGAAATTTTGGACGTTGGGAGTATTTGATCATAGGATTAGACAATTTGAAATATTTTGCTTTATAATTATTGGATTTAATTATTTATATTATTCGTCTTGTGGAGTTTTTAGTGAATTTAATCAATTTATGCATTTTTTTTAATTAAATGGGTCGCATTGTTAACCCTTAAATGGGTCATTTTGTCTAACACGACATGACCTATTTGTTAAATGGGTTAAGCGGGTTGGAAACGGGTAACCCGTTTAATAAATAGGTTGGGTTTGAGTTTAGATTTTTGACACGATTATTAAATGGGTTGGGTTTGGGTTTGTATCTTGCGACACGACAAATACCTTGACCCGACACGACCCATTGACAGCCCTACCTTTGAGGCCGCTGAGAGTAATTTTTGGCTTGCCAATACCCCAGATTGCATTAGTGATGTCATGCAATTTGATTGTAATCACATTGCTTTAGTGCTATCAATAAAGTTATTTCTTCAATTAAAAAAAAAAAAATTGGATTGCATTTCTGAAAAATTATGAGAATGTATTTACAAACATTTGCAAGCAGGCAAGCATATATAGCATATGCAGGGATATATAAGAGATGTAGGGATTGATAAAATTCAATGACTGGGAAAAGTAAATGAAAGAAACTGAAATTGGAACAGGGTTCAAACTTCAAATAATGCCCCAATACCAAAAAATTGAAAAAGAAATACACAATAGACACACATGACAGAACTACTACTAATAGATCATAGCAACAACAGAACTAGAAACAATATAATCAACCAATCCATTGAAAACGGGCCTTGCTGACAAGTTTTCAATAATGCTTCTCAGCAAAAGGATAATCCACAGTGATAAACTTCAAGCCTTTCAAAGAGAAGCTTTGTTTCTCTAACCTGCTGATAATCTCACCAACCAGGCCACATTATTCAAACACTTCATTACACATCTACATTACTTCACTGTGATATCTTTGGATAACAAGAATCCAGGGCTTAACTATATGATTATTGTTAAGCACCAAAAACCAAACTACCCTACTATTCCAGACCTAGCTTCAACATTGATGGTGAGAACCAAAAAGCAAACACTAGGAGCAGCTAATCAAGCACAGCATGCCTTCTCTGTCTCTCCAAAATTACCAATGAAAAGAAAACTTTGCTTGATCAAGCACCGCAGCAGCTATATATATATATATATATATATATATATATATATTTTTTTTTTTTAGAGCATGATTAATTGACTATATGGTTTTAGTGTTTCACAATGTTTGCCTCAGTTCTTATTTTGGTCGAGGAAATACTGAAGCAGAAATATGCAGAAATTACAATCATTCAGTTATTTCAGAAAAGCAGAGTCATGATGAAAGCTAATGAACAAAAAATGTGCTCAAAACCCAAGCTTTATGCCTTTATGGTACACAGTAGTACTACACACAATTATGAAAACCTCAATCAATGAAATTCTTTAAAAATTGACCATTACTGTGAAAATCACATAATTGTAAATGAACAAGAAAACAATAATCTTCTTTGTAGATATGCAGGAGTTTTATTCTAATTTCCTCTCTAGGATCATATATGCAGATCATCCACTTATTCTATGTATGTGGAACTAGGTAAACAGCTAAAGAGATTTTGATCGTCAAGGATCAACGACTGTTTCTCTAGTTAATATTTGATTGGAGAAGAGTCTGCAACTGTGGGTTTATATTGAGGGATATTTGTAACACCTCAGGTGATAATGCCCTTAATACTGATGTCTTATCAGTTAAGTCTTCCAGGACAGCCTGGGAACTTGTAATGACAGAGAAACACTCCATTCCTTTTTCTCCAGCAAGTTTCGCCACCATGAAAAACCTAGGCACGACGATCAAGTGACCCACAGTTACTTCCGCATCCAACACACGCTGGCCATTAAGACCCGCTATTTGGACTCGACCGCCTCCTCCAACAACATAGATCACTTGAACCGTAGAATCGGTAGTGTAAGTGGGAGAGGAAATTGCATAGGCTAGGGTTCAAGTTTTAAGAGGTTGGCACTTAACCCAACTTGGTTAAGAAAATGAAACCCCTTCTCAGTCAAAGTGGCACTAACAGTGAGTTGATGAACAAGTTTTTTGGTGAAGAGTTCGTTGGGCTTAGGCATGGTCATTCCACGTTCTAGCTTCACTACCAAACCCCTGACTGGTTTTTGGTGACCTCATCAGCTTCATCTTTGCTGATATTGAATGACTTGCTAATGAAGTCAGTCGAGAAACCTCCGAGAAGACTTTGAGTTCCTGCCATGAAGAAGTAAGTAAACCGACCAGGAGTGTAGGCCTTTGTAGTATCGCCCAAGAAAATGATAACAAGGTCATCGGGTGAGTCGCCATTGTTGAACCACCAGGAGACTGCTCCGACTGGTACCGGAATCACATCTCCTTTCTTAAGCTTCAACACCACCTCCTCTGATGTGTTGGGTAAAACCATCCCAATTACTCCATCCTCACATTGAACAACATACCCCAGTTTGGCAGAATCTGCATAGTGAGGAAGAGCAAAACCACTCGGCTTTAAAACAAGCTTGCCGGCACCAACTTTGGCCTTGCCAAGTGCTGGAGCTGACCATGTGTGATATCCTCCACCATCTCCCTCGAACTCTACTGCTGCTAACTTTGGCGTTAGATCTATCTCCGCCATTGATCAATCGAGAATTAGAACAATGAGAAATGGGACTAGAACCTTAATCAATTATATAGAGAATGTTATAGATGGAGATGGAAGACGTGAGATGGTTAGCTATGGAATTCGATTATTCCACGCTACACGCTACAAATTCAAATCTGCTCATCACCTCTACTTAGATGGTGATACCACCACTATAGGAAAACTTGCCACGTGTTTAGACACAAAAATCTGATTTACGTGGGAATCAAATTTTCTTAACACCAACAGTTGGTGGTGGTGTCACCACCCTCTAAATATGGACACGTGTATAGTTAATTTTTTTGCCAAACTCACACAAGAAATGTAATAATAAAAGTCTATTTTACAATTAATTGCGTCTGCCAATCTCTAATCCATCTTGAGAAAGTCTTGGGTAGGGGTGCCACGTGGTAGGGCAGTGAGGCCCTCCAATCACTGCTCAGCAGGGGGGTGTTTTGGGTATTGTACTTTAAAAAACAAGGACAATTTCGGGACAAGGAGAAATATTTTGGGTTTCTGATTGGAGGGCCTCATTGCCCCACCACGTGGCAGCCCCTATCTAAGACTTTCTCATCCATCTTATTTCTCGTTTGGGCACCAAATCCCCAAACCTTAATCTCTCCAACACCACAACACCCAGAAATCCCAGAAAATATACAATTTCAGAAAGAAAAGATATTTAGGATCAACAGTTGCATTCCACATTCCCACACCTCAACAACTGCAGGCCTTGCGCAGATCTGTTTCAATTCTGCAATTCGTTGAATCAACATTCTTCCTTGAGGCTTCCTCCACAACACCCGCAGCACTCTTGAACGTGAATTTTTTAAATTTTTTTCTGAACTCCTTGTCCATGATGTCTTCATTTAGCTCGGGTTTCTTCGGAATATATTCGATTTCAACTTCCCAACAACCCGTGGAGGATCGTTCATCGTTGTTCTCCTTAACATCGACGCCGTCGCTGACGTCCCTGGCAGTGGCCTGAGAAGCTTTCCGATTCTTCTTTTGCTTTCTCATTCGACAGTCATGGCTTTGACCTTTAGAGTTTTGGAGGGGGGAAGAACGAATCCAAGAGAAAACCCAGAAAAAATTATGATAATTAAGGATTTTTTTTTTTTTTTTTTTTTTTTTTTAGGTTTGGACCCGTAACCACACACACTCATGCAGTGTATCCCAGCATAGCCGGACTAATCACTGCACCGCAGACGCATGAATCTTGGTGTTTAATCAACATAGGTCCCTCAAATCTGCTGACCACGGGGTGGAGCTGAGATTCAAACTCTAGACCTGAGAGTTCTAAATTAAATCACTCGACTAACACACCACACCACGTGATTGATAATTAAGGATGAATGATGAAAGATGGAGATGAATAGTAAAATAAATAAAATAGAAAGATTTTAATAATATTAAATGTGGAAATTATTCTATGCAAAAACTTAATTGATTGAGTTAGACGTAGTTAATTATAGTTAGATTGTTACACGTGGCAATCTAACCATATATATAAAGTTGATGGTGAGCAAATCTCCATCCCTTCTTATGTTGTATTTTAGAGAACCCACAACATCTAATTCACATCCCAACATCCACATAATTTCTTCTTACATATGCCCCAATTCCCCAAATGAAAGAATGAATGGCTTTTATGGTTAGGAAAACGAGTTACATGTTGCCACAAAAATGCCCAGCATAAATGCATCCCTAATTATTTCTCTGCTTATTCTGGAAACTTGTTTTTCTTCGTTGAATGCACACTTTATGGAGAAAGTCTTTGGTAGGGTGGGGTGGCTTGAATTTCTGCTCAATCAATCACAATGCAGAAATATAAAACGCCATATCTAAAACACTTATTTTGTGCTTTTAATATTAAAAACATTCTTAATACATACACAATTTTGTATTGATATTTTCAAAAAAAAAAAATTTATTGATTGGATAAATGAAATTATAAACTCCTAATGTTATTCTAAAAACATGATACGCCAATTTTTAATCTTATTAACAATGTGAGCCCTCGGAGTTTAGCATAAGAGGTGAAGGAGAGTAGGAAAGAGGGTTTGATCGTAAGAACCCTGGAAGATTGATCTCTCTAAGGCCCGCTTAACTGGAAGTTCATTGAGAATGTACTACAGGAGATTGATCTCCCCCATAGTTTGATTGCGCTTATTTCTATTGTCAGTTATCAAATCTGCTTCAATGGTGAGTTAACTGAAAGGTTTGCCCCTACCAATGGAATCAGGCAAGGGGAACCTGTCTCTCCTTACCTATTTTACGCATTGAGAAGCTGTCTCATTTAATTGCTGATGCAGTCAACAGAAATGTATGGAAACCTGTCAAAGCTTCCCAATTTGACCCTGGTATTTCACATCTCTTTTTTGCGGATGATATAATTATTTTTGCTGAGCGATCCGACCACAAACGTTAAAAACATTCTTAATACTTACAAAACTCTCCACCTTTTTGCTTCGCTTGGACCACCACCCTTTTGCTCCGATTTCTGACATAAGAGTTGAGCTTCTACATTTCTTGTGAGTGAACTTTCTAGCATATATGGTTAGTCAACTTTCTAGTCTCACCAATATGTCCAATTACCCAGCTGGTTTAAACTTAAAACCACACGCTTCTGGTGTGGTAAACAAGTATTTAGTTTCTATTAACGGTCCGGCCAAGAATATCCAACACGAAAAACATTACAGTCCCCATCTTAACCACTCAAATTGATCACGCAATTTGTGTATGTCTAGTTTCTTTTCACAGCCCAATTCCAATAACCTAACCCTAAAAACAGTTCTATGAAGGTCGATTAGTATACGCATCTGTTACCGGAATCATCCAAAGAAAAGCAATTTAATCTTCTTTTCTATATTTGCAAAGGAGTTTATTCTCATAAAGTAAAAAGAAGTTCCATGTTCTTCAACAAATGTAGCAGGACAACTAATATGCTTTATTCATCCAGGCAATATAGCAGGTCTGTCCTACTGTGTGCTGCGCATATATACACATGCTATTCCTCAAGGCTTGGATTGGCAACCGTAACCCCATGGATTGTTTACTGCCCAATTCCATTGGTCCCTGCACATCTCCTCCACTCCGTATTTTGCCCTGAAAAACGTATTAAATTTGCAGAACATCAAAAAAAATGTAAAGGAATATAAGCAGATTTATCTGGTGTACCGAATTGAATTGCACTGCATAACAGAACAGACAGATTGTACATACTTCCATCCAAGTTCCCTTCTAGCTTTCTCAGTTGAAGCATAAACAGCAGTAGCATCTCCTGGCCTCCGCGGACATAGTTTGATAGGGATTTTCTGTGATACACAACAGAGATGAGCTTCAATAACACAGTTTGATTAGGCAGAGATAGAGAAATTTTTAAAGGAAAAGATCAATCACCTTGCCAGAAGCCTTTTCAAAGGCAGCAACCATTTCGAGCACGGATGTACCTTGTCCAGTTCCCAGGTTGTAGGCAATACAACCTAAGACATTAAATTTTCTTTAGAACACCCAAATGTCAAAGAACATTTCCCTAAATATCCCTGAGATGATAGATTTATTTAGAAACATGGCAACTCTTGAATGTTGCCGTTGCAAGTTATTGTCAGGTGACAGCAAGTTCAGTCACATAAATGCTCATAAAGGAAAATTTACCTGTATTCTCTGTAGTAAAAAGCTTCTGAAGAGCAGCAATATGGCCATCTGCTAAGTCCATCACATGGATGTAGTCTCGGATCTGGTAATAATTGCAAGATGGTAAGTAAGATAAGCCACCTATATGAATTCAACCCAGAAATTGATATATGGCATGCTTAGAGATGTGTTTTTGAGTGGAATATAAACAGTCTGCACTACGAGTCAAGCAGATTAACCACAAGACTAGTTGATGGTCTAAATCAGTAAATTGACAAAAAAAAACACACAATCTGATGTAATTGACCATTGACATACCGCAGTACCATCCCTGGTGGGATAGTCATGACCATAAACATTAAGCTCAGGCAATCTTCCAACAGCTACTTGCTGTATGTAAGGCATAAGATTGTTTGGTATGCCTTTAGGATCTTCACCAATTTTACCACTCTCATGAGCCCCAACGGGGTTGAAATACCTCAGAAGAATAATTCCCCAATCTGGTTCTGCCCTGTGAATATCTCGAGCAATTTCTTCGAGGAAAAGCTAGGAAGATGGAGTGAATGATAAGTTAGATATGAAAGACAGAAGCATTCATTTTAACCAAAACAATAGCCATTCCAAATCAACTGGACTTTGGCATGATATATGGATCAAAGAATAAATCATGCTGGTCTGTACCTTGGTACGGCCATATGGATTCAGAGCTACAAGGTCAAAATCCTCAACACAAGGAATTTTTTCAGGTTGGCCATAAACAGTTGCAGATGAAGAGAAAACCATCTACACGCCATAACATGATACGTTAACAGGGCAAGACAAATATGATAACATTTTGCAATACCAATGACATATGACTCTGCTAATCAATTCCTATATTAAGGTTTCAATAGTAAATGAATGCTAAAAGTTGACAAGAAATAAGAGGTTGTATTTTGTTCCATAAGCAAGCAGTCAGAACAGCAGTCTTTTCTGCTTATATACCATGCTGATATGCGTACGTCACAAGAGATAGCACAGCACAGTCCTTCCCAACATTAAATACAACTCCCAAGGGAAACACAAGCATACCTTTTTGCAATTGTATTTTGCCATGATATTATAAAGATTCAGAGTTCCAATCAAATTGTTATCAAAATAGCGGCGCGGGTGCGCAACACTCTCCCCTACAGCTTTCAGCCCAGCAAAATGGATCACAGCATCAAACCTGTACCACCATCCAATAGACCAATCAATACCCCAACACTAAAACTGCATACTTTTAAGTGTAATAGCAAAAACCACGTACTTAGTTTGAGAAAACAGCTTGTCCAACTCCTCCTTATTTCTGAGATCACCCTGCAAACCGAAAAAAAAAAAAAAAAAAATTACCCAAATAAATCAATGAGAAAGGACCAAATCCAAAACCAAAACACAACGTTTACCTTGTAACAAATTAACATATTAAAGTCTCAACATTTCTCAAATCCAAGAAACTAATTTTCCACTGTCAACTTGATTTCAAAAAGCCAAGAACAAGATCAACTATCAAGAATTAATTCATTTTTTTGGGGACCAAGAAACCTTGGGAAATTAAAATCTGCAACATTTTTCAAAACTAATACGGTACTAACCCAACCGAGGCTAATAAATACACAGTCAACTCAATTTCAACTGGCAAAGAACAACACCAACTAGCACAAATCATCTCACTTTCTAATTTTGTTTCTTCTCTGTGACCAAACACACCATCAAAACTATAGGAATTTTGTCTGTATTTTCATAATTTAAAATAAATAAATAAATAAATCCCAAATTTTCTTGCAACCAAAACACAGAAATACGAAGCAAAAGCAGATACTGTACTGAAAGAAAAGAGAGAGCATAGATTCGATGATGAGCGAGAGAGCAGTACCAAGTGAAATTGAAGCTTCTGAGAGAGCTTGGGCCCGACCAAGTCCCTGACCCTATGAACAGCTTCAACAGAGGAGTTATCAAGATTATCAAAGATGACAACCCTGAAGCCCTCGTTGAGTAGCTGCACCGCCGTGTGGCTGCCGATGAACCCCGCGCCGCCGGTCACCAGAATCGTCTGCTCGATCGACCCCATAGCCCTCCTCAAAGACTCAAACTTCCAAGATAGAGGATGACCAAACAAGCAAGCAAAATTTTGATGGAGAGAATCAAGGGGGGGGGGATAAGAATGAAATTTTTTGATAAAGATCACTCCTTTTTGTTTGGCTTTTATAGTTTTTAGAATCAGTACGGTTGTGAGGAGTGGCGCGATTTTCAATAAATGATTGCTTCCGTAATCTGTTATGGCCGAGCGGGAATCGTTGGACTCGCGAGGGTTGGCGCGTGGCGGGCACGGTCCGATTAAGGAGACGCAGGATTGGGGTGGACGCGTTGGACTTGGGTCGTGGAGTGACTGGAGTCTTAGCTGGACATGGGGACGGGAGGATCCTTATCTGCTTTTCGGTTGTGTCAAATCTTTTTCCTTTTTTTGAAAATTTTTGAAATTTTAGTGAGAGGTTTCTAGATTATTTGAGGAATTTGGCTCGAAGATTATCTTGATATGAGATAATTGCTCCACCATTTTTGTAATTTAATTAATTTCGTTCAGAGACGTTTCTTGATTAATGAAAGAGACCGTTCTTAATGTGGGGCATTTTTAACTAAGTAGGGTCATTGTATTGATGAGTTGTATGAGACTATGAGGTATTTTTTGAATGTGTCACGTCAATTAATTTTTAGGTTAAGATAAAGAAAATAAAATCTATATCTATTTATTTAGCATATAGCTGAACCACGTGATGTGGTGTGCTGGTCGAGCGGCCTAGTCTGGAATCTCCAGGTCTAGCGTTCGATTCTTAGCTTCATCCCATGGCCAGCAAATTTGAGGGATCTTTGTTTGTTAACACGAGGGTTCGTGCGTCTGCGGTGCAGTGATTAGTCTGACAAAGCTGGGATACACTGCATGAGGGTGTGTGTGGTTCTATTAACGTCTTCTCCCTTAAAAAAAAAAGTATATGGCCATGCAATTTAAATATTGGTCGTCTCGAGTGTTAAAGGATTCATAACTGAAATAAGAGTATGATATAGAATGAAAAATACAAAAAACTATGGGAAAGATGATTATTTTACTACGATGATTTTCAGTTTGAAATGGAAAGTTTTTCTTTTTTTCTCACAATCTACAGCATGCCTCAATACACTGATCAAAGGGTTTAGGAGGCCATGGTGGTCCTTTTAGGTATCGATGTTTAACGGACAAAGGTTTAACAACTAGTCAGTATGTTTGTCATGAAGTAAAGAGAATAGTTCTGTCGAGCATTTCAAGAAAAAAGATGCGATACACAAGCAATTTGCACTTAGCTTTTTGAAAAATTCCTTCCTATAATGAAAAGCACACTATACTACAGGTTACCTATTTTGGGGGCAAAAAGTTGAACAATGGAAATTGTACTCCAAGTCTGCATAATAGAGCGGAAAGAACACTATATGTAACACTTCGTAATCAGATATGATTCTGTTGAGACATCTGAAAGTTGGCTCCTTCATCAGAGACTTACAGGTTATGCACCATTCAGAGACTTGCAGGTTATACACCAACATATGCAGAGACTACTGTTAGCGACATTAATTCCTTGCCTCAATCAAGCCTGATCTCTTCCTCAAATCAAGCTCATTAACACTAATATCTTCTGGAAATGTCAGTTACTGAAATTTTTGAAATTTTAGAGGGAGGTTTCTAGATTATTTGAGGAATTTGGCTCGAAGATTATCTTGATATGAGATAATTGCTCCACCATTTTTGTAATCCAATTAATTTCGTTCAGAGACGTTTCGTGATTAATGAAAG